>NW_006921609.1:14223607-14228530 GCF_000298275.1 Orycteropus afer afer | reverse complement strand
TAGCGACCCCTCCTTGGGTTTCTGAGGCAGTATCACTACGGAAGTAGGATTGCCCAACCTTCCTTCTGAGGAGTGGCTGGTGGGTATATACACATATATAGATATATGTTGTATATATTTGTACACACACACACACACACACACATATATATATACATGCACACTTTTTTTTTAGTGGAAAACTCTGCTTTGTCAGGTATTTAATTGTTATTTAAGATTTAGTTACATTCTGAAAAATTTGAAACCTAAGATTGTATTAAATAAAATTGTTTGCAATTTTATAAAAAAAAACTGAAACATTTTCTCGAGTTATTGAAAAAAATGAAATACATATTCACTCTGTGACCGTACCTGATTATGAAAGTTTTGTTCACCTTTGGTTCTTTAGAGGTTTGAACTCACAGTAAGTATAAAATTTAATTGAAGAATACATAAATAAATGAACTTCAGAGTTTCAAACAGAAAAATGTATGAACAAAATTAGCAATGTGTTTAATAACTAGTCTTCTTCAAAAATCTCATCATAAGGTTAGATTTTGTATAAAAAATAGTGATTAACTTAAGTGTGCAATGTCTTTGAGAACCAGAATTTGTGTGTGTATATGTATGTCCACGACTATCATTGATATTGTTTGACACTATGTCTCCAACAATGGGCTCAAACATAACAATTTTAAGGATGATGCAGGACCATGTAGTGTTTTGTTCTGTTACATAGCATCATTATGAGTTGTGACTGACTCGATGGCATCTAACATCAACAAATCAGTAGCACTCATAACAGTGTAATTGTTATGTAATATGTAATAATGTAAGTGATTGTGATAGTTAAATTTACATGTCAACTTGGCTGGGCCTGGTTGAGTGGCTGGGTAGCTGGTGGTAGTTATTCCCCATGATGAGACTGGCAATCAACTCCATGGTGGAATCTACCACAAGCAGCTGAGTAGCTCCTTTATGGATGTAGTCTGCTTCCTGAATATAAGAGGTAGCTTTGGGAATGGTCTCTAGCTTATAGCACACTTGGACCCTGTACGTAGCCATTTCATTGCTCAGAAGCCTTCCATGCTTTGCTGACCTTGGGACTCTCAATGGACTTGAATTAGTGGCCTGCTGTGTTGTTTGGTAATATTGGGATTGTGCCTTTGTACTTGTCAACCTTGGGCATGTCAGTGTCAGCAGCCAGCAGCTGTCTGAGTGAAGAAAAGCCTCTAGCTCCAATGGGTTGGGAGCAGGAGGCAGAGCTGAAGCCAAAGGTTGAGGGTTTTTTCACTAAATCCCTACAGCCTGGCACTTTGAACACGGACTTAAAGGCTCCAAACTGTAAGAGAATAAACTATTTCTTCAAGCCATCCCATTTGTGGTATCTTCTGTTAGAGTGGCACTAGGTAACTGAAACAGTGCTCAATAACGATTTTAAGAATGAATTAATAATTTCAAATATATTGTTTTAAAATATAAAATGTACTAGGTGGTGCCTGGCTACCACTGTTAACTACTTGGAAAAGGATCAAAATAGATCCTGGATAGAGTGGGAAGAAAATTGTGGACCAAATCTCAAAATCATTAAAAAAAAAAGAAAAAAGAAAAAAGACCAGGCTAACTGGTCTGATAGACTGATCAAGTCCCTGAGACTATGGCTCAAAATTGCCCTTTAGGCCTGGAAGTGAACTCACTCCCTATGGCTTCCAGCCAAACAATAGATAGTACTACAAGGTGAATGGATTACACCAGGTGGGTATACTCCTTCAACAATCAACCATGGGAGATCAGAAGGGCAGCATTGGCACTGGGAAACAGCTCATAGGGCAGGAGTGCATAGGAAAGAAGGACACAGGGAAAAGGTAACCACAGGAAGAAAATGGGAAGACAGCTGTTACATTATGGGGATTGAAATCAATGTCTTGAAACAAAATGTGTATGAACTGTTGAATGGAAAATGAATTAGCTCTGTAAACTTTCACTCAAACCACAATAATATGTATAAAACATATTTTTTAACTACATAATTTAATGAGCTCAGTTAAAATATGTAATTTGGACTTCCATATTGGTATATTATTGTTACTGTTCTTAAGTTCCACAAATCATGATGTTAGTTCCAATTCATAGCAATATTATTTACAGCAGAACAAAATGTTGTCCCATCCTACACCATTCTCACAATTATTGCTATGCTTGAGCTAATTGTTGCAGGTACCATGTCAATCTATGTTGTTGAGGGTCTTCCTCTTTTTTACTGACTTTCTACTTTACCAAGCATGATGTCCTTCTCCAGGAATGTGTCTCTTCTGATAACATATCCAAAGTACTTGAGACGAAGTCTCGGCATCTTCACTTAAAAGGAGTGTTTGGGCTGCACTTCTTCCAAGACAGATCTACTTGTTTTTCTGTCAATCCATAACCATCTTTGAATTATGGTGGTATTCACCATAATTCAAAGACAGTAATTCTTTTTCTATTTTCCTTATTTATTGTCCAGCTCTTGCATGCATATGTTGTTGTGTTGTTAGGTGCTGAATTGGCTCCAAAGCATTGCAACTCTATGTACAACAGAAAAAAACACTGCCTGCTCCTGTGCCAGCCTCACAGTCCTTGCTTACCTTAGCTCATTGTTGCAACCACTGTGTCAATCCATCTCATTGAGAGCCTTTCCCTTTTCTGCTGACCCTCCACTTTACCAAGCATGACATCCTTCTGACAATGTGATCAAAGTAGGTGAGACAAAGTCTGGCTGTGGTCATTTCCAAAGAGCATTCTGGCTGCACATTCTCCAGGACAGATATGTTGGCTCTTCTGGCAGTCCCTGGTGATTTCAGTATTCTTCACCAACACCACAACTCAAAAGCATCCCTTATTCATTGTCCAGCTTTCACATGCATATGAGGTGATTGAAAACACCAAGGTTGAGTTATGTGCACTTTAGTTTTCAGAGACATCTTTGCTCTTCAACACTTTAAAAAGGTCTTTTGCAGTAGATTTGCCTAGTACAATACATTGTCTGATTTCTTGAGTGCAGCTTCCATTGGTGTTGATTGTGAGGTTCAGGCATGGTGTTGATGCATATGAGGTGACTAAAAATACTATGGCTTGGATCAGGTACAACTTAGTCCTCAAAGTCACATCTTTGCTTTTGAACACTTTAAAGAGGTCTTTTGCAACAGATTTCCCCATGGTAATACGTTGTGTGATTTCTTGACTACTGCTTCCATGGTCATGATAATGGGCCAAGTAAAAGAAATCCTTGACAACTTAAATCTTGTCTCCATTATATTGACGTTACTTATTGGGCCAGTTGTGAAGAATTTTGTTTTCTCTATCATGAATTATAATCCATATTGAAGGCTACAGTCTTTGCTTTTCATCAGTAATTGGTTCAAGTCCTCTGATTTCCAGCAAGCAAAGTTGTATCATGTGCATATTGCGGGCTGTGAATGAATCTTCCTCCAATTCTAATGCTGCAGTCTTCTTTAGATAGTCCAATTTGTCAGATTATTTGTTTAGCATACTGAACAGCATACCTTTCCCAATTTTAAGCCATTCAGCAACCTCTTGTTCTATGCAAATAGCCCCTTCTTGGTTTATGTACATGTTCTGCATAACTACAATTAAGTGTTCTGGAATTCACATTCTTTGCAATATTAGCCATTATTTGTAGTGATCCACACATTGAAATGCCTTTGTTTAGTCAATGAAACACAGTTCAACAACCTTCTACTATTTTCTGTTTTCAGCTAAGATGCATCTAACATCAACAATGTTGTCTCTGGTTGCACTTCCTCTTCTAAATTGGGTTGGAATTTTTATCATTTCTCTGGTGATATAATGCTACACACATTTATGAATGATTTTCAGCAAATTTTACTTGCATGTGATATTAATGATATTGTTTGATAACTTCTGCATCTGGTGATCATCTCTCTTTGGAATGGGCAAAAATATGAATCTCTTCAGTCTGTTGGCCAGGTACCTGTCTTCCAAATTTCTTTGTACGTTGTTGTTAGTTGTTGTTAGGTGCTGCGAGTCGTTTCTGACTCATAGTGACCCTGTGCACAGCAGAACGAAACACCACCCGATCCCACGCCAGCTCCATGATCCTTGCTGTACTTGAGCCCATTGTCGCAGCCACTGTGTCAATCCATCTCATCAAAGACCTTCTTTGTATAGACAAATATTAATGATGAAAGTACCATGGACCACTAGAAGAACTAACAAATCTGTCCTGGAGGAAGTACAGCCAGAATGCTCCTTGGAAGAGAGAATGGCCAGATTTTGTCTCACCTACTTTGCTCATGTTGTCAGAAGGGACCATTCTCTGGAGAAGGATGTCATGCTTGCTAAATGGAGGGTCAACAAAAGAGGGGAAGACTGTCAACAAGATGGATTGGCATGGTGGCTGCAATGGTGGGCTCAGGTATAGTAGGGAGTTTGAGGCTGGCACAGGACCAGACAGTCTTTCTTTATGTTGTACATAAGGTCGCTATGAGTTGGAGATGACTCGATGGCACATACCAACAACAACTATCTGTTGAAAGATCTTAATTGGTATTCTGTCAATTCCTGGAGTCTTATTTTTTTTTACTAATGCCTTCAGTGCAGCTTAGAATTCCTCATTCAGTATCATTGGTTCTTGATTATGTGCTACCTCCTGAAATGGTGAACATTCACCAATTCTTTTTGTGCAGTGACTGTGTATTCTTTCCACTTTGTTTTGATGCTTCCTGTGTCATTCATCATTTTGCCCATAGACTAATTCAATACTGCAACTTGAGACTTGACTTTTTTCTTCAGTTTTTTCAGCTTGAGAAATGCCTAATGTTTTCTTCCCTTTGGTTTTCTAACTCCAGATCTTTGCAGATTTCATGTACTGCTTAACTTTGTCTTCTCAAGCTGCCTTTTGAAATCTTTTGTTATTATATTCAA
>NW_006921609.1:14211401-14223364 GCF_000298275.1 Orycteropus afer afer | reverse complement strand
TGTCTCTTTCAGCAGCACGTCTTCCTCAACCAACAGTCAGAGAGAAGAGCTAGTTTTAAAGTCTCTTCTTACATTCATTTTGGTCTTTTTTTTTTTTTTTTTTCTTTTCTGCCATTTTAATGATCTTTTGCTATCTTCATGTAAATGTCCTTGATGTTTTCCCACAGCTCATCTGATCTTCTGTCATTGATGTTCAATGTGTCAAATCTATTCTTGAAATTGCCTTTAAATTTACTTTGGATATACTTAAGGTTGGACTTTCATTCTAATGGACTTGTTTTAATTTTCTTCACTTTGAATTTAACTTGCATATTTAGTAATTGATTTTCTGTTCTGCAGTCAGCTCCTGCCTTGTTCTGACTGATGGCATGTACAGAGTCAAATATATTGAGTAAAAAGAAATTGAAGATTAATTTTGTATTGTTTCTTAGTAGCACTGCATTTTTTTTCTGTTACATATTTATACTGGGCATAATTTCTAGGGACAAATAAGATTAATCTTAATTAACTACTACGCATTTTAATACAATATTCATATACCCATTACACCTCAACATAATAAAAATAAAAATCCTCACAACTGGATGAATAACCAGCATCATAATAAGTGGAGAAAAGATTGACATTGTCAAGCATATCATATTACTTGGTTCCACTATCAACACCAGTGGAAACAGCAGTCAAGAAATCTGACACCGTATTGCACAGGACAAGTCTCTGTAAAAGACTTCTTTAAAGTGCTAAAGAGCAAAATGTCTCTTTGCATCATATGCACAGGAAAGCTGGACAATGAATAAGGAAGATTGAAGAAGATTTGATGCATTTGAATTGTGGTGTTGGTGAAGAATACTGGAAGTACCAGGGACTGCCAGAAGAACCAACAAATCTGTCCTGGAAGAAGTGCAGCCAGAATGCTCCTTGAAAGCAAGAATGGCCAGACTTTGTCTCACCTACTTTGGTCATGTTGTCAGATGGACCATTCCCTGGAGAAGGATATCATTCTTGGTAAAGTGGAGGGTCAGCAAAAAAAGGGGAAGGCTCTCAACAAGATTGTTTGATATGGTGTCTGCAATGATGGGCTCAGATATAGATAGCAGGGATTGTGAGGCTAGCACAGGACCAGGCAGTATTTTTTCTGTTGTACATAGAGTTGCTGTGAGTAAGAGCACACTCAACAGCATCTAACAATAAAGGCATACCCATATTAAATGTGCTTTACATTAATTTCTTCTCAACTTTTTTTTTTTTAAACCAGGTTATGACCTTAACTTTCCTTCATGTGTATGTTTTGAGAGAAAAATCCCTTTTCTATTTTTATACATATGATTTTGGGTAGTTTTAAATATATCTGTAGTTCTAGTCATTGGATATTATTGCTTTCAATCAGTGATGTCAGGGACTGGCCAAAGTGATTTTTTTCCCCCCAGAAACGAACCTCTTACTCAACCAAGGCAACAAGGAGCAAAAAAACATCACAGGAATTTCTGAGAAAAAGAAACCTTTTTTTTTCGAAAAGTCTATTAGAGGGGATTTTTCTTTTTATTCTTTTCTTAGGATAGCTATTGTGGTATCAGGTTATGAGGTATAGAATTATTATATCTATTGTGTTACCAATCAGGGGACTGCCTAAAGCTATGTAGGGAGGCCACATTATAGAAGATGATGATAAAGCAAAATTCTTAAGAGGCCAGATAGAGTCAGAGACCCTCTAATGTAACATTGGTCTGATGTAATATTGTGGAGGGAGATGTGAGGTCAAGGTCAAAGTTCAGTGTTACCTCTACATTTTTCCCCTGGGTGAGTCAATAAAAATCCAGTTTAAACTGGATTATTTTTGTTGTTGTTGTTGTTATAACATAAAAATTACTAAATGATAATAGGTAAAAAAAAATTTCTTTTGCTTTGTCAAATGCAGTGTTTTATAATGTCTTTGAAATATATACTACACATAAATAAACAAAGATTATTTGATAACTATTATTCTTTAGTGTCTGTTTTAGTTGATCTTCTGGTTTTTGTTTTCTGGTGAAATGCTTAAAAAATCATATCTGTAAAACTCCATAATAATCAATGTAATCTAGTATTGAACAATTAGTTATAAGAGGTAATAATTTAGGTTTCTAATAACAACAACAAGAACAATTTTACCAGTTTATTTTGTGTGCAGATTTTATAGGCAACATTAAGGTATGTATTAAGTTCAGTTCCAGTGTGCAATAGTTGGGATTGTGTGTCAACTTGGCTGGACCAGGACTGTGAGTGGTTTAAGCAGTTGTGATGTAGTTATTTCCATGATGAGATCAGATATATATGCTTTGAACAGCCAATCTGTGGAAAGGAAGTTTCCTTAGGGGTATGGCCTGCTTCCAATACATATATGGACATCTTGGGAAAAAGACCGACTCATTGGTGGATCTGGATCCTGTTGTATTGCCTACAACTGTCCGTGAGTGAACAGTCCACCATGAGGCCTGGTGATCTTTGATTCATCATTTATTGGAGTCAACAGCTGGTACACTGACTGCCAACATTGAGCTCATCAGCCCCTGTAGTTGTGTGAGTCGGAAAAAGCCTCCAGCTTGACGTTTGATTCAGGAACTTAGGAATTGCCAGCTTCTATAAGTGTGTGAGCCATTTTCCCAAGATAAATTTCTCTCTTTCTATATTTATATGCTTAACTGTTTTTGCTTTTCTAGAGAACCCAGAACACAGTATAAGTAAAATAGTAGTGTAAAATAGTTTTCCAAACCATATTTATAGAATATTAACTCTCATGTTCACCTGTAAAATTTATTGAAGTTTTATCATAATTTTCAACTCTCTGAGGTGCACATGTAAATTTTGAAGGTTAGTTGAGCGATATCTGAAAGAATTATCTTTGTCCATAATTGAAGAATACTTCAATTTATGATGAGTAACATTCAAGGTACAGAATTTTGACAGGACAAGGAAAGAAATTTGTGGTAATAAATAAAAAATGGGTACTTGCCCATATTTTGAAACAACTGAAAAAAGAAACCATGAAAAAGCAGATATAGTTGACTTATCCATATGGAAATGCTTCCTAATTCCAAAATTTATTTATGATATTGTAGTCATGGTTGAGAGAGGTATGTCAGGAAAAAAAAAAACAACAAAAAAACCCCACCTGGTTGAAAGTATCTATTATAGATCACACGTCTTCCCAGAGTAGACACACACTTTGTTGATCTAAACCATATTTGTGGATAGACAAACCTCAAATTGTCAGTTATAGCTAAAGTATATTTTGTATAACATTCTTATTTTAATATTAAAAATAAAAAATATTAAAACAGTGTGTTCCCAAAAGCAAATGTAGATAGTATTCTTCTTAACAATGATCTAAATATAAGGCTTTCTGATAAATTTGGAGGATTAAAGTCAGTTTCCGGAGTTGTAGATTGAAGTGGTATGTATGTTAATGTACTCAGCTAGTAACTGAAAGGTAAGATGTTTGAGTCCAACTAGAAGCTCCTTGGAAGACAGGTCTGTTGATCTACCTCCAAAAATAAAACTATGGAGCACAATTCTCTGACATGCATATAGTCACCATGAGTTGGAAATGACTCCATGGCAATTGGCTTAGAGTGAGGTAACGTGTCACTCAACAAGGTATTCAGATTCTTCACCTCAGCCCTACACGGAAGATTTACTATCTCCAGTTTAGAGATGGGGAATCTAAAGCTTAGAGACATGAAGGGTGTTAAGAAAGACCCTAATTAGGTAGGCAGAGTTTGAACACAAATCTTTCTGTCTCCATAATTATGTGTTTTCTATTCTTCCATGTTACCTCTCACTCTATTATTATTATTGACTGTTTTTATTGTTGTTAAGTGCTGACCTTACGTACAAACAACAAAATGAAATATTCCTGGTTCTGGGCCATCGTCATGACCATTGGTATTTTTGAGTCCATTGTTATTTCTACTCTGTCAATCCATCTCATTGAGGATTTCCCTTGTTTTCTCTAGCCCTCTACTTTGCAAACCATATCCTTTTCTAGTTATTGATCTTCCCTGACAATGTGTCCAGGAGGTTTAAGGAGCATTCTGGTTAATTTATTTTAAGACAGATTTGTTTCTTATGCTGGCAGTCCAAGATACATTAAATATTCTTGGCCATCACCACAGTACAAATATATCAATTCTTTTTCTGTCTTTGTTTTTCATTATCCAGCTTCCACATGCATATGAGGCAACTGAAAACACCATGGCTTGGGTTCGGTGCATCTTAGTCATCAAAATGACATCTTTTCTTCTTAAAAACTTAAGAGGTCTTTTGCAGGAGATTTGTCCAATCAAATGCATAATGTGATTTCTTGACTGCTGCTTCAGTGGACATTGATTTTTGATTCAATGTGAATGAGATCATTGAGAACTTCAATTTGTTTTTTTGTTTATGTGGTTTATCAGTCTACTTGTGAGAATTTTCATTTTCATCACATTCAAGTGTAATCCATACTGAAGGCCATAGTCTTTTATGTTCATCAGCAAGTGGTTCAATTCATTTTCACTTTCAGTATGCAAAGTTCTGTTATCTGCACATCACAGGTTGTTTAAGCATCTTCCTCAATTCTGATGCCACTTTTTTTCACCTCACCATATAGTCCAGCTTTCTGAATTATTTGCTTAGCATACAGATTGAATAAGTAAGGTGAATGGATACAGCTCTGCTGCACACCTTTTCTAATTTTAAATCATCAGGTATCTCTGGGTTCTATTTGAAAGAATGTCTCTTGAATTATGTACAGGTTCTGCATGAGCAGAATTAAGTGCTTTGGAACTCCATGTTTCATAATGTCATCCATAATTTTTTTATGACTTATAGAGTCAAATACCTTAAATTGATTGGTAAAGCACAGGTTAAAATCTTTTAGATTATGTCTGCTTTTGACCAAGATCCAACTGACATTGCAATGGAACCTCTCAATCCATATCCTCTTCTGAATCTGGCTTCAATTTCTGGCGGTGATATATTGCTGCATCTCTTTTTGAGTTATCTTCAGCAAAATAATGCTAGTATGTGATATTAATGATATTGTCGGGGTTGTTAGGCACCATTGAGTTGATTCCTTCTCACAGTACAATGTAACAAAACAGTCCCTGCTCCTGCACCATCTTTACAATTGTTGCTATGCTCAAGCCCATCTTTGCAGCCAGTATGTCAACCATCTTGTTGAGAGTCTTTTCCTTTTTACAAAGCCTTTACCAAGCATGATATGCTTCTTCAGGAACTGGCCTCTCCTGATAATATGACCAAAGTATGAGAGACAAAGTCTGGTCATTCTTGGTTCTAAGGAACATTCCTGCTGTATTTCCTTCAAGACAGATTTGTTTGTTCTTCCGGCAGTACATACTACATTCAGTATTCTTTGTCAGCACCATAACTGAAACAAATAAAATATTCTGCAGTCTTTCTTATTCATTATTCAACTTTCACATGCATATGAGGCTACTGAAAAGACACACCTTAGTCTTCAAAGTAGCATCATTATTTTTTAAGAGCTAAAGAGGTCTTTTGTAGCAGGAAAAAAAAAATTGAACACTAAAAACCTTATAAATAGCAGTGAAATATTAATGATATTGGTCATTAATAACCACAGTTTGTTCAATTGCCTTTTTAGGAATGGACATGAATATGGATCTCTTCGAGATGGTAGCCAGGTAACTATCTTCTAAATTTTTGACACAGACAAATGAATGCTTCCAGTGTTGCATCTATTTGTTGATCCGTCTAAATTAGTATCCCATCAATTCCTGGCATCTTGTTTATAACCAATGCCTTAAGTGTAGCTGGAGTTTCTTCTTTCAGCAGAAGTAGTTCTTGATCAGATAGCACTCCTGAAATTGTTGAACATCAATCAATCAGTTCTTTTTATACTGAGTTTGTGTTTTATTTCCATCTTCTTTTGATGCTTCTTAGTATCATTTTTTTTTTTTTCCCATAGAATCTTTCAGTAATGTCACTCAGGGGTTGAACTATCTTTTGAGTTCTTGTAGCTTGATAAATTCTGATTTCCTTTTAATTTTGTAACTCAAGATCTTTGCACATTGCATCATAAAAATTTACCTTATCTTCTTGAGCTACCTTTTTCAAACTGGTATTCAGCTTTTTTGCTTCACCATTTCTTCTGTGCACTTGTTCACTTTAGCTACTCTGTACTTACCAGCATGTTTCAGAGTCTCTTCTGACATCCATTTTTGTCTTTTTACTCTTTCCTGCTTTTTTAATGAACTTTTACTTTATTCATGTATTATGTCCTTGATTTCATCTCACAAATCTCCTGGTCTTCAGTTATTAGTGCATAATATCTAATCTTGAGACGGTCTCTAAATTCAGGCAGAAAGTATTCAAGACTCTGCTTTGACACTTGTGGATGTGCTCTGATTTCTTCAATTGATGTCATGTTTCACAATTGTCCCTGGCTTTATCTTGACTTATGATTTTGAATTTCTCCATTATCTCTTTCTATTGATGTAGTCAATTTGATTCTTGTGTAATCTGTCTGGTGAGATTGCCACTTACTGTTTTTGATTGTGTTGCTGGAGAAATATTTTCAATGAATACATCATTGGTCTTTCAGAATGCTACTATCAATCTCTAGCATATTCTCTTCACCAAGGCTCTATTTTCTAACAACTGATTCTTCTTCTTTGTTTCCAAGTTTTTCATTCTAAAAACCAGTAATTATCAATGCATCTTGATTGCATGTTCAAACAATGTCAAAATATAACAGGTCATAAATATCTTAAATTTCTTCATCTTTGGCTTTTGCAGTTGGTACATGAATTTGAGTAATAGTTTTATTACTGGTGTTCCCTGTAGGCATATTTATATTAACTAATAATACTTTTAAACTACATTTCATATATTTGAATAGGATACTAATTTTAAATTTATTTGTATATCTTATGAAAAATGTATAATGGATAAGTGAGGACCAATGAAGTAACAACTTATTCCCCTCTGTAAAAACTAGGAAGGTATCTGTAGGATGAAGTTCTATAGCTTTAAGAAGTAGCCAAGACATAGAAAAAACAGACATTGTCAATTTATCCAAAACTACTTCAATTATTTGGAAGTGTACTCGTATAATGGAAAACCAGTTAATGTGACTATTATTCAAACTTTTGTACCAACCACAAAAACCAAAGATGAGGAAATTGAAGATTTTTTATCACCTTCTGCAGTCTGAGATTGACCAAATGTGCAATCAAGATGTGTTAATTATTATTGTGACTGGAATGCAAAAGATGGAAAAAGAGAAGAATCACCAATAGTTGGAAAATTTGGCCTTGGTGACAGAAATAATGCTGGAGATCACGTGATAGAATTTTGCAAGACCAACTACTTATTCATTACAAATACCTATTTCCAACAACACAAATGGTGGATATACACATGGACTTGGCCAGATGGAATACAAGGAATCAGATTGACTTCATCTGTGGCAAGAGGCAATGGAGAAGCTCAATATCTTCAGCTAAAACCAGACCAGGAGCTGATTGTGGAACCGACCATAAATTGCAAGTTGAAGTTGAAGACAATTAAAACAAGTCCATGAGAGCCAATATATGATCTTGAATATATCCCTTCTGAATTTAGAGACCATCTAAAGAATATATTTGATGCATCGAATATCAGTGACCAAAAACCAGAGGAATTGTGGGATGACATCAAAACTATCATCCATGAAGGAAACAATAGGTCATTAAAAAAATGACAAAAGAAGAAAAGACCAAATTAGATGACAGGAGAGACTCTGAAACTTGCCCTTGAGTGGAGAATAGATAAAGCAAATGGAAGAAATGAGAAGATAAAAGAGCTGAACAGAAGATTTCAAAGAGCAGCACAAGCAGACAAAGTCTATTAGTATAATGAAATGTGCAAAGACTTGGAGTTAGAAAACCAAGAGGGAAGAGCATGCTTGGCATTTCTCAAGCTGAAATAACTGAGGAAAAAAATTAAGCCTCGAATTACAATATTGAAAGATTCTATGAGCAAAATATTGAATGATGCAGGAAACATCAAAGAAAATGGAAGGAAGACACAAAGTCACTGTACCAGCAAGAACTGGTAGATTTTCATCCATTTCAGGAGGTGCCATATGATCAAGAACCATGGTATTAAAGGAAGAAGGTGAAGCTGCACTGAAGGAATTGGCAAAGAACAAGGCTCCACGAATTGATGGAATACCCATTGAGACATTTCAACAAACGGATGCCTGCTGGAGGCACTCACTTGGTTATGCCAAGAGATTTGGAAGACAGTACCTGGCCAACTGACTGGAAGAGATCCATATTTGTACCCATTCCAAAGAAAGGTGATCTCACAGAATATGGAAATTATTAAACAATATCATTAATATCGCACACAAGTAAAATCTTACTGAAGACAATTCAAAAACAGTTGCAGCAGTATATTGACAGAGAACTTCCAGAGATGCAAGGTGCTGAATTCAGAAGAGGATGTGGAACACAGGATATCATTGCTGATGTCAAATTGAACTTGGCTCAAAGAAAAGAATACCAGAAAGATGTTTACTTGTGCTTTATTGACTATGCCAAAGCATTTGATTGTGTAGATCATAACAATTTGTGGATAACATTGAGAAGATTGGGAATTCCAGAACATTTAACTGTACTCATGAGGAGCCTGTACATAGACCAGGAGGCTGTCATTTAAACAGAACAAGAAGACACTGCATAGTTTAAAATCAAGAAGGGAGTGTGTCAGGGTTGTATCTTTTCACCATACTTATTCAATCTATATGCTGAACAAATAATCTGAGAAGCTGGAGTATATGAAGAAGAACATGGCATCAAGATTGGAGAAAGAATCATTAACAACCTGTGATATGCTGATGACACAGCTCTGCTTGCTGAATGGGAGGATGACTTGATGCATTTACTGATGAAGATTGAAGAATGCAGTCTGCAGTATGGATTACATTTCAATATAAAGAAAACAAAAATCCTCACAACTGGACCTATAAAACAGCTCATGATAAATGGAGAAAAGATTGAGGTTGTCAAAGAATTCACATTGCTTGGTTGTGTGAGTGACACCAATGGAAGCAGCAGTCGTTACATTAGACGATATATAACACTGGACAAATTGACTGCAAAAGATCTCTTTCAAGTGCTGAAGAGCAAAGATGTCTCCTTGAGGACTAAGGTGAGCCTGAAATGCCATGATATTTTCAGTCACCTCATATGCATGTGAGAGCTGGACAGTGAATAAGGAAGATGGAAGAAGAATTGATGCTTTAGAGCTGTGGTGCTGGTGAAGAATTATGAAAGTACCATGGACTGCTAAAAGAACTAACAAATCTGTCCTGGATGGAGTGCACAAGAATGCTCCTTGGAAGTAAGAATGGCCAGACTTTGTCTCACTTACTTTGGTCATGTTATCAGAAAGGATCATTCCTTGGAGAAGGATGTCATGCTTGGTAAGATGGAGGGTCGATGAAAGAGTGGAAGGCCCTCAACAAGATGGATTGACACTGTGCCTGGGGCCATGGGCTCAAATATGGCAAGGATCGCAGAGTTGGTGTGGGACTGGGTGGTGTTTCATTCTGGTGTGCATAGGGTCACTCTGAGTCAGAGACAACTTGACGACACCTAACAACAACAGCACTCATATAATCTTTATGATGGATTGTACAATTCCACAGATGTATTCTAATCACTGAAATATTTATTGTGTAAATAATTGTTCCATTAATGACAATTTAGATAATAGGGAAAATATAGAATGCAAAAGTAAATAAATAAAACTACTGTACTTTACCTATTTAGTTATATCACTAAATTTGACAACTTACTATAGAAAATACTTAGTTATAGATTGAAAATCACCCTTTACATCATGGTGGAAGGGGGACTTGATTAACTTTTTGATGAATATGAATAAAAAATAAAAGCAGAATCTTGACATGATTGGTGAACTTTTATTCAAAAGTTTGCACTAGATTGTTTGAAAACCTACTCATTGCATTTCCAAAATGTACCTTGAATGTAATATTTAATGGTCTATTTATGTCTTACAGAATGAGATACTGAAATGAGATACTGATACATTTTAGCTGGTCCTCATTTATCCATTATCCATTTTTTTATTGGCTATGCAAAGATTTTAAGAAAATTAGGGATAACTTTGTAAAGAATGGGAATTCCAGAACACTTAATTATGCTTATGAAGACCTATGCATAGACCAAGTGACAGTCCTTTGAACAGAATAAAGGTACACTCCCTTCCTGATTTTAAACCATGCAGTATCCCCTTGTTATGTTCAAATGACAGTCTCCTGGTCTATGTACAGGTTCCTCATGAATGCAGTTAAGTATTCTGGAATTCCCATTTTTCTCAATGTTAGCCATAATTTGTTATGGTCCACACATTTGAATACTTTAGGGTACTCAATGCAACACAAGTAAATATCTTTCTGGTATTCTTTGCTTTGAGCTCAAATCCATCTGACATCAGCAATGATATCTCCCATTCTACATCCTCTTCTGAATCCATCTTTCATTTCTGGAAGTTCTCTTCAATACACTGCTACAAACATTTTTGAATTATCTTCAGTAAGATTTTATTTGCATGTGATGTTAGAGGTATTGTTTGATAATTTCCACATTCTGTGGGGTCACCTTTCTTTAGAATATGTACAAATATGGGTCTCTTCTGTCAGTTGGCCAGGTAGCTGTCTTCCAAACTTTTTGGCATAGATGAGTAAGTACCATGAGCATGGCATCCACTTATTTAAACATCTCAATAGGTATTCCATCAATTCCTGGAGCCTTGTTTTTCACCAATTCCTTCAGTGCAGCTCTGATTTCTTCCTTTAATACCATCTGCTATTGATCATATACTATCTGCTGAAATGGATAAAAATCAACCAATTCTTTTTGGTACAGTGACTTTGTGTAGTCATCTTCTTTTGATGTTTCCTGCATCATTCAATATTTTGCCCACAGAATCTTTTAATATAGCAACTCAAGGCTTGACATTTTTTTTTTTTTCATTTCTTTCAGCTTGTGAACTGCCAAACATATTCTTCCTTTTTGATTTCCTAACTCCAGGTCTTTGCACATTCCATTATAAAAATTGACTTTGTCTACTCGAGCTACTCTTTGAAATCTTCTGTTCAGTTCTTTTGTCTTGTCATTTCTTCGATTTGTTTTAGCTACTCTTTGTTCAAGAGCATGTTTCAGAGTCTCTTCTGGCATCAAATTTGGTCTTTTCTTCCTTTTCTGTCTTTTTAATGACCTTTTGCTGTCTTCATGGATGATGTTCTTGATGCCATTCCTCTGGTCTTTGAACATTGGTGTCAAATCTATTCTGTAGATGGTTCTTAAATTTAGGTGGGATATAATCAAGGTCATATTTTGGCTCTCATAAACTTTTTAAAATTTTCATATGAGCAGTTGAGGTCAGCTTCTGGCCTCATTTTGACTGAAGATATTGAGCTTCTCCATCAGCTATTTCCACAGATGTAGTTGATCTTATCCTTGTGTATTCCAACTGGCAAAGTCCATGTGTATAGCTGCCACTTGTGTTATTGAAAAAAAGTATTTGCAATGAAAAAGTCATTGGTCTTGTAAAATTCTATCATGTGATCTCCAACATCATTTCTATCACCAAGGCAATATTTTCCTACTACTGGTGATTCTTCTTTGTTTCCAACTTTTGCATTCCAATCACCAGTGATAATCAACACATCTTGATTGCATGTGTGGTCAATTTCAGACTTCAGAAATTAGTAAAATTCTTCACCCAACAGCAGCATAATATACATTCTTCTCTAGTGCACATGGAACATTTTCCATGAGAGACCATATGTTAGGCTATAAAAAGCAAGCCTTAATAAATTTAAAAACATTGAAATACAGCAAAACATCTTCTAAGATCATAATGCTATCAAATTAGAAATCAACAAT
>NW_006921609.1:14188508-14208938 GCF_000298275.1 Orycteropus afer afer | reverse complement strand
GATCATATGGTTGTTTGATTCAAAATGGCCAAAACCAGTCCATTTCAGCTCACTAATGCCTAGGATATTGATCTATATGTGTTCCATTTAATTTTTGACAATTTCCAATTTTCCTAGATTCATACTTTGTACATTCCATGTTCTGGCTATTAATGGATGTTTGCAATTATTTCTTACCATTTTCACTTCTACCTCATCAGCAAATGGAGGTCCTGAATGCTTTACTCCATCCATGTCATTAAGATTGACTCTACTTAGAGGAGGCACATTTTCCCCAGTTTTATTTTAAGTGCCTTCCAACTTCAGGGCTCATCTTCTTGGACCATATCAGACAATGTTTCAGGGTTATTCATAAAGTTTTCCAATAATACGTCAGACAGTGTTTCACTGTTACTCATAAGATTTTCACTGGCCATTTCTTTGAGAAGTGGATGGTCCCTTCCTTCTTCTAAGTCTGTCTTAGCCTGGAAGCTCCACTGAAACCTGTCCACCATGGGTGACCCTGCTGGTATTTGAAATACCAGTGACGTAGCCTCTAGCCTCACAACAACGCACAAACCACCATAGTATGACAAACTGACAGACAAGTGGTGGATGCTTATGTATATAAACAATTTATCTATATGTAAAAATTATACATATGTATGTAACTGTTTTTTAAGCAATCATTTGACCTGGTTCCAATCAGCCTTCTATGAGTCATGAATTCAATTTCAATTCTATATTCAAAGCTTTGCAGTGCTATTTGGACATGCCCTATATGTTTATCTTTCTAGGACTTTATTTTTCAAATCTTTGGTGTGCTGTTTAGGATCAAGTCCACAAATGGACAGCTTTTGGGTGAGTCCAGTAATTCACAGATAATTTTAAGGGGTTGCTTTTTCTAATTCTTTTCTTTGTGATCTCCCTGGGTGCTTTTCTGTTCTTTCAGTCTCCCTTTTTCAGTCTTCCGTCCAGAAAGCTAGTGTTACCTCTCTGTGTTGTGTACTTCACTCTCTCTCTTGTGACTCTGCATATGTTCTGGGCCACATAGTTGAAGAGCAAAGAGAGGAAACAAACAAACAAACAAAAAAAAAAATGGAGGTTCAGTTTTGAGTCTTGTGACAATAGGTCCTCTATGGGAGAGGAAGTTTCCTCTCAGAGATTTAGGTGCCTGTGGACACCCTCTGCCACTGATTGTTTAGAGACTGGTTATGAGAGAAAGTGAAAAAGATTAAAAAAAAAAAAAAAAATGGAGTATTCCCTGAAGTACCACTGAGCGTTAGGGGACCCATTGCTCATGCCTTGAACATGAAAGAGAGAGCATTTCCTAGTACACACTCTGTTTTCAATGTTGTCTTCTGGGATGTATGCTGACTTGAGCTCAAGTTGGGAGATACTGCGGGGGGAAGAAAAGGAACCCAATACAGGTTTAATGGTACTTCATAATCTCCTTTTTATCCCCATTTATCTGCTGTTATTTAGTTTCAGAGTTTTCAAGTGTGAGAGAAGATAGTATGCTTAGGCCATGTTATCCAGAGCCAAAATCTCTTACAATAATATTATTGAGCTAAATTTTATTAACAGTTTCTGTGCCTTGGAAATCATGACTACCTCATTTCATGTAATTTTTTTTTTTTTTGCACATTCTGATAATTTATTCATGTATTCACAAATATTTATTTGATGCCTAAAATATACTGGTACTGTTCTAGGCACTGAGTGAACAGTGAATAGACTACCAGTACCGCCTTGTTCACATTGATCTTACATTCTAGGGGGAAGAGATAGACAATATATTACTAAATTAAAGATGGAACACGTCAGATGATAGTAGGTTTAATTTTTTTTTTTTTTAATATAATGTAGTGACAAGTGATTTGGAATGTCATGGTAAGAGATGTTGCAATTTTAAAAAGAATTGGGAGAAAAGTTGTCAATCAGGAAGAGATATTTGAATGAAGAAAGAGGGTAGTAATATATTGTGTGCACTGGGATCACTATCTTTGAAAACTGATTGAAATAGATGAAGTTGATAAGAGTTATAGATTATAAGTAATTATCTCTCAAATTGAAAAGTCATAGTTATCTCAATCATAGATGCTGTATTTTTGGTATGATTAAATTATTTTAAGTATATATATGAAATATAAAGCCTTTATGAAATTTCATTAAGTTACTATAGTTATATGTTAAACAAATCAGTTTTAAACTTGAATCAAGAAATGTTGGTAATCTTTGTAATGTGTACCACAAAATTGAGCTGACATGGGAAAGGTGGTAATTTTTATTTTCCTACTAAATTCAATAAAGTGTTTTTTTCTTAATTTTAAGGTTGGTTTATTCATATGATTTATCATAGAGGGAAACTCATAAAATAAATTGGTGATAAAGTTTTAAATAAACTCTATTTATAACATGATAGAAGATCATCTCCAATATAAGTACTAAATGTCAGCTCCAAACACATAATTTAATTGCATGAATATCATATTTTACCTTTTGTCAGGAGTGGTAAGAGCAATATGAACAATGCTAGGGCAGAATTAGATGTCATGAACAGGTAAATGCCATGTCCAGATGTAGCCATCAGCAGTTGCCATGTAAGTCTAATTAACTCCCTGGGGAATCTCAGTTTGAACCACTGAGGGACAAATTTAGTGTTGGAGTTGTGACTGAGTAACTGATGACAGGGGTTGACTCAGTGTGTTTATGTATGTGGAAGTGTTGAGAATAGAAGGTTATGCCAAGGCCAACCACTATTAATCCTAAGGCCCAGTGGAATTTACAGCTTGGTTATAAGCTTTTACCTGTAGCACCTTTAAGTATCTGTCTTAAATAATGAAAGTTCTTAAAACTTATTAACCAGCAAACAATACTTCTTTAGAAAGTGAAATAGCAAAGGGTAATAAAAAATATATATGTACATTAATAGAGGAGCTTATGTTCACAAACATACATACATATATACATATTTGTAATATAAATAAGTATTGTATCTGGGAATAATGGCATTTTTTTCTAGGGACTCACAAAATATTTAATATTTTCAGTTCAGTGTCAAAAATATATAGCTGTTTTTGCATGTTATTGTTGTTGTTATGTGCCGTTGAGTCGGCCCTGACTAATAGTGACCCCTCCTTGGGTTTCTGAGGCAGTATCATATCACTACGCAAGTAGATTGCCCAACCTTCCTTCCAACTGCTTTTGCATAGTCTAGTTCATTTTTTTTTTTGAGTGCAAGATTTGAATACATATTCTTTGTTAAGAAATTAGTTTATTTTCAAATCCTTTACCTTACTGTAATTAAATTGTTTATGTTCTCAGCTAAAGGGAGAAACATTTAATATTAGAATGTCAGAGAAATTCTCTAAAGATATCACTTTTCTAAATAACTCACCATCACAAATATTCAGTTGGATGTGGTCCAAATCTAAAAGCACAGCACTCCTTGATGCACAAATACTGACTTATTTTGTTTAAATATTTTTAATTTAAATAACTCAGTAGTTTTGTAATAGAAAAAGAAAACAAGAAAATTTGAACTTTTGCTTGAAAGCACCTTGAATTTTATCCCAGTAATTAAAGAGAGTCATTCTTAAAATGTGATTTAAATTTTCATAAAATTTTATCTGAATAGTCTATTTCTATTCTGAAGATCTAGCCTATTGTGAAATGAAGACATAAGAAGTGAAGAAAATCAATCTGCAGAAAGATATAAAGTTGTAAAAGCTGTAGAAAGTCTAGGTAAGGAAAAAAGTTCATAAGCAGAGGATAAGGCAGTATTTGCTTTTACAAGATTCATCTAAATTAAAAGGAATGGTAATAAGCTGCTGATAAAAATTGATTATCCTTTTGTTCTGCACTCTCTTAGGAAATGTTTTGCCTCTAATTTCATTTACTCATGTATAGAAACTTTGATTCTGTCAGGATTTAAACTAGAGAAACTTACAGGCATAGTTTTATGCTGCTTGTATGATTATAATTTTTAAAAAGTAGTTATGCTGTTAATTTCTATATGTATATTCAAGGATAGATAGAAAATCTCATATGAATCTTAATATTATTTACTTTCAATAAAAATATCAACCTATTTGTTGAAGGTATTCTATGGGACAGATGAATATTTCATGTTTAATGAAAATATTCACAAATAAGGTATCAATTACATAAAACAAAATGTAACCATTTATTACATGACAAATTTACTTATCAATTAAACAAAATAATAAGAATTCCTCTTATTTGACAACATAAAATAGTAATTACGACATATTTCTTTTTGTGTCATAAGACAATCTGTATGTGTCATAATGATTATTTTGGGTTGTCGAAAATAATAATTTCTTAAAAAAATAATAATAATTTCTGCAACCCTGTATTTTGTGAGTTGAAACATTTTGACAGGAAAATGTGTCTACCTTCTTACCTGGTGAAAATTCTTTCATGTCCATTTCTATTACTAGTTTCAGTCTTTTTTTCTTAATAATGGTAGAAATTATGAACATGAAAAGTCAGAAAGAAAAAAAAAATTCAATGTTTCAATTCTTAAGGTTTTGTACAAAAAATGAAAGGTAAATAAATATTGGTAATGTGTCAGAAAATTAAACAGTATAACTTAGAAAGATTTAACAAAAGGATAATGTGTAAGTTCCCTCATGGTGAACTGAACCATGAATTTATTACATTGAAAAATATGTTTACAATATTGAATTTTTAAGTTAGTGTAAAAATTTGTAAATGTTGAAACATTTTTCAACATTAATAATCTCCACCCCCATCTAAAAGAGCTAAACAGGAGATTTCAAAGAGCAGCTCGAGAAGACAATGTCAATTATTATAAAGAAATGTGCAAAGACACGGAGTTGGAAAGCCAAAAAGGAAGAACACTCTTGACATTTCTCAAGCTGAAAGAACTGCAGAGGAAATTTAGGCCTCGAGTTGCAATATTGAAAGATTCCATGAGCAGGGATCAGCGGCAGACACGGCTGGCAGCCAGAACAGGTAAGTTGGAATGGGGGACAGCACCCCAGATGGCAGAGAGCAGCGGCAGAAAGGGCCGGCAGCCAGAACAGGTAAGGTGGTTGGGGGAGAGCCGCAGGCAGGAGTGAGCAGGGGAAGACAGGGCTGGGAGGAACAGATAGGAGGTAGCCCAAGAGGTGAGCAGAGCAGTTGGAAGAGCTAAGGGAAATGAACTTGGCTATTGGTTTGTTGTGCTGGGGTGGCTTGTGTGTTACTGTGAGGCTGGAGGCTGTGCCAGCAGGCGTGCCCATGGTGGACCAGTTTTGGTGGAGCTTCTAGACTGAGTCAAACTTGGAAGAAGGTAGAGGCCATTCACTTCTCAAAGTATTGGCCAGTGAAAACCTTATGAATATTAGTGAAACACTGTCTGATACATTACTGGAAAGTTTTATGAATAACTCTGAAACATTGTCTGATACCGTGCCGGAAGATGAGACCCTCAGGTTGGAAGGCACTCAAAATATGACTGGGAAAGAGCTGCCTTATCAGAGTAGAACCTACCTTAATGATATGGATAAAGCAGATCTTTCAGGGCCTCCATTTGCTGAAGTGACACAACTCAATATGAGAAGAAACAGCTGCAAACATCCATTGATAACTGGAATATAGAATGTACGAAGTATAAATCTAGAAGATAAGAAGTTGTCAAAAATGAAGTGGAATGCATAAAGATTAATGTTCTAGGCATTAGTGTGCTGAAATGGACCAGTTTTGGATGTTTTGAATCAGATAACCATATGATCTACTATACCGGGAATGACAAATTGAAGAGGAATGGTGTGGCATTCTTGTCACAAAGAATATTTCAAGATCTCTCCTGAAGTACAATCTGTCAGTGATAGAATAATATCCATGCACCTACAAAGAAAGCTAGTTAATAATACTATTATTCAAATTTACACACCAACCACCAAAGCCAAAGATGAGGAAATTGAAGATTCTTTATCAACTTCTGCAGTCTGAAATTGACCAAAAGTATAATCAAGATGTACTGATTATCACTGGTGACTGGAATGCAAATGTTGGAAACAGAAGAATCATTGGTACTTGGAAAATTTGGCCTTGGAGATAGAAATGATGCTGGAGATCGCATGACAGAATTTTGCGAGACCAATGACTTATTCATTGCAAATACCTTTTTTCAACAACACAAATGGTGGCTTCACATGTGGACTTTGCCAGATGGAGTACACAGGAATCATATTGACTACATCTGTGGCAAGAGGCGATGGAGAAGCTCAATATCTTCTGCCAAAACAAGGCCAGGAGGTGATTGTGGAACTGACCATCAACTACTCATTTGCAAGTTGAAGTTTAAGTTGAAGACAATTAAAACAAGTCCAAGTGAGCCTAAATATGACCTTCATTATATCCTTCCTGAATTTAGAGACCATCTAAAGAATAGATTTGATGCATTGAACATAAATGACCAAAAACCAGACAATGTGTGGGATGACATCAAGATCATACATGAAGAAAGCAAAAGGTCATTAAAAAGACAGAAAAGGAAGGAAAGACTAAAATGAATGACAGAAGAGACTCTGAAACTTGCCCTTGAATGGACAGTAACTAAAGCATATGGAAGAAATGACGAGATAAATGATCTGGACAGAAGATTTCAAAGAACAGCTCAAGAAGACAAAGTTAATTACTATAATGAAATGTGCAAGGACCTTGAGTTAGAAAACCAAAAGAGAACAACAAGGTCAACATTGCTCAAGATGAAAGAAGTAAAGAGGAAATTTAAGCCTTGAGTTGCAATATTGAAAGATTCTATGGGAAATATATTGAATGATGCAGGAAACATCAATAGAAGATGGAAGGAATGCAGAGAGTCACTGTACCAGAAAGAATTGGTCAATGTTCATCCATTTCAGGAAGTGACATATAATCAACAACCCATGGCACTGAAGGAATAAGTTGAAACTGTACTGAGGGAGAAGGTGAAAAACAAGGCTCCAGGAATTGATGGGATACCCATTGAGATGTTTCAACAGATGGATGCCACACTACAGGCACTCACTCAGCTATGCCAAGGGATTTAGAAGACAACTACCTGGCCAACTGACTGGAAAAGATCCATTTTTGTACCCATTCCAAAGAAAGGTGATCTCACCGAATGTAGAAATTATCCAACAGTATTAATATCATGCACAAGTAAAATCTTACTGAAGATAATTCAAAAACAGTTGCAGCAGTATATTGCCAGAAAACTTTCAGAAATGCAAGCTGGATTTAGAAGAGGATGTAGAATGAGGAATATCATTACTGATATCAGATGGATCTTGGTTCAAAACAAAGAATACCAGAAAGATGTTTACTTGTGTTTTATTGACTATGCAAAGGCATTTGATTGTGTGGATCATAACAAATTATGGATAACATTGAGAAGAATGGGAATTCCAAAACACTTAATTTTGCTCATGAGGAACCTGTACATAGACCAGGAGGCTGTTCTTCAAACAGAACAAGGGGACACTGCGTGGTTTAAAATCAAGAAGGGAGTGTGTCAGGGTTGTATCCTTTCACCATACTTATTCAATCTGTATACTGAGCAAATAATCCAGGAAGCTGAACTATATGAAGAAGAATGTGGCATCAGGATCAGAGGAAGTCTTATTAACAACCTGCATTACACAGACAACACAACTTGCTGAAAATGAGGATGACTTGAAACACTTACTGATGCAGATTAAAGAATACAGACTGCAGTATGGATTATACCTCAATATAAAGAAAACAAAAATCCTCATGGGACCAATGAACAGCTCATGATAAATGGAGAAAATATTGAGGTTGTCAAAGATTTCATAACACTTGGTTGTACAAGCAACACCAATGGAAGCACAGTCAAGATATCAGACAACGTATAGCATTGCGCACATCTGCTGCAAAGGACCTCTTTCAAGTGCTGAATAGCAAAGATGTTTCCTTGAAGACTAAGGTGTGCTTAACACAATATTTTCAATCACTTCATATGCATGTGAGAGCTGCACAATGATAAAGGAAGACTGAAGAGGAGTCGATGCTTTTGAGTTGTAGTGTTGGTGAAGAATGCCAAAGGTACCACTGACTGTTAAAAGAACTAACGAATCTGTCCTCAAGTAGTGCAGCCAGGATGTTCTTTGTAAGTGAGAATGGCCAGACTTTGTCTCACCTACTTTGGTCTTGTTGTAAGAAGGGACCATTCCCTGGGGAAGGATATCACGCTTGACAAAGTGGTGGGACAACGAAAGAGGGGAAGGCCCCTGACACAATGGCTGCAACGATGGGTTCAGGTATAGCAAGGATCGTGCGGCTAGCACAGGACCGGGCAGTGTTTTATTTCTGGTGTACATGAGGTCACTATGTGTTGGAGATGACTTGACAGTACCTAACAAGAACCTCTATCTTTTACTCCTTTTCTTTCTTTGTTTTTAAAGGTTTTCTTCAAAGCCTACAAGTTTTCTTCATCTGGCCTTGCTTAATATTTTTCAAAATGTGGGTTGAAATCCACTAATGAGTCATAGTAATTTTTTTTTTTAAATTAGTGACTACAGAATAGGTGATAGTAGATTCTTTGCATATATTATTCTAAGGATCAGCATTGTTCATGAGAGCATTTGCTTCATTTTATATACTGAGTTGCAATGGAAACTTAATTTCTTACTCTGGATTTTGGTTAAAAGCTCCTAGAAAGTCACTGAAATAAATAAATGAAAGGCAGCTAGAGTATACTATGCTATACTGTTGCTACTTACACCAGTCATCCACTTACTGAGTTTATCTACATTTTGGAGTATATTCAATGAACCTGATCACATGACACACTTTCACTGATGCAATCAAGACTTCACCAATACTTGATGAATCAGTCATAAGGATGAAAAATGAAGTGTTAGACTTAATCATTTTACTGTCAGAGAGCTATGTATCAATTATTGGTGAAAAACATCCTCACGAGAAGAAAGTGGCTATTACCTAATTAGCATTGGAATATTACAGGCACAGATTTTCATTTCATAACCATATTTCAAATGAATTATGAAACTAAATAGAAGTCAAAGATGTAATACAGATTGTGGATGCTGCAAAATTAAGATGAGTTTGGCCATATATAATAGACTAGGCAAAGCAATCACTATATTTAACTGAACTGGGTTCCTGTGAGGTGGAAAAATAAAAAGCCCCTGAACGGCGAGAAACTCAGAGCATGGAATCTTCGATAGCAATTTCATACCTAATTTACATCTAATATTTGATCATTACACTAGAAGAATGTGACGGTAGGCTCAGTTTTTTTTTTTTTTTTTTTTTTTTAATGAGTTAAATGTATGTAAGACTGTAGTAGTAAGCCAG
Source organism: Orycteropus afer afer (assembly GCF_000298275.1). Lineage (NCBI taxonomy): Eukaryota > Metazoa > Chordata > Mammalia > Tubulidentata > Orycteropodidae > Orycteropus > Orycteropus afer. The sequence continues at coordinate 14,199,599 of NW_006921609.1, read as the reverse complement.
TAAAAAGAATCATACCAATCTCATTCTAAAATTGCAGATCTTGAGGTATTTGTGGCAGAATTGCTTACAACAAAGATGGGACAATGGAACTGGAGAAGATATTTTGGTTCCTTCTCAGAACTGTTAAACCCTTAGGTCATATCTCACATCACATAAAAAACTAATGGTAGTTTCCTTAGGTTAGAATTTAATTTATATTTTCTTATTCATCATTTTTATTTATTCAAATTTTTAGCACCAACCTCATATCATTTTTATTTTGGACTTTAACCATTTAAAAAATTCTTAATGTGACATTCCCATTGTAACAATGAAAAATATCTCCAGACATTGCCAATGATCACCCACATTTGAGAAACTCTTCTTAGAGCTAGAGTACAGATAAATAAAAGGGTTACTTAAGCAAATGGACTTCTAGACTAGTGCAGCAAAAAGGACCTAGTGATTTAGTCAGAGGTAGAGATCTTTCAGGACATATTAGGCATGGCTCAGATGAAATAGATTCCAGGTAAAGGAAAGGTGAGTTTTGAAACCTGATCCTGGCCATTTATGTGAAGTAAAGGTTAGAGAAACTGATTCAGCTTCAGTTGATTATAGATCCAAAGTGTATAAAGTCTGCTAACTAGAAAATAAGTATCATTAAGTTCTCCACATGCAGAAACAGAGGTAGCATTATAGGAAAATAGGGTAAAATAATGGTGGTTCCTCAGAACAGGAAATCCTTGCCCATTCCACAATAGACCTAGGTTTAAATCACTTAGGTTTAAATCACAACATAGGAAAGGAGAAATTACTTCAATGAATTGTGCACCTCTTAGAAACTGCATTTAACTGTGTAACCTATAATAATGAAAAAGTATAAACAGACCAGAGGGATTTTCCTCATACAAAAAGAATCTGCAGTTGGCAGTCCAGAATTGGTGTAATTATTCAAGATTCTTTAAGGACCTCAGAGTTAGTTAGTTCTGTAATCCTGCTCTATCGTTCTTACACTTGCCTCTCATCCTTGTGATTTCAAGACGGTTGCTGTACCTCTCCAGGTATTGTACTAGCATTTTGGATAGAAAAAAAGAACACAGGTCAAGGTTTAAGGGGTAAGAGCAAAAGAATTTTTTCTTAGAAAGAAAAGGTAAAAGATGTTATGCCTTCTCCAAAGATATCCAATTACATCTCATTGCCTAGAATTCTGCTAATGGGTACTCTCTCACTTCTAGACAGGCTGGGTGATAGAATATTTCAGCTGGACACATTACTACTATGTAATAAAATCCATCAGTATGAAAGAAAAGGGAAAGGAGAATGGATGTTGGACAGGTGACTATTGGTGTCTCGAACCAAGGAATCTGCAATCTTATCTTGCTCTCTAGAAGACAGTAATTCAGAAGTCAGGGTAATAGCTAAGGCAGTGGACATGAGATATAAGATAAAAAGTTATCCTGTAATTGAGTTACATATCCATCTCACTCAGAAGGCTATTCTATATTTTCTACTGGGTTTTGGGCCAATGTCATGCCACAATTAGTCCAAAACCTGTAAACTGACAGAGGTAAACTAATTTATAGCGCTGGCATTTGGTGAAGCTGGCTGGAGTAGGGGTTGTTAGGGCGGTGTCTGAGTAAAATCTGATTTGTATACGAGATTATATAATTTAACAAAAAAAAAAAAACAAAAAACAAAAAACATCGAGTCATTCCAACTCATAGTGACCCCACCTTGGGTTTCCAAGGTGGTATCTCTACGGAAGTAGATTGCCCAGTCTTCCTTCTGAGGTAGTATGTTGTAATTCTCTCAAAGTATAAAAAAGAAATTGGTGCAAAGTTAAGATTTCATACAATTATGGGATTTCCTACTTCCGTAGTGATACTGCCTCGGAAACCCAAGGAGGGGTCGCTATGAGTCAGGGCTGACTCGACGGCACATAACAACAACAACAACAAGGGTTAATCTTATTCTTTAAAATATACTCTTACCTGTTTTCTAAAGTCTTAGTTTAAAAGCATTCAGCATTAAAGGAAAATGCCACTTGAAATGTAATTGGCATTAACACGCAGTTTTTTTCTACTTCAGTTTTATCTTTTGCCAGCAAACCATGTCTTTTCTGCATAGTTCTTAGCAAGTCTGCTTCTTTATGTCTGTGCTCATTAGCTACAAGAGGACAAAAGCTCAATTTTAGTTAGTGCCTAATGGGATATCTCATTTTATGGGGAAGAGTTTTATATTTCACAGTTGTCCAATCAATGACGTACTTATTTGTTTTATGTATCTCCTTTTCATTCCTTAGAGATAGAGTACTGAGGATATTAGATGTATTGATCCAGAATTATTTCAGTATTTCCGATTGTAATTTATTAGCAAAAGAGAGTACATTAATTATAGTAATGAATTCAGAAAGAGTTTAAACTTCATTTTTTTTCCATTAAGAGTATGATTTTTATTTGTATATCATACATTTTCTTTGTGTTATATGCAAAGACACTTTTTATTTTCCAGACCCTCATTAAATTGGCTATAATTATTTCGATAAGAAGTTGTAGATATTAGTTATAATTTAATTGTAAGGATCATTGACACGTTTGTGCTGGCGTGACAGTGGTGCTAATTTTCACATTCAAATTGAATTCAAAAAGATAATTATACTGGAGTCAAATATTTGATTGAAAAAGTACAGTGTTTTTTTTTTTTTTTTTTCAATCAATTGATGTTTATGAGGCCTCTAGGGAAATGAATGGCTTCTGGTAAGGCTCAGGGGTCTATGATATAGTTCTGAAGCTAGAATTGAAACAAAATGAGTTGTTCATCTGAATATTAAACTTGAAGTCTTTATTGCTAATAAATTTTAATTTCTTACATGAAGATCTTATATAATTAGGGAATTGTCTTTGGACAAAAGCCTCCTATCCTACAAATACTAATTTTCTTCTTGACCTTTCATGTATTGCAGAGACCTGGGGAAAAAGCAAAATAAAGCAAAAAAAAAAAAAAACAAAACACTGGACTGAGGAGTTAATGGCAATTTTTTTTTTTAAATCCCTTTGAAAAATCATTGCTGCTTCCTCTTGAAATTGATTGGGGCAGAGGTTCTTATATTCTATTTCTTAAATTCAGACTTCCAAAAATAATCATGACTCCAAAAATATATTAAATAAGACTGAACAACAATATAATAGGAGCTCTGATGGAGTAGTGCCTAAGGCATTTATTTGACTGCTAACCAGAAGGCTGACAGTTCAAACCCACCAGCCACTCCTTGGAAGGAAGATTGGACAATCTACTTTCTTAGTGATAACCCCTTGGAAACTCAAGGAGGGGTCGCTATGAGTCAGAACTGACTTGATGCCAATTTTTTTGATAATCTTTGTGAAAAATCACTGATGCTTCCTCTTGTAATTGATTGGGGCAGGAGTTCTTTTATTCTATTTCTTAAATTCAGACTTCCAAAAATTATTATGACTCCAAAAATATATTAAATCAGAAATGACTAAAAATTTCAATTGTTTTCTTCTGGATATTAGCACTAAAAGGTGTAGTATATAAATAAAAATGTTAGAATCAATGATTGTTTGATAAATGACTTGTAAGACATGAAGAAATATAATGATATTTACTGTAAATGTCAATATCTGTCTTCTGATATCTTCACTAGTGTATACTGTAAGCACATGTCTAAAAAATTCATCTCCATCTCCTAACATCTTTCTTTCACTCCTTTTTATTTTTTTTCAAATTTTATTCAGGCAAAATATATTTTTTAAAATTTTGCCATCTTAAATTTTAAGTCTACAGTTCATTGACATTAATTACATCATTATATTGTGCCATCATTCTGCTATCTATTTCCAAAAGCTTTTCATCACGCCAAACAGAAGCTTAATACTTGTTAATCAAAATTTTGTCTACATGCATTTGTCGATACTAGATATTTCATATAAGTGGAATCATTCAGTATTAGTTGTTTTTTGTCTGACTTATTTCACTTAACATAATGTTTTCAACCACCTTCTGTTTGTCATAATGTGATGAATTGTGTGTTGCTGTAAGTTATGCTACTGGTGTTTCAAATACTACTTGGCTCACACATGCTGGAAAGGTTTCAGCAGTGCTTACAGACTAAGGCAGAGTAGGAAGAAAGGCATGATGATCAACTTCTGAAGATTAGCTTGTGAAACTGTTCGATCAGAACAATATCTGACTTGCTTGTTTTGGACATCTTGTTAGGAGGGATCAATTGTTGAGGAAGAACATCAGGTTTGGTGAAGTAGTGATCTAATGAGGGCAAAGGAAACCCTTGATGAGATGAATTGAAACAGTGGCCAAAATGCTGGACTCAAACATGCCAGCAATCATGAGGATGATACAGAATAGGGCAACATCTTACTCTGTTGTACATAAGGTTGCCATGAGTCAGAGTCAACTCCATGGCAGCTATTATTTCTCTCTCTGCCTGTTTGTCTATCTATCTATCATCTATAGTATTCAAGGTTAATCCACATCATAGCTTGTATCAGAAGTTTATTTATCTTTATGGCTGGATAATTAATCATTTTATGTATATATATATATATAGTTGTTGTTGTTGTTATGTGTCGTCGAGTCGGCCCCGACTCATAGCGACCTCTCCTTGGGTTTCCGAGGCAGTATCACTATGGAAGTAGGATTGCCCAACCTTCCTTCCGAGGAATGGCTGGTGGGTTTGAACCGCCAGCCTTCTGGTTAGCAGTCAAGTGCTTTAGCCACTATGCTACCAGAGCTCCTATATATATTCCATTTTGTTTTTCCATGTATATATTGATACCCACTTGAGCTATTTCCACCTTTTGATTATTATAAATAATGCTGCAATGAACATTGGTATACACATATCTGTTTGACTTCCTGCTTTCCTCCTAGATATATAACTAGGAGTGGAATTGCTGGGTCATATGATAATTCAATGTTTAAATTTTTGAGGAACTGACAACGAAGTCCTCTTACATTTACAAGAGACTTCCATTCTTGGAATAACTTACGTCCCAACTATGCAGGCTTTAGAGTTCATTCATAAATATTTAATATGCCGAGTCCACTAATGTAATTGACATTCTCATGCCACCATGATTATTTCAGCTTCCATTATCTGTTCTTAGATTATTATGATAGCCTTCTGATCTTGTTCAAGCTGGTTTCTCCTACATCTGACTTGATCTTCCCACCACAGTTAGATGGGTCTTCCCAAAGTTCATGAAGACTGAACCATTCTGTGCATGCAGATCCCTTAAATGACCTATTATCTACCATTGTGTTTTTCAAAATTTCTAATATTTGTTCTTGTAAGTTAAATTTATGAGGCATAGGAAATATAATAATATTAAAACTAAGCCATTATAGAAGTCTTTCAAATGTATATAAAGTAACACAATTTGATATGCTTTAAATATACCAATAACTTTTTCTGTGAGACAGTTTATATTATTCTTTGTTATCCTTGAAATCATATAAAAGATTTTAGAATTATATCTTAATATCATATTTTTATGCTAGAAAGCTCTTTACTAAAAATTATCATATGCCTCTGCAAGAAAAAATTATGTAAATTAATTTCTTTTTCTGTGTTCATAAGGCTCTAAGTGTTAAAACATTTCTCCAAGACTGAGTTATCATCATAGTTATTACTAAAACTACAAATAAAACAAAATTATATTTTAAATTTTGGTATTTATTAAGTATTAAATATAAACATTTTATTGGATATGCAAATATTAATATCAATATTACTCCCCCCCCCCAGGAAATTATCATTTATCTGTGGGTGAAAATTATTTCTAGAAAGAATCAAAGTATTGTTTAGTGGTACTTTTATTTAAAATTTCTTCACATAAATAAGTATGAGAATAAATAAACAAGATTAATTGCATAAGATACATAGTAGAAGTTTAGTAATAGTAATGGTACTTAATTATGCATATTGTCAAATTATGTGCCCAACTTTTATATAAAAATGGGAGAAATATGAAGCCCTCCTATCAATTTATGAGGCTTAATTGAGAACACTCTAGCAAGTTGACATTTCAAACTGTCCTTTCCTCTGTTCCACTGCTGCTGATGTAGATACCAAGTTCTGAATTCTCTTATGCCACTTCAACCTGTTAGATTCACCTAAACCTCAATTGTATCTCACCTGACATTTTAAGCTAGAATGAGTTATTATCATAGTAGCTCAAAAAACACATGAACAAGAAATTCTAGGACCTTAAAAATATTAAGCTCTCAAAAGCTCACTTTTCTTCATCTGTTATGTTTTGTAAAGGATAAAACTGCTATGTGTATATAGTGCTTTGTATAGTGTCTGGTGCATGGTAAGTGCTCAATACATATTATTTACTATTACTATTGAGTCAATGGATCCTAACTATCTGCCTGCCACTATGATGCTGTTATAAATAACATAAAAATTTATAAAAAAAACCCGAGGGAATTTGCCTTACTTTTGAAATCTTATTTTTAAAATTCTGTTTGTTTGTTTTTTGGGTGAAAGTCTATAGAGCAATATCATTTTCCATACAGCAGCTCACATATGCTTTGTCTCATGATATTGACTGCAATTTCTCACAATGCAAGAGCTCCCTTCCATGTCCTCCCCATAGTTACCTCTTCCCTGTGTCCTTCCCTCCCATGCAATCCTGCCCCTGAGCTGTCTCCCTATGCATACACAGCCCTTCTATTCTCCCATGGTTGAACTCTCCAAGAAATGTATCTATCTAATGTACGTGTTGGACTATATGAAGAAAAACATGGCATCAGGTTTGGGAAAAAATCATTAACAACCTGAGATATGTTGATGATACAACTTTGCTTGCTGAAAGTGAGGATGACTTGAGGCACTTACTACTGAAGATTGAACACTGCAGTCTGCAGTATGGATTACATCTCAATATAAAGAAAACAAATATCCTCACAACTGGACCAATAAGCAGCATCATGATAAATGGAGAAAAGATTGAGGTTGTCAAAGAATTCACGTTACTTGGTTCTACAATTGATGCCAATGGAAGCAGCAGTCAGGACATAAGACAACGTGGAGCACTGGGCAGGCTTGCTGTGAAAGAACTTTCAGGTGCTGAAGAGCAAGGATATCTCTTTGAGGACTAAGGTGCGCCTGACACAGGCCATGATATTTTCAATCGCCTCGTATGCATGTGAGAGCTGGACAATGAATAAAGAAGACTGAAGAAGACTTGATGCTTTTGAGTTGTGGTGCTGGGGAAGAATGCTGAAAGTACCATGGACTGCTAAATGAACTAATGGATCTGACCTGGAGGAAGTGCACCCAAAATGCTCCTTGGAAATGAGAACGGCCAGACTTCGTCTCACCTGCTTTGGTCATGTTGTCAGAAGGGACCATTCCCTGGAGAAAGATGTCATGCTTGGTAAGGTGGAGGGTCGACAAAAGAGGGGAAGGCCTTCAACGAGATGGATTGACATGGTGTCTATGACAATGGGCTCAAGTATAGCAGGGATCATGGAGCTGGTGCAGGATTGGGCAGTGTTTCATTCTGCTGTTCATGAGGTCACTATGAGTCAGAAATGACTCGATGGCACTTAACAACAACAACAATGTACATGTTTAGCTCATATGTCTGTCTTTTGTTTGACTGGAGGCCACAAGAATGGGTTCAATTCCAGACCTGAAGAGCTGCTAGGGACCATAGTCTGGGTGGTTCCATTAGGCTCTATCAGGCCAGCAAATCTGGTCCCTTTTTATCTGTGTGTGATTTTGAGTTTTGTTCCACATTGTTCTCCCATTCTATCCAGAATCTCTTACATTGATACTAGCACCATCTAATTCTTCTGGTCTCATAGTCATATAGGCTGAGGATCACATGTTGTACCAGTTCCTTGGACTAATTCTTTCCATGTCTTTGGTTTTCTTCATTCTTCTTTGCTCTGGATGAGAAGAGACCTATTGTTACATCTAAATGACTTGCAAGCTTTTAAGATCCCAGATGCTACTTGCAAAGTAGGATGTGGAATAAAGTTTTTGTGTATTATGTTATGTCAGTTGAGGTTGATGTCCCCTGTGACCATGGTCCTGAACCCATGGTCCAACTACTCACTCCCTCTGGGTAGCTGGGTGTGGCCAAGTGACTACAACCTTATCCTATTACAAATACACTTGTAGAAACATTGTATGCCAACCCTATACACGATCATGGGCACACCACCCCCTGGATGACATACCTAATAGTTCATTTTGTCCACCTATCTATCCACTCATAGATCAATGTTTGTCTTCACTGACAACACAGTACTGTATGTGCAAAAGGGTTCATCTTTGTTGTCTGTACCTCTCATGCACCTCTCTATGTCTTCCTCTTCCATATTGCCATCATGTTGATCACTCACATTTGGTACATTGCCCTTCTCTTCACCCAAATCAATCTTTCTCTCTACCTATCTAACAGTGTTCCCTCCCTTCCCCTTCCACCCTTGTTGTTGTTGTATGCCGGCGAGTCAGACCCAACTCATAGCAAACCCTTCTTGGGTTTACCACGCAGTATCACTATGGAAGTAGATTATCCAACCTTCCTTCCAAGGAGTGGCTGGTGGGTTTGAACTCCCAGCCTTCTGGTTAGGCACTATGCTATCAGATCTCTTACCCCTGGTAACCAACAACAACAAGAATTTCCTTCCATATATAAACTTTTCCTTCACTTTTCACAATAACAGACTAATACAATATTTGTCCTTCTGTGATTGACTTACTTTTCTCAGCATAATATCCTCCAAGTTCATCCACATTATACGGTGTTTTGCAGAGTCTGTGTTATTCTTTAGTGTTGCATAGTATTCCACTGTGTGTGTGTACCATAGTTTGGTTATCCATTCTTCTGTTGATGGGCACCTAGGTTGTTTCCATCTTTTTGCTATTGTAAATAGTGTTGTGATGAACATGGGTGTGCATATATCTGTTCTTGTCCTGGCTCTCACTTGATTAGGATATATACCTAGTAGTGGAATTGCCTGGTCAAATGGTATATCTAATTCTGACTTTTTAAAGAATCGCCATACTGCTTCCTGTGGTGGTTGTATAGTTTGACTGTCTTACCAGCAATGTATGTGAGTACAAATCTCTCCTCATCCTCACCAGCATTTGTTCTTTTCTGTCTTGTTGAACTTTGCTACTAGTTCTGGGGCAAGATGGTATCTTGTTGTTTTGATTTGCATCTCTCTAATGGCTAATGGGAGCTCTGGTAGCGTAGTGCCTAAAGCACTTGACTGTTAACCAGAAGGCTGGTGGTTCAAATCCACCAGCGACTCCTCGGAAGGAAGATGGGGCAATCTACTTCCGTAGTGATACTGCCTCGGAAACCCAAGGAGGGGTCGCTATGAGTCGGGTCTGAATTGACAGCACATAACAACAGCAACAACAATGGCTAATGATTGTGAGCATTTCTTCATATGTTTATTGGCCACCTGAATATCCTTTTGGTTAACTGTTTATTCATGTCTTCTGCCCATTTTTAATTGGATTATTTGTCTTTTTGTTGTTGAGGTGTTGGAGTTTTCTATGAAGTTTAGAGATAAGTCCCTTGTGAGATATGTTGTTGCCAAATATTTTTTCCCAATCTGTAGGTTCTTTTTAGACTCTTGGAGAAGTCTTTGGCAGCACATAAAAATTTAATTTTTAGAAGGTTCCATTCATCTCGTCTATCTTCTGCTGTTATGCATTTTGAGTTATTCTTGATAGTCTATTTATGCCATATATCAGGGCTCATAAATTTGCCCTAATATATAAAGTAGCAGTATATTAGCAGAGATCTTCCAGAGATGCAAGCTGGACTCAGAAGGGGACATGGAGTGAGGGATATCATAGCTGATGTCAGATGGATCTTGGCTTAAAGCGAAGAATACCAGAAAGATGTTTACTTGTTTTTTATTGACTATGCAAAAGCATTTGATTGTATGGATCATAACAAATTATGGATAACTTTGAGAAGAATTGGAATTCCAGAACACTTAATTGTACTCATGAGGAACCTGTACGTAGACCAGGAGGCTGTCATTTGAACAGAAAAAGGGTACATTGCATGTTTATAGTTTTAGGTTTCACATTTAAGTCTGATTCTTCTGGAGTTAGTTTTTGTGTATGGTGTGAGGTATAGATCTTGCTTCATTTTTCTGCAAATGGATGTCCAGGTTTGCCAGCACCATTTGTTAAACAAGCATTATCTCTTCCCCATTGAATGGATTTTAGTCCTTTGTCAGAGATCAGCTGACCACAGGTCAATGGATCTGTTTCTGGGCTCTCATTGGTCTATGTGTCTGTCATTATATAAATACAAGGTTGTTTTGACTACTGTGGCTGTATAGTAGGTTTTGAGATCCGGCAGTGTGAGACCTCCTTCTTTGTTGTTCTTCTTCAAGAGTGCTTTGCTTATCTGAGGTCTCTTTCTTTTGCATATAAAGTTAGTGATTGGTTTTCCCATACCTTTAAAGAATGTTGATGAGATCTGTATTGAGATTGCATTGAATATATACATTGCTTTTGGTAGAATTGACATTTTAGAGTGTTCAATCTTCCTATCCACAAGCATGGTTTGTTCTTCTATTTATCTTCTCTTATGGTTTCTTGAAGTAGTCTTTTATAGTTGTCTTTGTACAGGTCTTTTGTGTCCCTGGTAAAATTTATTCCCAAGTACTTTATTTTTCTGGTAGCTGTAATAAGTGGTATTAATTTCCTTGTTTCTTTTTCAGCAATTTTTTTGCTGGTGTACAAACTGATTTTTGTATGTTGATTTTGTATCCTGCCATGATGCTAAATCTCTCAATTAGTTCCAGTAGGTTTTTGACCGAGCCTCTTGGGTTTTCTACGTAGGATCATATCAGCAAATGGGGAGAGCTTGACTTCTTCCTTACCAATTTAGATTTCTTTAATTTCCCTTTCTTGCCTTATTGTCCTGGCTAGGAATTCCAATACTATGTTGAATAGAAGTGGTGATAGAGGGCATCTTTTTCTCATTCCTGTTTGCAAGGGGAATGGTTTCAGTCTCTTTCCATTGAGAATAATGTTAGCTATTGGTTTTGCATGGGAGCTCTGGTAGCATAGTGGCTAAG
>NW_006921609.1:14184311-14187921 GCF_000298275.1 Orycteropus afer afer | reverse complement strand
TGAAACCATCTGTGTTAGGACTTTTTTTGTTGGCAATTTTTTTTTTTTTTTTTAATGACCCATTCAATTTCTTCTTTTCTTATGGATCTCTTCAACTTTTCCACCTCAGTCTGTAGTAGTTTAGGTAAGTAATGTGTTTCTAGAAATCTGTCAGTTTCTTTTAGATTTTCAAATATGTCAGAGTACAGTTCTTCATATTATCTTGATATCCTTTTTATTTCAGTTGGTTCTGTTGTTATGTCACCCATTTTGTTTCTTATTCATGTTATTGGTATTCTCTCCCTCTTTTTCTTTGTTAAATTTGTCTTGTTTGTCAATTTTATTAATCTTTTCTAAAGACCAACTTCTAGTCTTGTTGATTTTTTTCTATTTTCTGTTTCATTAATTTCTGCTTGAATCTTGATTATTTCCTTTCTTCTGGTGACTGTAGGCTTTCTTTTTTCTGTAATTTTTTTTAATGGTTTGAGATGTTGGTTTAAAGTGTTCATTTTGGCTCTTTCCTCTTTTTTGATGTGTGCATTTATTTCTATAAATTGGCTTCTGATCACTGCTTTTTTTGTGTTCCTAAGGTTTTGGTATGTTGTGTTGTCATTCTTATTTGCCTCAAATAAATTTTTAATGCATGTTTTATTTCTTCTCTTACCCAGGCTTTCTTAAGGAGGGTGTTGTTTAGTTTCCATGTATTTACTCTTTTTCTGTTGATCTTCCTATTATTGATTTCTAATTTGATAGCATTGTGATCCGAGAAGATGCTTTGCAGAAATTCAAAGTTTTTAAATTTATTAAGGCTTCCTTTGTGACCCAGCATATGGTCTGTCTTGGAGAATGTTCCATGTGCACTGAAAAAGAATATATTATGTTGTTGTTGGGTGAAGTGCTCTGTAGATATCTATAAGTTAAGTTGGTGGATTGTATTGTTTACTTCTTCTGAGCCTTTGTTGAGTTCTGTCTTTCATTGAAAGTGGTGTATTAAACTCTCCTACTGTGATGGTGAAGTCATCTATTTGTCTTTTCAATTCTGTTAAAGTCTGATTTATGCATTTTGGGTCTCTTTCCTTGGGTTCATAGATATTTATTATGGTTTTATGTTATTGTGCAATTGATCCTTTAATCATTACATAAGGTCCTTCCTTGTCTTTTATGGTGGTTTTGTCTTAAAGTTGATTTTATCATAAATTAATATTGCCACTGCCACTCGTTTTTGGGTGCCATTTGCTTGATTTAACTTTTCCAACCTTTTATCTTTAGTCTATTTTTGTCTTGTGTCTAAGGTGTGTCTGTTGTAGACAGCATATTGATGGGTTATGTTTTCTTATCCAATCTGCAACTCTCCTTCTCTTGGGTGGTGCATTTACTCCATCAACATTCAGTGTAATTATCAACAAGTATGCATTGGTTGCTGTCATTTTGATATTTATTTTTTCATGGTGTTCCTGGTTTCTTTGTTGCATATAATTTTCTGTGCTGAGTTCATTTTGTTTATGAATTGTGTTATCATTTCCTTTGTTGTTATTGTTTTAATATTTGCTATATATTTGTGCTTGTCCTTTTTTTATTGTGAAGGTTTATCTTTTTTTTTTTTTTGAGTTTACCCTGTTATTTATAATTTTCTCTCTGAGTTTAGAGCAGTCCATTCTATCTTGCAACTCTCTTGACTTCCTCACCATTTAGAAGTTCTTTAACTACACAATATTTTCCCTGTTTTTGGTTTGTAGTTGTCCTCATTTGCCAGTTGATTTCTCTGGCTCCGTGTTTACAATCTTGTAAGCTTATTTTACTTTGTATACACCATAGCTGTGTTGGTTTCTGGGTTATGTCATCTTGTGTATTAATGGTCAGCTGTTTGCTATTATTGGTTCTCTGTTCAAAGGAGTCCCTTTAGTATCTCTTGTAAGGTTGGTCTGGTGTTAACAAATTCCCTTAATCAGGAAATCTCTTAATTTCACCATTATATTTGAGGGACTGTTTAGCTGGTTATTTAATTTTTGGTTGGAATTTTTTCTCTTTCAGGGTTTTATATATACCATCCCATTGCCTTCTGGCCTGCATGGTTTCTGCCAAGAAATCAGAGCTTAGTGTTATTGGTTGTCCTTTGTAGGTAACTTCTACTTTTTCTTGTTCTGCTTTCGGGATTCTTTCTTTGTCTTTGGTTTTGATGCGTTTGATGATGACATGTCTTGGTGATTTTCTTTTAGTGTGTATCCTGCTTGGGGTTTGTTGGACTTCCTGAATATATGTATTCTCATCTTTCATCATATCAGGGAAGTTCTCTTTCAACAGATCTTGGTCAATTTTCTCAGTGGTTTTATTTTTCCCTTCTGCTCTGGAATTCCAGTGACATGTAGTTTATTCCTTTTGATGGTATCCCACATAAATCTTAGGCTTTCTTCATTTTTTTTTTCTTTTCTGATTGATCCTTTTCCAAAGAAGTATTCAGGTATTTGTCTTCCATCTCATTAATTCTGTCTTACATTGCATCAGTTCTACTCCTTTGCCCTTCCAATGTGTTATCTATTTCTGACAACTTAGTATTAATCTTCTGGATTTCTACCCATATATTTTTTTTTCTAATTTTTCATTTATTTTATCATTTTACTTTTATATTTTCTTCTAAAACTTTTCTACGATTTTGTCTGTGCTTTGCTTAATTTTTTCAGTGTTTTCCTTGATCTGTCTCTCAGTCCATGACAGTACCTAAGTATAATTCTTTTGAATTCCTTATCAGGGAGTTCCAGTGCTGCTTCTTCCTCAGGGATGTGTTCTGGGTCTGTATCCTGTTCCCTTGTTTCTACTACTTTATCTTGGTTCTTCGTGTGGACTGTGATGATCTGTTTCTCAGACATTGTGACATTGTTGTATTTATATTTAATTGGTGATTGTATGTTGGAGTGATTCACCCAAGATTTTCCTTTTCTTCTTCTTCTTTTTACTATTTTTTCGATGTATGTATGTATGCGGGGTGCTGTGCTCCTCTATTTGGTAGTTGGCAGCACTTATGCACTCACCACCTGTCTCCTGGTGGGTGTGATAGAGAATGAGAGTGCTGTTCAGATCTCTTAACTGTTTGTGAAGAGCTGTGAAGGGTGATTCAATCTCTTCTTGGTGGTTGTGTACTGTTGGCCAGTTAGTGTAGAAGGAAGTGGTGGCTCTCACTCAATAAGTAGAGCTGCAGGAGGTGGCGGTGTGGTTGTGTTCACAGTTGCTATCTCCCACTCAATTAAACAAAAACTACAATTAAAAAAAAAATAAAAAAAGTAAAAGCAAAAGGACAACATACGCAAGCCACATAAACACACAGGAGTGATGATCAAAAATCAAAAAAAAGAAAAGAAGAAGGAGGAGAAGAAGAAAAAAGATAAATGAGAAAATAGTTAAAGAAATGCTTTAAAAAGCCAAAAGAAATATGCATGGAAAAAAAAAAAAAGAAAAAGAAAAAAAATCTGCAATATCTTGGGAGAGGAGAATAAGGGAAAATAGGTAGAACAGAAGAATAATGAAGATAAAAATGGGAAAAATGCAAAAAGAAAAACAAGGAATGGGAAGAACCACACGAAAGAAAAAGATGGGAACCAGGAACAGGAAGAGAGAAAAAGATGAAAAGTAGAAACTG
>NW_006921609.1:14178724-14184211 GCF_000298275.1 Orycteropus afer afer | reverse complement strand
AAAAAAAAAATAAAAGGAAAAAAATCTGGGTGGGGCAGGACATGGCATGGCATGCAGTCTTTGTCAGAACACAGAGACTGGGATGGAATTCCTACCAGTCCAAAGGAGGGTGGGAGTGAGGCGTGACCACACCTCTGTTCACCAAGTGGGTGTGGGGTATAAGAGTAACAAGGGGAATATCGCACCTTTCTAGTCCTTCACGTGAGATATGTCCTTGCCATCCCCAGCAAATGGAGCCTATTCTTAGGACCCTGTAATCTGAGGGAATGCTGTCGCTTTAAATACCCAAAATGGTTGAACTGTTTGTAAACATTCAAAATGGCTATGACCTCTGGACAACCAAAAGTCCACAGCTCAGCCGGTCTCCCTCTTTCCTGCTGTCCTTTTTGAATCAACAGCCACCAGTGCAATCCTCCATGCAGCCGCTGGCTAGCAGGGCTGATTTTTAGGTTAATTCTTAGGTCCTAACCCGACTTGTCAATATCCAAGCTGTCTGTGCTGTTGGGATCGCTAATAGTCCGCAACTCCGTATGTCTCCTCTTTTGGTGTTTTCTTGCAGATTCTTCTACTAGTTGAAGTTTAGTCCATTTCTGTATCCTTCTTTTCAAAGCTCAGGACTCCAGGATTAACTTCTGTATCTGTGTTTCTTGGTTCCCCTTTTCTTTGCTGAAGAGGGTCTGTGTAGTTTGTCTGCCTATTCCATCATCTTACCGAAACTCTGAGATGTCTGAAATCTTATTTTTGAAGGAATTTTAATGAATCACCTTTTCTCAACCAATAGAAAACAGAAAGTCTAAGGTTTTTTATTAGATGTTCCATGTTTTTGTTATGTTTTCAAATACCTCTATAATTTGTATAAACCCTTATATGTTCTAAATCAGCAATGTACAATAAAAATCTGATGTAATTCACATGTTTAAATAATACTTTTAATATACATATTTAAAAAGTAAAAGGAAATGGTGAATTTTAATATGTTTATT
Source organism: Orycteropus afer afer (assembly GCF_000298275.1). NCBI lineage: Eukaryota > Metazoa > Chordata > Mammalia > Tubulidentata > Orycteropodidae > Orycteropus > Orycteropus afer. The sequence continues at coordinate 14,183,228 of NW_006921609.1, read as the reverse complement.
TAAACAAATATATTCAAAATTTAAAATTTCAACATTCACAATCAATGTAAAAGAGGTTTTTAATAAGTTTTTTTTTTCCATACTAAGTCTTTGAAATCAGTGTACATGTTACATTTACAGTTAATTTGAATTTGGATTTGCCACTTTACAAGTGTTCATAGTCACATTTGGCTGCTGTATTGGACTGTGTAACTCTAAATGCTTAGATTCTATGACTTTAAAGTAGCAGAAAACTATAGCTGAAAAAATAAAGGAAAAACAAAATATAAATTGTTTCTTTATTTTCACATTAAAAACAGCTTCCAAATTTTAGAGGTATCAAAAAAAAGAGCCAAATAACTGCACCTGATAAGCTAGTTTTTTTAGTTGCTTTAAGGGAGCTCTGGTAGCATAGTGCCTAAGGCACTTGACTGCTAACCAGGAGGCTGGCGGTTCAAACCCACCAGCCACTCCTTGGAAGGAAGGTTGGGCAATCCTAGTTCCGTAGTGATAACTGCCTCGGAAACCCAAGGAGGGGTCGCTAGGAGTCGGGGCTGACTCAATGGCAAATAACAACAACAACAACTCACATATTTAAAATTATGTTATATAAAATGTTTCAGTTAAAAATAGTACTTTTCTCACTCATTTTCATAAAACCATTTTATTCAAACTTTTTCTCTATGTCTCAATGTATGTGTCTTTGTCATCAATAAAGTCCTCTAACCATTTTCTGCAGAACATCAGCTTCATTGTGGCCTGAGTTGATAGAGACACAGCCCTTTGTGAATTAGTATCTTATACTGTCATTGCAAATGTTATCTTAAGCTATAAAAGTTTATTCACATAACTTTAAGATAGTAATTCTCAATGGTGTGTATGCGTGTGTGGGTGAGAGAGAGGGAGACAGAAATAGAGATAGAGACAGAGAGAGAGAGATTGATTTTTGTCAAATGAGACATTTGGCAATCTGGAGACATTTTTGGCTGTCATGGAGGAGGTTCCACCAGCATCTGGTGGAACATAAGTAAGGGATTTTTAAACATATTACAATGCACATGGCCTCGCACAACAAATAATTTTTGTTGTCGTTGTTGGGCTCTGACTCATAGGGACCCTATGTACAACAGAACAAAACACTACCCACTCCTGTGCCAGCCTCACGATCCTTGTTATACCTGAGCCCATCATTGCAGCCACTGTGTCAATCCATCTCATTGAGGGCCTTCCCCTTTTTTGGTTGACCCTCTACTTTACCAAGAATGATATCCTTCTCCAGGGAATGGCCCCTCTGACAACATGACAAACATAGGTGAGAAGAAGTCTGGCCATTCTTGATTCCAAGGAGTGTTCCAGCTGCACTTTGTATCCCAGGACAGATCTGTTAGTTCTTCTAGCACTTCATTGTACTTTCATTACTCTTTGCCAACACCACAACTCAAAAGCATAGTGTTTTTTTTTTTTGGTCTTCCTTATTCATTGTCTAGCTGTCACATGCATATGAGGTGATTGAAAGTACCATGGCTTGGGTTAGGTGCACCTTAGTCTTCAAAGATACATCTTTGCTTTTCAGCACTTTAAACTGACCCAAAATATCAAGGTCATGGAACCTAGGCTTTGGAGAGTTGTTTGTATTCATCCTTATAGGAGCTCTGGTAGCGTAGTGCCTAAGGCACTTGACTGCTAACCAGAGGGCTGGTGGTTCAAACCCACCAGCCACTCCTCGAAAGGAAGGTTGGGCAATCTACTTCCGTAGTGACACCCCCTCGGAAACCCAAGGAGGGGTCACTATGAGATGGGTCTGACTCCATGGCCTATAACAACCACCACCACCTCAATATAACTCACTCACAGTGGTACTTTTGAAAGTGACCTTTAAAATGTTGTTTACAATAAGGTCCAACAGTTACATTTGTTATTGTGAGGCTGTACAGGGAAAGTGAATAAATTTATATTGTTTTGGCCTTCTGTGAATTGATATCTAGAGCATCTCAAATCAGCACAGACTAAGGTCATTTGAAGCTATTGCATTTAAATGAGCCCATTATTTTAAATGATTTGATACACTATGTTTTTCTCTTTTCTTACAAATAATATTTTAAAGAAAAAGTGCTTAACTTTGTTTACAAGTCATTTCCCCTTAATGTTTTCAGGGTTCTCAGATGGATGGTGAAGGCTGATGGTGGTGTGAGATAAGATCTAGATAAGAATGGTAACTTTTTAATTGTATTATTTTTTCAAAAGGTATTCATTAAGTGTTAAATGTTGAGCACTATGCTAGGTGCTGGGAATAAAAATTTAAAATGAGCTTATATATTTGCCCTTGCAAAAAAGAGTTCACAGTAGATGACAGAATTATTTGATATGCCATCAAATAATTACAAATTCATACATTAGAAGGAATAAAGCATAGTGGATAAACAAACACAAAACAAACCTATTTAAATGTACCAATAGACTGGAAAGAAAGCAAAGAACACTCACAGTAAACAAAACAAAACAAAACAAAAGCTTAATGAAGCAAGAATCCAGAGAGATAAGCTGAGCACTAAAACTAGACTTAACTTTACCTTAAAACTGGGCATGGGGGAGTTCTGGTAAGATGGCAGACTAGGCAGAAAGACTGCAAGACCCTCTTCAACAAAGAAAAGGGGAAAACAATTAACACAGACACAGAAGATAATCCCAGACCCCTGAGCCTTCAAGGGAAGGATATAGAAGTGGACTAAACCCCAACTAGCAGAAGAATCTGCATGAAAATACCAAAAGAGGAGACAAATGGAGCTGTGGTCTGGCAGTGATTCTGAGAGAACCTGACAGCAGGGCACAGACAACTTGGAGAGTCCTGAGTGGTGGTAGGATGAAAGAATTAATCTAAAAATTAGCCCTGCTAGCTAGGGTCTGCACAGAGGACTGCTCTGGTGGCTGGAGAATAAATGGAGAAGATGAAAAAATACGCAGGCTAAGCTGTGGACTTTTGCCTGTCTGGAGGAAGCTGCCATTTTGAATGTTTACAAGTGGCTCCACCATTTTGGATATTTAAAGAGACAGCGTTCTTGCAGATTCCAGGGGCTTAAGAACAGGTTCTGCTTGCCAGCAACCCCGCAGACACTACAGACCTGCAAGACTGAAAAGGTGTGACATTCCTCTTGTTACTCTTATACTCCACACCTGCTTGGTGAATGGAGGTGCGGCCATCCCCCACTCCCACCTATATTTTGGGCCCACAGGAACTGCATCAAAGTCTGTGTGCTCAGATGGAGCCTGGGTGCCCTGCCCTGTAATCCACTGATTTATTTATTTATTTTTCCTTTTTTGCTTTCTTTTTTCTGGTGATTAGTTTGCTTGTATTTGTCTGTTTTAAAACAATTAGTATTTTTAATACTTTTGTCCTTTTTACTATTATTCTTATTCTTCCCCTCCCAGGTCCTAGTTTTTAGCTTTTTTTCTTTTCCCTGTTCTTGGTTGAAATTTTTTTTTAATTTAATTTTCTTTTTCTTTTTTTTTTTTCTCCCCCCCTTTTTTCTCATGGTTAATCCCATTCCTTGTTTTTCTTTTTGCATTTTTCCCTTTTTTTTCTTCAATATTCTCCTTCTTTACCTTTTTTCTCTTAGTGCCAGATCCCCAGATATTGCAGGTTTTCTTCTTTTTCTTTTTCCATTTTTTCTTTTTTTTGGTTACTGTTCCTGTGTGATTACATGGTGTGTTTTTTGTCCATGTGCTTTTAGCTTTTTGATGGTTATTCAATTGTAAATTTTGTCTAACTGAGTGGGAGACAGCAACAGTCTCCATAAGACACAACTACACCCACACCTCCTGTAACTTCACTGACTGAGCGAGAGCCACTACCTCCCTTTCCACCAATGGGACAATGATAAAAAACCACCAAGAAGAGCCTGAATCACCCTTGGCTGCTCTTCACAAACAGTTAACAGAAATCTAAGTACAACAACACCATGATGTCTCGGAGACAACATGCAATCACAGTCCACACAAAGAAGCAAGATAAAGTGGTAGAAACAAGGGAGCAGGATACAGACCCAGAACACATCCCTGAGGAAGAAGTAGCATAGGAACTCTCTGATAAGGAATTCAAAAGAATTATCTTTAGGTATCTTCAAAGGATTGAGAGGCAGACCAAAGAAGACACAGAAAAAACCCTAGAAGAATTTTGGAAGAAAATACAAGAAGAAAATGACAAAATCAATGAAAAATTATAAATGATTCTAAATCTAAAGACAGAAATCCAGAAGATTAATACTAAATTGTCAGAAATAAATAATACATTGGAAGGGCAAAGGAGTAGAATTGATGCAATGGAAGACAGAATTAGTGACATTAAAGACAAACACCTGAATACTTCTTTGGAAAGGGATCAATCAGAAAAAAAAATCAAAACAAAATGAAGAAAGCCTAAGGTTCATGTGGGATACCGTCAAAAGGAATAACTTATGTGTCACTGGAATTCCAGAACAGGAAGAGAAAAACAAAACCACTGAGAAAATTGCCCAAGATTTGCTGGAGG
>NW_006921609.1:14144906-14178149 GCF_000298275.1 Orycteropus afer afer | reverse complement strand
AAAAATGATAAACCTTCACATCACAATAAAAAAGAGGACAAGCACAAATATTCAGCATATACTAAAACAACAGCAACAAAGGAAATGATAACAGGGGTCATAAACTTGATGAGCTCAGCACAGAAAATAATATGGAACAAAGAAACCAGGGACACCATGAAAAAACACATACCAAAATGACAGCAGCTAATTCATACTTGTCGATAATTACATTGAATGTTAATGGATTAAATGCACCACTCAAGAGACGGAGAGTTGCAGATTGGATAAGAAAACAAAACCCATCAATATGCTTCCTACAAGAGACATACCTTAGAGATAAAAACAAAAATAGATGAAAAATCAAAGGTTGGAAAAAGATATATCAAGCATGTGGCAACTGAAAGAGAACAGGGGTGGCAATATTAATTTCTGATCAAATTGACTTTAAGGCAAAAACCACCATACACGACAAGGAAGGACATTATATAGTGATTAAAGGATCAATTGAACATGAAGATACAACTATAATAAATATCTATGGACCCAATGAAAGAGCCCCAAAATATATAAATCAGACTTTAAAAGAGTTGAAAAGCCAAATAGATGACTCCACAGTCATAGTGGGAGACTTTAATACACCACTTTCTTTGAAAGGTAGAACAACTGGAAAGAAACTCAACAAAGATGCAGAAGAGCTAAACAATACAATCCACCAACTTGGCTTTATAGACATCTATAGAGCACTTCACCCAATAGCAGCACGATATACATTCTTCTCCAGTGCAAATGGAACATTTTCCATGATAGACCATATGTTAGGCCATAAAGCAAGCCTTAATAAATTTAAAAACATTGAAATACTGTAAGGTATCTTCTCATATCATAAAACTGGGCATGGAAGTACCCACAGATCCCTAAATGGATCACCTAGGTGCCAATGTGCTGCCCTGATTGTGTTACAACAGCCTGATGATCAGGGTCAATTACCACTGTGAGAATATTAACTTTTTACTTCCCTCCTGTTTTATTAGCTCAAGGAATCTCAAGTAACTGTTCAGCAATAGTAATTTGATCAGTACTGTGTTCCTCGGTGGAAGCAAGTCACATAATTCCGGATAATTCACTAATGTAGAAACAAAAGCTTAAATTCCCTATGAGGGTCAGTAAGAGTATTAGTAGTGTGTTTACTCCTAAACCTAAACCTAGACTTACTTTGATCTTTTGTTTCTAGATCCATGTATTCTAACCATTTGGATTACAGGATTAGTTATTTAGTGTACACAGTGTATCTTGTGTGGTATCAGCCCAACCTCACTGGGTATTATCTCCATGGTCACATACACTTGTGTTTTCAATACTTTGACTCTAACCAGAACACCGACAGTTCAAAGCCACCAGCCACTCCTCGGAGGGAAGATTGGGCAATTTGCTTCCATAGAGATACTGCCTCAGAAACGCAAGGAGGGTTCGCTGTGAGTTTGAAACAACTCAACAGCAATGATTTTGGTTTTTTTTCATTTGGAGGATATCAGCTCAGCTTCACTGGGTATCATCTCCGCAGTCACACATAAATATGCTTTCAATGTTTTGTCGTGGTTGGTCACCTTTAAGTCAGCTCTTAGTCACGGAGATCTTCTGTATAATACAACAAAACTTTGCCTGATCATTGACATGTTTGAGTCCCTTGTTGTGTATATTGTGTCAATACATTTCACTAAGAGTTTCCCTCATTTTTCTTGGCCTTGTATATTACCAAACATGATGTGCTTTTCTAGCCATTGATTTCTCTGTGATTACATGTTCAAACTAAGTGAATCAGAGTCTAGCCATTCTTGCTCCTAAGGAATGTTCTGATCATATTTCTTCTAAGACTGATTTGTTTGTTCTTTTGGCAGTCTGTGGTGAATACAATATTTTCCCAATACCACAATTGGAATCCATCAACTCTCTGTATTTCTTTTTCATTGTTAGTGCTTTCAATAGACCATTCTAAACCTTTAGCAGGCCAGAAGCTTACTACTGTTACAATATGTAATGTGACCAAGAAATCACATGGTGCTACATCCACTCTTATACTTCCTTTGCTGAGTCCATTGATCCAATGTGATAGTATGTAAGATCCCCCATCAGCAAATGAAGCACTTTTTTTTTTTTTAATGTTCAGTAACAAATATTTATTGGATACTCACTCTGTGCTTAACATTGTACCAGACATTGGGAACACAGAAGAAAAAATATACAGCACTGTAAAGTAACATCTTCTAAACTTTTATATAAATAAACCCTGCTCCATTAATAACATGACATCTCAACATGGTATACCTGCTAAGACATACAGAACAGAGGGTATATGTTTTAAAGTATACATTTTCTTTTTCTCTACAATTACTATACAATATAAATTTCTAAACCTCCTCAAATATTTTTATCACTGAAGATGTTCCACATTGAAAACCTCCCAACATTACAATTGTTTTAGTGAAGCCACAGGAATAAACTCCATGCATAAAAACAAAAATTGCATGCCCTATTACTATACAGATCGAGCGTAGAAAGGACAACAAAACTCAAAAGGATATTTAAACTTGAAATGATTCCTTCTCTAAGATTTACTGTGTTATAATTCCACATTTGTTTTTCCTTTTGTGTATGTTCTTAATAAGAACACTATTTTTATTGCTACTCAGTATTAACACTCAAGTATTCAGGCTTCAAGGGGCAGAATGCCTATAACTGACTTTTAAATGACTGAAGAAAACATTCTGTATGTGTGTGTTTACACACAGCAAATATGAACAAAGGATGAATCTTTGTATATTCTCAAAAGTTTACTGTAAATTTGAAATTATATCAAAATAAAATTTTCCAAAAATTATATTCAGTATTAGGGAATGTATTATGAGAATAAATACATAAATGTAGTAAATTTTTCACAATGCTTAGAAATTGTCTATATGCCTTTGAATTGTTATGGTACTTTTCTACACATTGAACCAGTCTGGTCAAAATAGTAATATAATATTAAAAGTAATTTGTTTCATACCAGTGTATTTGGGGTTGCCAGATAAAATACAGGAATTAAATTATAATTTCAGACAAACTGTGAATAATTTTTTTGTATAAGTAAGTCCCAAATATTGCATAGGACAAGCTTATGCTAAAAACCTCTTCATTGTTTATCTAAAACCAAAACTTAACTTAGCATTCTGTGTTTTCATTTGCTGTATCTGGCACTTAAATGTATTTTAAAAATTCTAGAGTATTCACTCCCATGGCTTCCAGCCAAACAACAGACAGGCAGATAAGGTGAACATTTCCAGCAGGTGGGTACACACTCCTAGAATAATGAATCATGGGAGATCAGAAGGGCAGCCTCTGCACAGGGAGATGTCTCAGAGGGCAGGAATGCCTAGGAAAGGAGGACCCAGAGAAAGATAACTGCAGGGAGAAAGCAGGAGGAGAGCTGCTAAATTATGGGGACTGCAATCAATGTCATGAAACAAAATGCGTAGGAACTGCTGTATGGAAAATGAACTTGCTTTGTATTAGTAAACTTTCACCCAAATCACAGTCAAAAAAAAAAAAAAAAAAAAATGGACTAGCAAAAAAATATTGTAATCTAATCAAATCCATGTCACTAGATTTCTGATTGGATCAATGTAAGATTATGGGCCAATTAAGTATAGTAAACATTTTATCAGTTTCTTTGCAAAACAAAAAAGTCTATAGTTTTAATTTTAAAATGACATGGGTCACTCATGAGCCTCCTTAGCATTTTCCTATTAAATGCTTGTCACATGGACAATAGTTTAATTTATATCTTCTGACACAAAACCCTACTTGGAGAGGATTAAAACATCATTCAGTTTTACCAAATATGAACTTGATAATCCTGATTTGATTCAACATTAAAGTTTAAAATTTTAACTATATTATCAAAGTATTAATTTTACTCACAATCATATTATACAAAGACTTAGCACAATTACAAAAAGTATTTACTTAAAACAATATAGATCTCCTCTTATAAAAGCAGCTTTATATAAAAGGTTTGGCTTAAGACTCATTGCTATTATGCTTTTGAATGAAATTCCACTCTTTGGCCTCCATTATCCAGAAACAGGCACATTTTACCTTACTTTCTTTAATGAATATTTTGTAACAAGTTCCTGATGGTTTCTAATTTGCTCACACTTGTAGAAATTCTTCCAAATGCATTAAACAATGATACTATTTCTTGTCTGGTTAGATGGAATTCATAACTGGGTCTACTTTCTGGCATATTTGCTATCAGTTTCTCAGAAAACAAAATCTTCAGAGCAGTGCCCAAACCCTGCGTTGGAAGCTTTCCCCACAGTTGACATTTAAAACAACCAACACAATCCATGATTCTTAAAATATTTCTAAAATGCAGTCAAAAATCTTCCTTTAGTTTGTTTGCTTCTTTTTTTATCCCCAGCAAAAAAATGAATTCTCATCAAAATGCAAAGGAAATGATTTGACTTCATGAAGTATATCCAGTAGTAACATTTTATTTTCTGCATCCTGAACTTTATTTCCAGTGAAGAGTTGAAAATCTGGATGCTCAAAAAATGGCAGCACTTTAGATAAAGCCTTTAATTCTATTAAATAGAGAAAATATAAGTTCTTAAGTCTTTTTGCTCCTTCTTCCGTAGTCACACCTCCACCAAACTGCTGCTGAAATTCTGTAATGTCATGTCTCCATTTCTTTTCCAACCATGTCTTGTAAAAGATGCCTTGCACTCATGTGCACATTAATGCTTGCATATAGACCAGACATGAGCCTGTAGAATGCTCTTTTTCTACACAGAGACCTTCTAGCCAACTGTAACAAGTATTCTCTTCAGTTTTTCCCTTGACCAGAAACTAAAGGATTTAAAGGTCTTTTAATTGTCTGTGGCTTGAAACATTTTCTTCATAGATAGCATTCCATATCTTCCAAGAATCTGGTCCCTTGTAACCTATGTAATGCTCAGGATTAAGAAGCAAATCCACATATTCAGCATCCAAGGGTTTGTATGTCATCAGCTTCACAGAAATTGTCTGAGGAATCATCATTCTTGGTCCACTGAAGAATAGCCTTCTGTGTTTCTTCACTCAGAGATTCATCCACAGCTCCAAGTTGTTCAGCTTGTTCACATTCTTCAATAAGATATTGGCTTCTTCCAATACTTGTATCTTGTAATTTAATCCCATCAGGAACCTCATCAGATTGACAAGGTTTGACAGCACAATCCCTTCCTCCCCATTGGTTGATATCATTCCAGAAAAGACATGGCCTCTTCAAGTTTTCCTTATAATATCTAAAGCAGTCACTTTCAAGAAGTTTTTGCAGTCTTGGAAAAAGCTTGTAATTATTAAATCTATCAATGGTTTCCATATCACATGTACAATCATCCAGGTAACCACTAACCTGGCAGAAGTACCGCTACACTGCCATCTCTTAAATGAAGCACTCTTTAAATACTCAGATGGTAGTATCTATAGCAACCTTTGTGACTCCTACCAGATCATTGGGTGGAACTATGCAAATATAAGGTACTTGTGGCCTACCATGGGATTGAATAGCTTGCTAATAGTGTAAGTACTGTACATGGAAACTTGTAGGGTTAAGACTGTGCAAATAAGGTATATGGAACACTAATGTGAGGATTGATCAGTTTTGCTTTCTTGCTAGGATTAAAAAAAGCCATCACAGAGGTGGAAAAGGGGGATTTATTATCAACAAGAGAGAAAAGGAGGAGTGAACGTGTCGTTGGACCCAAGATCCCTGTGCAGAGAGATGGCAGTGAGATAGAGGCAGCAGCAGCAGAACTGACAGTCCACACGATACAAAGTAGTGGACTTGTCAGCTTATGGAGTAGAAATCTAAGTGTGTTTGGGTTGGCATCTTGATGGCAGAGTGCGGTGCTTCTCTGGGCATGGTCAGAGCTAAAAGAGCTTTGTAACACTTCCTGAGAAGGGCAGGAGTTGGCCTGAGAGTCCAAGGGCCAAAGAGAAGATGACTACGGTCATGGCTGAGGTAAGCCTGTCCTGATCTAAGAATTGTATCCTGAGCATTCCTGAACACAAATTGTAACCTGTGGCTTCCCTAATAAACCCCATAATTGTGAGTATTTTCTGTGAGTTTTCTGTTGCCATTGCAATGAATTATCAGACCCAGCAGAGAAGCAGTGAGTGCTGTCAGAGGGATGGTTGGTGTCAGAATTGTCAAAAAGGGTGGAGGGTGATGGCATGTCTGGCCTTATAAGAATAAACCTTGGGTTGCTGCTGCTAATGGTGATTCTCTCTTCCCCTTGTGAAATTAGGATAGGTCAGGGGGATGCTGCCCCCATGCCCTTTACACACCTCTCTTGGTGTCAGATTGGATATTAGGCCACAAAAAAAAAGAACTCAAGGCCATCGAGTCAACTCTGACTCATACCCCCCCCCCCACCATTGGGTTTCTGAGGCTGTAAATCTTTATGGAAATAAAACACTCCATCTTCCTTTCACAGAGTGGCTGGCAGATTTGAATCACTGACTTGAGTAGCAGCCACACAACTACACTGCCAGAGCTCCTTATTAGGCTGCAGTAGAAGCTAGATAGTGTAAGTGTGTGGATCCCCATACTGTTGGGACAATGCATAAGCCACATCTCAGCAATATTCATGTACCTCCATTCATGCACTCATTATGCTATCATCATTGTGGCGGTCAGTCACAGAAGTTTGCTAACATCAAATGGCTAAGTTCTACTTTCTACTTATTGGTTTAGTGTTTCTTCTGTGGTAGATGGATTCTGTTGGATATTAACATGTGATTTAATGTGCCTACTTCCATGTGTCCATCCATATACCTCTTTCACAGACCTCCATGCCCCTAATCTTCTAGTATTTATTTTCCAGGCATTTCACTACTTAGTGAAGTCATTCGCCTCTGCCCATGAGTCTACATATATTCTAACCTCAGGATAGTTTTCTTTCCATATAGAGTGGATGATCAGTACACTGCCTGAAACTCTATTTGAATGATTTTCTCTCTATTAGATTTCAGGACAATCCCTGAGTTAGTTTTTGTTGGACCAGCAGATCATTTTCACCATGCATCCACATAAATAGCCAATCTATCCATGAACCAAGCTCAGACTTTGTCTTCCTCCATCACTTGATCATATATAAATAAATAAAAATATGTTAGTAGATGTGAGCTGAGACAGAGGCACTGATGGACTAATGGTGGATGACATTGGGCTCAGGGCCACCTGTTTGTACTAATTATATAACTTATATGTACCTGCTAGGCCTCTGGTGGGATAGTGCTTAAGGCATTTGACTGCTAACCAGAAGGCTGGAGGTTCAAACCGATCAGCCACTCCTTGGAAGGAAGACTGGGTAATCTACTTCCACAGTGATATCGCCTCAGAAACTCAAGGGAGGGGTCGCTATGAGTCAGATCCAACTTGACAGTGAGTTTTTTTTTTTTTTTTTAATTTTTTTTATATGTACTTCCTGTTGTTGTTGCTGTTATGTGCCGTCAAGTAGGACCTGACTCATAGTGACCCCTCCTTGGGTTTCTGAAGCGGTAACTCTACAGAAGTAGATTGCCCAGCCTTCTTTCTAACTAGTGGCTGATGGGTTTGAACCACCAGCCTTCTGGTTAGCATTCAAGTGCCTTAGGCACTATGCTGCCAGAGCTCCTGTGTACCTCCTAGGCTAGTATAATTTTATGACTTAGTGGGTTTGATGGAACATAGCTTATAATGGACAATTCTTGGGTTTTCTCCTTGTTTGAGTTTGTGGTATTCCACTATCATCCTCCTTAGTGTCAATGTCATACTGTTTTCACCAGAACATTCCTTATTATTGTGGTACATAAAGTCCTCTGTGACACTATTGTGAGGCTGGCACAGGACCAGGCAGTGTTTTGTTCTATTGTACACAGGGTCACTATGAGTTGCAGCCTACTCAACAGCATCTAACAACAACAGTGTCCTCTGGTCCCTCCCAGAGAAAATGGTCATCTAGTGGTTTTTCTGGCATTACATATTATATCCATTCTCAAATTCTCACTACTCTTAGCTTTTATACCTTCTTCTATGATCTGTCAGGGCATTCTGTCATTTCTACTCTACTTAATATGGGCCGTGATTTTCTCCAAATTTCCAAGAGCTATGCTAGTAGTGTGTTAGCAGCTTGTTAGCACATTCTTTGTTTGCCTTGATATTGCATCCTCCGGATTCATCCCGTTCACAATCTAGCTCATATTGATACATGTTGGCTGTGTTCTACAATTCCTTCAAAGTATGTTTCCTTTCCCCTCTTTGTAAATTCAGCTGCTTTATGCTTTAACCCTAGTATTGGACTGTTTGCCAGGAGCTAAGTTGGTGGCAAATCCTGTGGTCAACACAAATGTTTTGCAAAGGGTAAGCCTCCTAAATATTATGGAACTGGTGGAAAACAGAGATATGGTAGATTTAGAATGGAAGGCCAAATTTTTAGCCTCTGAAGACTCATGACATCCTGTTGTTGTTGTTGTTATATGCCGTCGAGTTGGACCCAGAGTTCCTCATGAAATCCTGGACATTTAAAATTATTTGAGTGTGTTTATCAGATAACCTCATTCTAAATATCTGAGTCATCTCTTCTCAGTTAGGGTCCTGTCCTTAGTGTGTCATATCAGACTTAATAGATTTGAAATTTCAACCTTCCCTGGAGTTCCACTATTCTTATAATTCCTGGGTCTGATCCTCGCCAAAAGGCTGAAAATCCTTCATTGTTAAGTACTCTCAATCTTGTTTTTTTCCTTTCTCCAATGTGTTGATCACCATAGAAATGGTTACTGAGTTTCATTTTTCTTATAATAATTATTCTTTTTATTTCTATTCTGATTCTGCAGTCTAAAATAGTAGAAACTCACACCATTGGTTAACACTTTTTTTTGGAAGCCCTTCTTATAGTGGGCTATACCTTCAGCTACAAAGACTGCAGAGGAATTCAGCTTCCTCTTCATCAAGATTTGTTCTCCTAATAAGATTACTGGTCTTTCTATAGCACTGTAGCCACCAATGCCTTCCCTTCCACTGGTATCAATTCACAATTCACCATTGGTGTACATTTTAAGAGATGTACTATATATTGTGTGCCAGATGATCTCAGTGCTCCATCAAAATTCTACTTCACTACTTGCTTCCTAGCACTATTTTTTTTTTTTTTTAATTGTGATTTGGGTGAAAATCTACAGAACAAATTCACTTTCCATACAGCAGTTCACAAACACTTTGTCTATGACATTAACTACAATTTACCCCAATGCAACAGCTCCCCTCCCACTTTCTCCTGATAGTTACCTTTTCCCTGTGTTCCTTCCTCCATGCACTCCTGCCCCCTGAGCTGTCTCCCTGTCCTAGCACTGTTTTTGAAACCAACTATTACAGGTCAGGTTCCCTAGGAAACTGACTCTGAGACACTCAGATTGGCACACAGGTGGGTCACTAGGGAATACTCTTTGGAATAACATCTGCGAGGGGCTAGCTGTTAAAAATACAATCTTGCCATTTCTTTTTCTTCTTTACAGCTTTTAGTTTCTGCTTATATATATATATATATATATTTTTTTTTTTTTCTTAACAGCTGATGACAGTTGCTTTTCTAAGAAAGCCTGGATAATAAAAATACATTATATTTATAGCACAGTAACAGAAGTCTAATTCCTTTCTTAGTTTGGTTGATTATTTTATTTTATAGTCATTTTGTTGGGACACAGACCTTATCAGAGTCATGTACATCAAGTTGCATGTCAGAACTATTTGAATGTACAGGGTTAGAACTCAAGCTCTTATGGTTTCTGCTGGTGGTGGTGAGGGTGGTGGTAGTGAACAGAAAAGATAGTTCATTTGCCAAGGTCTAGCAGTCAGAGGGCAAGGCATAACTAGAATATTTTTATTGAGGCATTTAAAGACAGAATAATACTCAGAAATGAAGTTATTCTATAGCAATTGTGGTAGTTAAGTGTGTGTGTCAACTTGGCTGGGCCTGGTTGAGTGCCTGGGCGGCTGGTGGTAGTGATTCCCCATAATGAGACTGGCAATCAACTCCATGGTGGGATCTACCACAAGCAGCTGAGTAGCTGCTTTCCGGATATGGTCTGCTTCCCCTATATAAGAAGCAGCTTTGGGAATGGTCTCTAGCTTATGGCATGCTTGAACTCTGCATGCAGCCTAGTCATTGTTCAGCAGCCTGCCATGTTCTGCTGATCTTGGGACTTTCAACAGACTTGAATCAATGGCCTGCTGTGTTGTTTGGTAACATTAGAACTGTGTTTTTTTGCTCGTCAACCTTTGGTTTGTCAGCCTCGGCAACCAGCAGCTGTCTGAATGAAGAAAAGCCTCTAGCTTCAGTGGACTGGGACCAGGAGGCAGAGCTGAAGCCTAAGGTTTAGGGCTTTCACTCAGCCCTTAGAACCTGGCACTTTGAACTCAGCCACTCTACCTTGGCCTTCAGCTCTGCTTCTTGCCCCCGGCCTGCTGAAGCTGAAGGCGTCTCTTAATTCAGGCAGGTGGTGGCTGTTGAGGCTGACAAACTCAAGGTTGACAAGTAAAACGGCACAGTCCCAAATTATCAAGCAACATAGCAGGCCACTATTTCAAGACCAAAAACAGTCCCAAGATTGGCAGACAACATGGCAGCCTGCTGAATGAAGAGCCAGCTACATGTAGGGTACAAGCATGCCGAAAAAGTCAGAGACCTTTCTCAAAGTTGCCTTTTTTTATACTTGAAGCAGACCACACCCCCAGCTACTCCAGTAGATTCCACTGTGGAGTTGATTACCAGTCACATCATGGGGAATCACTGTATCCAGCAGCCTAGCCACTCAAACCTGGTCCAGCCAAGGTGACATACAACTTTAACTATCAGTCTTGGTGACTTAGTTTGGACAATTCACTCTTTCTCTAACAGGCTTTCTTTTAAAATATGAATGGTGGTATTGCCCCTAAGTGCATCCTCGGGAGGTTCCCACCTGCACTCCTTGACTGGGCATTTTAGACACTGTCCTTGCTGTGCTAACCATAATCTTAGCCCTCTTTATCAGAGCAACAGGATCAGCCCCTTCAGTCCTATGACACCTTACAAGTCAGATCTTAAAAAAGGAAATCTGGAAGTTGTGGAGGGCCAAACTTCTAGATACAGAGATACACATGAATAATTATGCACACTTTCTTATATTCCTAAGTGTATACATTTTCACAGTGAAGGAAAAACTGTTCCCCAATTCAATCAAAAGTATTGGAGATGAAGGGAAATCATTTTATTTTGAAGGCCAGGAACTCTTAGCTGTGTTCTTGATTTAGAATGATATGTGTTAGTGTTGATTAATGATTGGTAGTTGTGATAGTTAATGTTTTGTGTCAACTTGGCTATTGGTATTGTGTAAGGTACTGCGATCCGATATATTTATCCGCCATATTGTGATATTATATAACTATCCTTCATTTTCTGTGTTGTAAATTCTAACCTGTATATAGTTCCTAAGGCACTTGACTGCTAACCAGAAGGCTGGCGGTTGGAACCCACCAGCCACTCCTTGGAAGGAAGATGAGGCAATCTACTCCCATAGTGAAAATGCCTTGGAAACCCAAGGAGGGGTCACTATGAGTTGGGTCTGACTCGATGGCACATAACAACAACAACAACAATATGTTAAAGAACAAGATTACTGTGGGGTGTATGTTGAGTCCCACACTTATAAAAGTTGCACCTTTATTTAAGTTTCACCCTTCCTCAAGTCACTACCTTTATCTGATACAAGGGTAGTTTCCTTGAGCGTGAGGCTGTACCCAGTGTGTATTCGATACTTTGGTAACGTTCTCTTTTGCTCTGGATCCTGCATCTAGCTCTTTGCCATCTGACCTCTGGTTCTTGGGACTTCAGCCAGCAGCCTGCCATCTGACCTGCCAATTTTGAGATTCATTAGCCTTTGCAGTCCCACAAACCAACAGCCTGTCATCTGACCTGCTGATTCGGGATTCATCAGCTCCTGCAACCATATGTGTCAGGAAAAGTCTCCAGCCTATGCCTGAAACAGATTTGGTACTTGCCAGCCTCTGTAACAGTGTCAGCCATTTCCTTGAATTACATCTCCAGCTATCTATCTATCTATCTATCTGTCTATCTATCCTCTTCATTAGTTTTACTTTTCGAGAGAACCCAGATTAACACAGTAGTTCATCATCAATACTCATAATAAACCTACTCCTCACTTATCAACATGGTTAGCTTTCAAAGAACAGGTTTTTATGTGGAATTGATGTTCTATGAGAGCTGGGGGCTGCATCTCATCTTTGGCACTGGGGTTCCCCCAGTCGCTCATCACCATTGGAGTCCATGGACTCCAGGATGCGTCTCAGGATGCACATGGTGTGGCAGACTTCTTTTGCACCATGCTTTCCTCACCACCATGGAGCCCGTGAGGGTTGAGGGTAGTGGTAGTAGTGGTTGAGTGTTTCCTACCACGCACTGCTTCCCACCACCGTCTCCGGGTGGGAACCCTGCTTGTCCTCCATCTGCAGCCTTCAGTGCTTTCCCTGAACAGGGACCACACTTATCCTCCATCTGCCCCAGCCCAGCAGCCTTGCATAGCCCCCCTCCTTCGCCCTTCCTTCTCACTTCCTACCACTGACTTTTGGCCCCTGCCATGTGTCTCCTTTCTGCCTAAGACCTCATATCATCCTGCCATCACCTCTCATCCTCCATGGCTTGACTGAAACATTTTGGGTGAACAGAAGATGTTCCACACCTAGTTGGCCATCATGCCTTAGGTGGCCTGGTTGTCACCGGGGCCTCCAGTATACCACACAGGGTGGCCTGCAAAGGACATCTGGGATATAGCCATGGTCCTGCATGGGACTTATACTATTATAAATGACCCCTGAGAATGTTTTCAAAGTTATGAATACAAAATATCATATAATGAGATAGTCAATGAATGAGGAGTTAGTACAATACTAATGATAATAACAATGTGAGATGCCGTAAAAGTAGTTATAATAGTAATAAAGAATATTGAAAAATGAATTGGAACACAATTTCACTTTAAAGTGTCTACCAGGAGAGAATCTGCAAGGGTGTGAGACTGTGTTTGGATGTGGAAAATCAACAGAAAATGGAAAAAGTCAAAGGAGTGTTTCCGTAGTCTGCAATCCCATTCTTTAAAAAGAGTGACACAGACTCCCATATTCATAAGGGCAGCAGTGGCTAACAAGCCACCATGGATCTAAAGCTATCATCCAATGACACATGGGAATCTTGCATCAAGGCTGGATGGCACAGCACAGTCTAGACAATAGGTATACAAAGTACAAAACAAAGAAGGCACTTAAGCAGCACACAACATTGCTGCAATAAGGCGGGCTTGTACAATGCCCCCAGGACTGCATATAAAAGACCCATGGAAATGAGCTGTCTCAAGGGTATTATGTTGGGACTACAACAGGCTAACTCTTGCTATTTACTTTAGCAAAACAGACTAGTTTTGGCAGCATGTAGAAACTATAAATACATGAATGTGTGTGTGCAAGAGAGAGATATTGAGAATAAGAGAGAGATGAGGAGTGATGTTTTTGGTGAATAAATCTTAAAATAATATACAACATCTTTTGTAATTTCTCATAAACTATTATTTGTGAGGCTACATGGCTGGTAAGCCACCAAATTCTCATCTCTCACCATCAAATAAGAATTTCAAATTAAAAATTGGCTATAGTTATGATAGATTATTTAAATCTGTGTGTGGTGTTCACATTGAATATCACCTACCTCTAGGTTTTCTAAAAGGTAAAATATCTTCAGGATGTTCTTAACAGAGCACTATAAGTAGGTACTAGTATCTTCCTTGGAGTCCCTGGGTGGTGCAAATAGATAATGGACTCAGGTTCAAATCTACCCAGAGATGCCTTGAAAGAAAGGTGTGGCAATCTACTTCTAAAATGCCAGCCATTGAATATGCTGGTGAGCAAAGCTCTACTGACACCATGTCATTGCCATGAGTTGAAATTGACTCCATGACAACTGGTTTTTAGTATCATTGAATGGACACAAAAGCCAAAAGGCCCATACTTAGCAAGAAGAGTCAATTCAGACTCAATCTTCTGTCTTCAAATAATATCTCCTCTTTCCTGTATAAAATTTGCTCCTGGGATGGCAATAGTAATTAATGTCTATGTAGTTATTTAGAGTTGACACAACAATTTCATTACATTATCATTTGAATTTTTTTAAATTCTGTCATAAAAACTATTTTTTTCCCTATACCATATATTTTTACACATGGAGAAAATGTGTTTCAGATAAATCAAGTGAGTTGCTTAAGATAAAGTTATAGCAAATGCCAGGCCCTTAACCCAGGTCCTCTTATTCTAAAATCCGTGTTCTTGTCACTGTGCTATATTGCTGATCTTGATGTGAAGGTCTAATTATCAGAAATAACAATAATGTAATAAAATAACTCTGAAATGTATAAATGTGGTGGGAGATGCCCTGGTGGCATAGTGCCTAAGACATTTGACAGCTAACCAGAGGCTGGTGGTTCAAACCCACCAGCCACTCCTCAGAAGGAAGGTTGAGCAATCTCCTTCCATGGTGATACCACCTCAGAAACCCAAGGAGGGGGTGCTATGAGTCGCATCTGATTTCATGACAGTGGTTGCCTTTTGTTTTTTGCTTATAAATCTGTATTTTTAGAGGATGAATTGTATGTGAAAACAGGCCTAGACTCCTATTAAAATCTTGATGCTATAAAACATTAATTATGAAGTCCTTAAGGACAGACAGAAATAAAGCTGTTTAATCAAATTTTACCTGGAAATATGAAAACCACTTTCCATTTATCTGTACACCTTGAGACTAATGTTCTCATGTTTATCTTCATTAGATTTAACTTCATTACCTAAGTCACACAGTCATTTGTTATTTTCAGAGTTTTTTTTTTTTTTTAAGGTTTATACCTTGCATTTTATTATATTCAGTCCCAAGGAAACATCACTAGGCTTTATTATTTAAAGTACTAACTTTTTTGAATACTTAGAAGGTTTTCTCTTTCTCTTTCTTTCTGTTTCTCCTGAATGAAAACAAAAACAATCTACTTTAGAGTATAGAACAAGCAGCATTTTCCAAAACACCTTACATCACAATCATTCTCTTAACAATAACGGAAGGTCATTTGGTAAAATAAAGTTTTTAGTAGAGGACCAGCACATATTACATTTTTTGGGGGAGATTAATGTAAAAAAAAAAAAAAGTTAAATATCAAGGAAACAGTTTTAGTTACTCGATAGTATTTCCTAATGTTGGAAGGTAAAATAAAAGAACACATAATAAATTTGATTTGATATATTCCTGAAACAACTTCTGTGAGATTTTAACCAATGAGGCTTGAAAAAAAAAAAAAATTTGAAGAAGTTTATGCACTGCCATATTTCTTGGATCCCCTAAGAAGTTCTAAAATATTTAATAACAATTACTCTGCCTTTGAACTCCATTTTCTCCAGGACCTTATCAATATCTTCTTGAGCTGTTGTTGTTGTTGTTATTTGCCGTGGAGTCGGCCCCGACTCATAGCGACCCCTCCTTGGGTTTCCGAGGCAGTATCACTACGGAAGTAGGATTGCCCAACCTTCCTTCCGAGGAGTGGCTGGTGGGTTTGAACCGCCAGCCTTCTGGTTAGCAGTCAAGTGCCTTAGGCACTATGCTACCAGAGCAGAGGTCCACAAAAAAGGTGGTTAATGCTACTTCAGAGCTATGCATATATTTTACTGACGAAAAATACAAAATATGATTGCTCTGGTTACCTAGTGCCGCTCTGACAGAAATACACCACAAATGGGATGGCCTTGACAAACAGGAGTTTATTCTTACAATTCAGAGGATTTAAGTCCAAGTTCAAAGTGCCAGGCTTTAGGAGCTGGGTAAAGCCCCTCAGCCTTGGGCTTTAGCTCTGCCTCCAGCTCCCAGCCCACTGGAGCTAGAAGCTTTTCTTTACTCAGACAGCTTCCAGCTGCTGAGGCTGGGAAGCCCAAGGTTGACAAATAAAATGGCACAGTCCCAATGTTACCAAACCACATGGCAGGCCATCAATTTAAGTCCATTGTAAGTCCCAAGGTCAGCAGAACATGGCAGGCTGCTGAACAACGACATGGCTACACATAGGGTCTAAGTGTACCACAGGCTAGAGACCATTCCAAAAGCTGCTACTTATATACGGGAAGCAGACTACATACCCAAAGGCAGCTACTCAGCTGCTTGCGGTAGATCCCACCATGGAGTTGATTGCCAGTCTCATCATGGGGAGTAACTACCACCAGCTGCTCACTCACTCAAACCAGGCCCAGCCAAGTTGACACACAAACATAACTACCACAATTCTACCCCTTGTCAACTTGGCATCTGTACAGATCTTCATTGGGTGGCATCTGGACAGATCTTTTCCACTGGGTGGCTCCAGTCCCCTAGTTCCTCTAAGTGGCAACCTCACCCCCTTGGCCTGGTTGGCCCGGTTCCTCTCCCTCTTGGGCATGGCAGCCCTGCCCCCTCACTCTTGGGCAGTGGGTATGGCTCCATCCCACTGACTTACATGAATGAGAGCCCCATACTCCAGAACCAAGTTGGTGAAGGCCTGGCTCTTTGAAACCTAGGGGGCTGTGGTCATTCCATCCCCAAAGGCCATGGTCCTACCCTTTCAGGCTGACGCAGCCTGCTTCCATTTCCTTGTTCTCTCCACTTCTGCAGATTAATGCCAAAGGCAACCCACTCCACAGGAAATCTTCCTGCCCTAAAAGCACTCAGCTTTCTTGCTCTGTGGGCCGGTCAATCTGCTACTCCATTTCATGCCGGTCTTCTCTGCCAATTAATCCCCGAAGGCAACCCACCCCTCCAGTAAGCCGCCTAACCAAAGGCATCAAGCTTTCTCCTCCGTGGGCTGGTAAGGCTGTCGCTGTCTCACGCTGGTTCTCTTGGCTCTGCTCCTGCCGTCTCTCATGCTGTTCTCTTGCTCTGCTCTTACCGTCTGTCATGCCTCATGCTGGGGTCTCTCAGCCAGGGTCTTGGGTTAAGGATGCACTCTACTCCTGTTTCCACATTTTAGGTATCTGTCAGAGCAGCACCCCACTCTCTTGGTACCAAATTCTGTTCTGGTTACCTAGTTCCACTCTGACAGGAATACACCACAAATGGGATGGTCCTAACAAATAGGAGTTTATTCTTACAATTTGGAGGCTTTAAGTTCAAGTTCAAAATGCCAGGCTTTAGGGGCTCAATGAAAGCCCCTCAACCTTGGGCTTCAGCTCTGCCTCCAGCTCCTGGCCCACTAGAGCTGGAGGCTTTCTTCACTCAGACAGCTGCTGGCTGCTGAGGCTGAGAAGCCCAAGGTTGACAAAATGGCACAGTTCCGATGTTACCAAACCACAAGGCAAGCCATTAACTTAAGTCCATTGTAAGTCCCAAGGTCGACAGAGCATAGCAAGCTGCTGAGTAATGACACAACTACATGCAGGGTCCAAGTGTGCCATAGGCTAGAGACTATTCCCAAAGCTGCTACTTATATATGGGAAGCAAACCACATACCCAAAGGCAGATACTCAGCTGCTCGTGGTAGATCCCACCATGGAGCTGATTGCCAGTCTCATCATGGGGAGTAACTACCACAGCTTCCCAGCCACTCAACCAGGCCCAGCCAAGTTGACACACAAACATAACTACCACAATGATTAAGAATGATTTGGTTGACTTTATCAATTATGTAGACTCTAATAGTTTTCAAATTTCTGATAAAGCATGTTTTCATCAAAAACATCTATGAAATGATATTTTCTTCCTAATATATATATATATATATATATATATGTATGTATATATATATGTATATAGGTATATATATGTATATATGTATGTATGTATGTGTAAATATATGTATATAGGTATATATTTGTATTTATATGTATATATATATATGTGTGTGTATATATGTATGTATGTATGTATATTGGGAGCTCTGGTGGAGTAGTGCCTAAGGCATTTGACTGCTACCAGAAGGCAAATGCTTCAAACCCACCAGCCACTCCTTGGAAGGAAGATTGGGCAATCTACTTCTGTAAAGATACTGCCTTAGAAACCCAGGGAGGAGGGGTTGCTATGAATCTAAATTGACAGCAGTGAGTTTGGTTTATTTATTTATTTTTTGGTTTATATATGTATATCTATATATTTGTATTTCTTTCTTTCTCTCTCTGAGTGTGTGTATGTATATGTGTGTGTATATATATATATATATATATATATATATATATATAAAAAATCTGTCCTGGAAGAAGTGCAGCCAGAATGCTCCTTGGAAGTAAGAATGACCAGACTTCATCTCACCTACTTTGGTCATGTTCTCAGAAGGGATCATTCCCTGGAGAAGGGTATCGTGCTTGATAAAGTAAAGAGTGTCAATGAAAAAGGGGAGGGCTCTCAACAAGGTGGATTGACATAGTGGCTGCAACAGTGGGCTCAGGTGTAGCAAGAATTGTGAGGTCGGCACAATTTTGTTCTGTTGTACATAAGGTCGCTATTAGCTCAGACAACTCAACACCACCTAACAACATCAACATATATGAAAAATCTTTACTGCTTCTACCTATACAAATCACACTTCAATAATCAGTAATCAGGTGGGAGATTTTGAAATTCAGGAGGAAGAAATACTACCCCTTCTTGTCATTTCCATGTCTCAGATGAAACGTGTTCTCTCAATGCTTTATTTACTAACTCTTTTCTCCCAGAATTCTAATTGCCCCAGACACTTTGCATTCCCTCCCTGTCCATTGCCATGAGTCTTTTTTTTCCACAACTTGAAAATGTCTCTTGATCCAGAAATTCAGGATGTATAACCTAGAACACATGTGTTACTTCTCAAGGTCAAGATCATCCTTTAACTTTCACATTTATTTTAAAACTATAAATGTCTTCCCAAAATTCACAGGCTCCAATTTATGTTATGTTGAACAAATTATTTCCCCTTATCCTACTATTTCCATATGTAAAGCATCCTATGGCCCTTTATAGATACTCTATAAAGGGCCATGGAATGCTTTAAATTTGCCATTTACTGTGCTCACAGTTAAATGTGAAACAGTACCAGTTTCCAGCCTCAAAGTGTCGTTTATCTGGGAAAAGACATAAGTAAATCAGTGCAATGTAGTGCCATGACAGAAATACATACCTAGTATAATGGAGGACTGACAGAAGGAAGTTTTGATTGCCACCTGGCAAAGGGAAAGGATTGGAAGTAGACAGGAAATATCTTACAGACAGAGTAGGTCAGCAAATATTAAATGGGGCATGATTATCTGCCAGGATATGAGAGTGGGGAGTGGAGACAATCCAGGGAGAGACAGCAGTGTGAATGGTTATGACGAAAAGAAAGAGCTATCCGTAGGATAGTAAAAATAATAACAATTAAAAAGAATAGGTTGGACTGGAGCCTTAAATGTTGTGCTAATGCTTTTGGTATTTTTTGGTATTTTTCTTCTAGGTATATTAAGGTACAATTTTAATCAAGAATAAAGTAAATGATGGAGTTTTAGAAGATCCCAGTCAAAGCCATGTAGAGAATGGACTGGAAGCGTGTAAGACTGGAGTCCTGATGTGCAATGCTTAAGTGCTAAGCTGCTAGTGGAAAGGTAGGCAGCTCAAACCCACCAGTGACTCTACAGAGAAAAGACCTGTCCATCAGTCCCCCTCACCCTCCCATCACCCCACTAAAAATTACAGTCTAGGAAACCCTATGAGGCAGTTCTACTCTGTCCTATAGTGCTGTTATGAGTCACAATCGACTTGATGGCACATAACAATAACAAACACATTAAGATACAACTTAGGATAAAATGTAAGATTCAAATGAGTGGTTATGAGGGCTTAAAGTTAAATAGTAACAATGGGAAAGAAGAGGGCAAGATGTAAGTTGCAGAGGTGATAGCAGGACAGCTTATCAAAAGAATGTGCATGATGATCATAGTCATGGGATGACCAATCCAACTCCCAGTTTCTCGATAGTTTCTTAATTGCTAACAAACTTTATTTTATTCCTTTTCTTCATCAATTCCCATGGTCACAAGTTGAATCTTGATTGATGACAATCCTTAATTATTGTTGTTAGTGTTAGATCCAATATATCACTTCAAATGATATTTAAACATCTAAAAATAGTATTTTCTTATCATTGCTGTTCATTAATTAGTTAATTTAGATACTTATCACATGAAACTGCTCCATCTTTGAAATACAAAAGTAAAAATTCTTACTTTCCCTCCAGAAGCTCCTATACTTCCAGTGGCAAGGTCAACTACTTCTAACACCCTTGTTTCTTCACTTCATTGAGTGTAACCTCACCCAGGCCCTCATCAGAGCACACATCATTACAATGATTATCTGTTTGGCTTTCTCACATGGTCTTCACAAAACATATTGGATATTTTCTGCAAATTTCTTCAACTTTTGACCCATTTTTGCCCCTCAGAATAATTTTCTACAGCCAAGGCATCAAAGTCCACATTGTTACACAGGGGAATTGTTCTTGGTGAAGTCACCTAGAGTAGGGTCGGGGATAGGCTTGTTGTTGTTGTTATGTGCCGTCGAGTCGGCCCCGACTCATAGCAACCCCTCCTTGGGTTTCCGAGGCAGTATCACTACGGAAGTAGGATTGCCCAACCTTCCTTCCGAGGAGTGGCTGGTGGGTTTGGACCGCCAGCCTTCTGGTTAGCAGTCAAGTGTTTTAGCCACTATGCTACCAGAGCTCCCCAGGGATAGGCTAGGGACTGGAAAAACACTTCTGAGAGGAAGCTACAACAGAAGGATTCTACACTTAGTAAGATTTTCAATCACAATAACTGAAGCAAGTATAGTTTCTTACTTAACTCTTAGTTTAAAACTTTTATAGGAATATTGTACTCTATAAGAATTATAGTTAATTGAACAAGGTTTAATTTTTCATATTACACTCATTATCAGTTTAATATCACTCATTATTCATATTACACTCATTATCAGTTTAACCAGTGTAACCTAAGGAAGGGAAAATACCTTCAGTTATTTCTCCCTAATAAGGAGACATGCATGCATTTCTCCTATGATTAAGATGTAAGTCCATTTTAACCATTGACCTGAGAGTCAGAATTTGAAGCTTGTTCACTCACCCAAAGTAGCTCAATGCCAGATGAAATAATAAAATTTGTAAAAGTTTAAAAGAATGACAATCTTTAATTACTGTTGTTAGTATTAAATGCAATATATCACTCCAACTGGTATTTAAACATCTGAAAATATTATTTTCTTATCGTTGCTGTTCATTAAGAAATTAGTTGATTTAGGGGCTTAAGGATAAACTTGAAGAGTGTTTTTCCAATAATAGACTACTTAGCTAAATATATCTTTACTGTTCTAATACATTAGTGAGAAATTAAGATGAACAATGAAGAATATAATTAATCTTGATTATTTCTTCTTGAGGATAAACTCCTTTATTTGGATTGAAAAAACACACTTTTGTTGTTGTTGTTACATGCCATTGTATCAGTTCTGACTTACAGTGACCCGATATAAAACAGAACAAGACACTGCCAGATCCTGTGCCATCCTCACAATCATTTGAGCCCATTGTTACACTCACTGTGTTAATTCATTTTGTTGAAGGTCTTTTCTTTTCTTTCTTTTGCTGACTCTCTACTTTACCAAGCAAGATGTTCTCCAGGGACTGGTCCCTCCTGATAACCTGACCAAAATGTGTGAAGCCAAGTCTTTGAAGGAGTATTCTGTCTGTACTTCCCCAAAACAGATTTGTTTATTCTTTTGGCAGTCCATGGTATATGCAATATTCTTTGCCAACACCAGAATTAAAATGCATTAATTCTTCTTTGGTTGTCCTAAATCATTGTCCAGTTTTCACATGTATATGAAGCAATTGGAAATACCATTCCATGGGATACACATTTTAAGTGAAAGTATAACAGCTTATAATGAAGCCATGTTTTAGGCTAAATCCTACTGACTTCAATTTACTCAGAAATAAGCAGTGTGCACAATTGCCTGAATAGAGTAAATTTATACTTAATTTTGTTCAATGTCATATGGAAAATAACTCTACTTTAAAAAAATAATTTCTTATACTATTAGTCAATATAAACACTAAATTGCAATAGCATAA
Source organism: Orycteropus afer afer (assembly GCF_000298275.1). NCBI lineage: Eukaryota > Metazoa > Chordata > Mammalia > Tubulidentata > Orycteropodidae > Orycteropus > Orycteropus afer. The sequence goes on along the minus strand of NW_006921609.1, from coordinate 14,155,934 downwards.
CAGAGATTGATCTCTTACTGTTTCCTTTCTACCCTGCTAATGAAAGATCTGTTTCATAAATTGTTCCCCATAGTTGAGCTGTCTGCCAGAATCACAACATAAAAATACCTTAGCATACATAAAGTTACAAATTTTTATAATCATTTAAATTCTGCAATATTTCAAAATTATTTCAGAAGAGATTAAACAATTTTAATTGAAACCAGGACAACTTAAAATAATGTTTTTATTCTACTATAAGAAAAAAAAATCAAACCTTGCTGATTATTTTTTCTCCAAAGTCCTATTTAAACGAGTATGATTTTGTTCAACCAAAGAGGAGGAAATGAGATGAAAGAAGTATAAATGAAAGATGAAAGAGAAGGAAGAGAATCAATGACACAATTATATTTGTAAATGAAAGAAAGCCTGGATAGAGAAAACTAAACAGAAGGGGAAAGCTGTTGGAGGAAAATGAAAAGACAGGAAAAAGAGGAGAGGACAATGATTTAAAAAGAGAAAGAAAGTGGATGAGAGAGGTATTCAAGAAAGAGACATCCTCCATTACTATAAGCTATCACTTACCAGGCACTTAACATGAATACTCAAAACTAGCTCTTCCAAAAGTTTTGAGTGATAGGTAATGCTGCTGTCACACAGGTTAAGAACTCTGCTAAAGTTGCACACTTGGTAAAGGATGGAGCTGGGTGTGGTAGGTTTTGTGTTGCTATCATGCTAGGAGTTATGCCACTGGTATTTCAAATACCAGCAGGGTGATCCATGGTGGGCAGATTTTAGTGGATCTTCCAGGTCACGACTGCTGAGGAAGAAAAGCCTGCTGATCTACATATGAAAATTAGCCAGTGCAGACTTTATAGGTCATGACAGAACATTGTCTAATCTAGTGCTAAACCCTCCTAGGTTGGAAGGCAACAAAGAACTGAAGATTGCTGGTGATCATGAGGATGGCATGGAACCAAGAACCATTTCACTTTGTTGTACATGGGATCACCGTAAGTTGGAGCTGACTTGATGACATCTAACAATTACAACAACAGTGTCTCTCTGTAGGTTCTGCTTTTAACTGGACACCCATCTGAATCTTTTAGAAAGGGATAAGAAAAGTGAGCTGAAAGAAAAGTAAGAAAGAAGAGAATGGAAAATGAAAAAAGGAAGAAATCTGAATAATATTATGTTGTTGTTGTTATGTGCCATCGAGTTGGACCCGACTCATAGTGACCCCTCCTTGGGTTTCCGAGCCAGTATCACTACACATAGTAGATTGCCCCATTTTACTTCCAAGGAGTGGCTGGTGGATTTGAACCGCCAGCCTTCTGGTTATCAGTCAAGTGCCTTAGGCATTATGCTACCAGAGCTTCTGAATAATATTATAGACATTTGCAATCAATTCTAGTACCTATCAGAATATTCAAGATTTTGATAACAGACTTCCTGCAATTTAGGTAGATGAAATTAAGGAAAATTTGGGATCATTTTAGCTCAGATAAGCATAGATTTTAGCAGACAGCATATTGAAGGATATTTTAATTTCTACCAATTTTTCTCTGTCTTCCACACACACACACATTAAAAATTTTTTTCAGGTATTCTCTTGAGAATGCAGAAATTGGGAGGAGTTTATAGAAACTATATTGTAAAACGGTATTGTGGTCTATATATTATATATATGACTTTATGGATTTGTCACTATTTTATATACATAGTAACAATTGAGAAGATTACACAAGAATGGTCAGTGTTTCATTCTGTTGTATATACCATCTCTATGAGTCAGAATTGACTCAATGGCACCTAACAACAACAAGGAGCTCTGGTAGTGTAGTGTTTAAGGCACTTGACTGCTAACCAGAAGGCTAGTAGTTCAAACCCACCAACCACTCCTTGGAAGGAAGGTTGGGCAATCTACTTCCATAGTGATACCACGTGGGGAACCCAAGAAGGGGTTGCTATGAGTCGGGTCTGACTCAACAGCACATAACAACAATGTTATAGTTATATACATTGGTAGTAATGAAATGTGTGAAGTTAAACTTAATTACACAAATTTTAGAGATAAGTAAACTGAGAGATTAAGAGCACAAATGAATTGTAGCAGAAGTAGAAGTTAAAGCCAGAGCTGTTGTTTTATGTGCCGTCAAGTCAGACCCAACTCATAATGACCCCTCCTTGAGTTGCCGAGGCAGTATCATTACAGAAGTAGATTGCCCAGTCTTCCTTCCGAGGAGTGGCTAGTGGGTTTGAACCGCCAGCCTTCTGGTTAGCAGTCAAGTGCCTTAGGCACTATGCTGCCAGAGCTCCAGAGCAGTCTAATGTTAAAGATTCAGCCTTTTTCATTTTGCTTTTTCCCAGACTATTACCTGTAAGGTTTTTCTGATCTTATCTTAGATCAACATGAACAATAACAAGACAATGAAATTATTTTAAGTTTCTTATTTCTATGACATCAAAATTTAAATGGTAATATTTACTGCATTATTAAGACCAAAGAGCAATTTTCATGGGCTAAAAAAGAATAGTGGGACAGAGCTAACTTCCATCACTGTTTTAACTACCACAAGTAGTGCATCTTTTCTTACTGCTAAAGGTTGCTATTCTACCACTTGTTTGTCAGTTTGTCATAATATGGCAGCTTGTGTGTTGCTGTGAAGCTGGAGGCTATGCCACTAGTATTTTGAATACCAGCAGAGTCACCCATGGTAAACAGTTTTCAGCAGAGCTTTCAGACAAAGACAGACCAGGAATAAGGATGGGCCATTCACTTCTGAAAAAAATTAGCCACTGAAAAGCTAATGAGTAGCATTGAAACCCTGTCTGATGTAGGGCTGGAAGATGAACCTCTAGGTTGGAAGGCACTCAAAATATGAATGGGGGAAAGCTGCCACCTCAAAATAGAACTCACCTTAATAACATGGATGGAGTAAAGCTTTTGGGACCTCCATTTGATGATGGGGTGTGACTCAAAATGAGAAGAAACAGCTGCAAACGTTCATTAATGATTGGAAAGTGAACTGTACAAAGAATAAATCTAGGAAAATTGGAAGTTGTCAGAAATTAAATGGAACACATAAAGATCAATATTCTAGGCATTAGTGAACTGAAATGGACTGGCGTTGGTCATTTTTAATCAGACAATTATGTGATCTACTATGCAGGGGATGACAAATTGAAGAGGAATGGCATAGCAATGATTATTAAAAAGAACATTTCAAGATCTATCCTGAAATACAATGCTGTCAGATAAGATAATATCCATATGCCTGCAAGGAAGACCAGTTCATACTATTATTATTCAAATCTACCCATCAAACATTAAAGCAAAAGATGAGGAAATTAAAGATTTTACCAACTTCTTCAGTCTGAAATTCACCAAACATGCAATCAAGATTTATTGATAAATACTGGAGATTGGAATGCGAAAGTTGGAAACAAAGAAGAAGCATAGGTAGTTGGAAAAATATGATCTTGCTGATAGAAATGACGCCAGAATTGCATGATAGAATGTTGCAAGACCAACAACTTTTTCACTGAAAATACCTTTTCTCAACAACATAAATGGTGACTATACATGCGGACATTGCCAGATGGAATACACAGAAATGCAGTTGACTACATGTGTGGAAGGAGGTGATGGAGAAGCTCAATATCTTCAGTCAGAACAGGGCTAGGAGTTGACTGTGGAACAGACCGTCAATTACTCTTATGCAAGTTCAAGCTGAACCCGAAGAAAATTAAAACAAATCTACCGGAGACAAAATATGATCTTGAGTATACCACACCTGAATTCAGAGACCACCTGAAGAATAGATTTGATGCATTGAACAACAGTGACCAAAGACCAGATGAGTTGTAGGATGACATCAAGAGCATCATACATCAAAAAAGAGTAATTAAAAAGACAGGAAAGGAAGAAAAGACCAAAATGTATGTCAGAGGAGACTGAAACTTACTCTTGAATGGAGAATAGCTAAAGCAAATGGAAGAAATACAAGAACTGAGCAGAAAATTTCAAAAGGCAGCTTGAGAAGACAAGGTAAAGTGTTAGAAGAAAATGTTCAAAGTCCTGGAATTAGAAAACTGAAAGGGAAGAACATGCCTGGCATTTCTCATGCTGAAAGAGCTGAAGAAAAATTTCAAGCCTTGAATTGCAATATTGAGAGGTTTTGTGGGCAAAACATTAAATGATGCAGGAAACATCAAAACAAGATGGAAAGAATACACAGAATCACTTTACCAAAAAGAATTGGTTGACATTCAGCCATTTCAGGAGGTAGCATCTGATCATGGACCAATGGTACTAATGGAAGAAGTCCAAACAGCATTGAACTAATTAGTAAAAAACAAGGTTCCAGGAATTGATTGAGTTCCCATTGAGATGTTTAAACAAATGGATGTAGAGCTGGAGGTGCTTTCTCATTTATGCCAAGAAATTTAGAAGACAGCTATTCAGCCAACCATTTGGAAGAGGTCTGTATTTGTGTCCATTCCAAAGAAAGGTGATCCAATAAAATTTAGAAATTATTGAACAATATCCTTAATATCGCACACAAATAAAATTTTGCTGAAGATAATTAAAAAATGGTTGTAGCAGTATATTGAGAGGGAACTACCAGAAATGCCACTGGCTTCTTGTTCTTCCCTTTCAGTTTTCTAATTCCAGGACTTTGAACATTTTCTTATAATACTTTACTTTGTCTTCTCAAGCTGCCCTTTAAAATCTTCTGCTCAGTTCTTGTATTTCTTTCATTTGCTTTAGCTACTCTCCATTCAAGAGTAAGTTTCAGTCTCCTCTGACATTCATTTTGGTCTTTTCTTCCTCTCTTGTCTTTTTAATGACTTTTTACTTTCTTGATGTATGATATTCTTGATGTCAAGAAGAGGATGTGGAATGAGGGATATCATTGCTGATGTCAGACGGATCTTAGCTGAAAGCAAAGAATACCAGAAAGATATTTACCTGTATTTTATTGACTATGCAAAACCATTCGACTGTGTGAATCATAACAAATTATAAATAACATTCCAAAGAATGGGAATTCCAGAACACTGAATTGTGCCCCTGAGGATCCTGTACATAGACTAGGAGGCAGTTGTTCAAACAGAACAAAGGGATAATGCATGAGTTAAAAAAAGGAAAGCTGTACATCCAAGATGTACCCTTTCACCATACTTATCCAGTCTGTATGCTGAGTAAATAATCTGAGAAGCTGGACTATATGAACACAGCACCAGGATTAGAGGAAGACTCATCAACAACCTGTGATATGGAGATGACATGACCTTGCTTACTGTAAATGAAGATTACATGAAGCATTTACTGAGGAAGATCAAAGACTGCAGTCTTCAATATGGATTACATCTCAACATATAGAAAGCAAAAATCCTCACAACTGGACCAATAAACAACATCAAGATAAAATAATAAGCAACATCAAGATAAAAGATGGGCATTGTCAAAGATTTAATTTTTGGATCTACACTTAACACCAATGGAAGTGGTAGTAAAAAAATCAGACATTGTTTTGGCACTGGGCAAAAAAGACCACTTTAATGTGTTGGAGAGCCAAAGATGTCACTTTGAAGACTAAGGTGCACCTAATGCAAGCCATAGTATTTTCAATTGCCTCAGATGCATGTGAGTGTTGGACAATGAATCAGACCAAAGAAGAGTTGATGTTTTTGAATTGTGGTGTTGGTGAGGAATACTGAAAATACTGTAGACTGCCACAAAAATGAAAAAAAATCTATATTGGAAGAAGTGCAGCCAGAATGCTCCTTAGAAGCAAGCATGGCCAGATTTTGTCTCACCTACTTTGTTCATGTTGTCAAAAGGGACAGTCCCTGGAGAAGGATATCAAACCTGGGTAAAGTGAAGTGTCAGAGAAAATAGGTGAAGTCCCTCAAAGCAATGGAATGACACAGTGGCTGCAATGATGGACACAAGCATAGCAAGGATTGTGAAGCTGGTGCAGGACCAGGAAGTGTTTCATTCTGTTGTACATAGGGTTTCTATGAGTTGGAATAGACTTGCCTGTACCTAACAACAACAACAACAGATGTTGTTGTCAGTTGTTATTGAGTGAGCTTCAACTCATGGATACCCTGTTTATGACAGAAAAATCATTGTGCAGTCATGTCCCATCCTCATGATTGTTGGTTTGCTTAGGTCAGCCATGTGTAGTTTGAGTGTCTTACAATCTAGTGGATTCATCTTCCAGCACTATATCAGACAAGACTGGGTAGTGATCTGTAGGTTTTTCCTTAATTAATTCAATCACCAGACTTTCTCCCTTGTCAGTCTTAATATGGTAGTACTGCTGAAATCTGTCCACTCTTGGTGACCCAGCTGGTACTTGAAATACTTGTGGCATAGCTTCCAGCATCACAGTAATATGCAATCCACCACAGTAGAACAAAATGACAGACATGGTAGCTGTTAAAAGTAAAGCCAAGAATAGAAAGAGGTGAGGACTCAACCCTTGCTTTCAGTAATGGCTGTACAGTGTTGGCAGATGGGTAGTGAGTAGGAGTGTGACTTGAGATACCTTGATTCTTAACACAACTGTGTTTAAAAAAAAAAAAAAGGCTTAGAGGGGTTTTATTTTTAATCCTAGAGCTTAATTTGTACGGCATAACATATGCAAGCACCTGTTTCAGGTTTTCATACACCTTCACTCTTAACTATTTTTATACTTATTTCCTTGGAAAGTACTTCTGGGAGAAAGCAGGGCTTCTTCTTGGTAAAGCACTTCTCTCCAAGAGACTGAGGGCAAGACTTTTCTTAAACTTGCAAATTTTATGCCCTTTAGGAGCTCTGGTAGCATAGTGTCTAAGGCACTTGACTGCTAACCAGAAGGCTGGCGGTTCAAACCCACCAGCCACTCCTCAGAAGGAAGATGGGGCAATCTACTTCCTTAGTGATACTGCCTCGGAAACCCAAGGAGGGGTCACTATGAGTCGTGTCTGACTCAATGGCAAACAACAACAACATGATGGAAAATGGGCTTATTATATGGAAATGTAGATGCTTACATGTCTTTTCACAGCCATAGCTCCTATTCTTAATCATGGAACTGAGCACTTTCTACAGAAAAATTGGTTTCTCCCTAGGTGATTCAATCAGTGTAGAAATTCTATACACAAAGCACACAGTTGGCAGTTACAAATTGTTTCTCTATGATAAAATGTTTTCTGTTGAATGAAGACAGCTCATGGCATTTTAATTAGTGCTGTTCTCCTATCAAGGCATACGAGTAAAAATACTACAAAATTTACAGTTACAATCTAAGCTTTCTCAACAAATGGATGTCCTTCTGGTGGCACTCACTTGGCTGTGCCAAGAGATTTGGAAAACAGCTACCTGGCCAACTGACTGGCAGAGATCCATATTTGTACTAATTCCAAAGAAAGGTGATCCCACAGAATGTGGAAATTATCAAACAATATCATTTATATTACATGCAAGTAAAATCTTACCAAAGATAATTCAAAAACGGTTGCCGCAGTACATTGACAGAGAACTTCCAGAAATGCCAGCTGGATTAAGAAGGGAAAATGGAGTGAGGGATATCATTACTGATGTCAGATGGATCTTGGCTCAGAGCAAAGAATACGAGAAAGATGTTTACTTGTGTTTTATTGACTATGCAAGGCATTCAATTGTGTGGATCATGAAAAATTATAGATAAATTTGAGACGAATTGGAATTCCAGAACACTTAATTGTACTCATGAGGAATTTGTACATAGACCAGGAGGCTGTCCTTCGAATAGAACAAGGGGATACTGTGTGGTTTAAAATGAGGAAGGGAGTGCATCAGGGTTGTATCCTTTCACTATAGTTATTCAATTTGTATGCTCAGTGAGTAATCTGAGAAGCTGGATTTTACGAAGAAGAACATGGCATCAGGATTGGAGGAATGCTTATTAACAACCTGTGATGTGCAAATGACACAACTTTGCTTGCTGAAAGTGAGGATGACTTAGAACACTTACTGTTGAAAATTAAAGACTACAGTCTACAGTATGGATTACTCCTCAACATAAAGAAAACAAAAATCCTCACAAATGAACCAATTAGCAGCATCATGATAGATGGAGAAAATATTGAAATAGTCAAGGATTTCATATTACTTGGTTCTACAATCAATTCCAATGCAAGTAGCAGTCAATACAAGAAAAGACGTATTTGATTGGGCAAATCTGCTGCAAAAGAACTTTTTCAGGTGCTGAAGAGCAAAGATATCTCCTTGAAGACTAGGATGCACCTAACCCTAACCATAGAATTTTCAATCACCCCATATGTATGTGAGAGCTGGACAATGAATAAGGAAGATCGAAGAACAGTTGATGCTTTTGAGTTGTGGTGTTGACAAAGAATGCTGAAAGTACTGTGGACTGCTAAAAAAGACTAACTGATCTGTCCTGGAAGAAGCGCAGCCAAATGCTCCTTGAAAGTGATAATGGCCAGGCTTTCTTTCACCTACTTTGGTCATGTTCTTTTAAGGGATCATTCTCTGGAGAAGGATGTCATGCTTGGTAAAGTGGAGGGTCAATGAAAGAGGGGAAGGCCTTTAATGACGTGAATAGACACGGTGGCTGCAGTGATGGGCTGAGGTAAGGAGGGATAGTGAGGCTGGCATAGGACCAGACAGTGCTTTGTTCTATTGTACGTAAGTCCCTATGGGTCAGAGATGACTCAACGGCACACAACAACAACAACAGGCTTTGTTACCAATAAAGTAACTTTCTCTTAATTTCACTTTCTTCATATTTTAAAATGAATCTAAAATATCAGATAATGTATGTGAAAGTGCTGTGGAATTTCAAGCATTATGTAAAGCAAGTCTAATATCATTGCTCTCATGACTTAAGGGTTGTTACTCCCCAAAGTATTCCAGGATGCTGCATCCTGGATTCTGAGGGTTACTGAAAACCTATTCTGAAATTCCTTAGTCTTCTGAAAATGGGAATTTATTGGAAGGAGGGCAATAATATTCTATGAGGACTTAGAAAATAGTACTTTAAAATACTTTTTTTTTCTCATATTTTTCAGAATAAATTACAGCCATATGTAAGGTTTGGAGGAGTTTTAATTCAGAAATGTACCAGATAAAATCATTTAGATTTACAATTAATATGATCAGGTCACTGTCTCTTAAGTTATGGCTAATGAGCACCATTTTAAAATAGTCCTACTCTCTACTACAGTTAACTGACGTAAATTCTACATTTTGCAGAGAGTATAATCTGAGAAGAGATAAAACTGCAATGATGCAGCAGAAGGGAGACATGCTGAGAAGTAATATGTAAAGGTCTCCTTGAGAGCTGATGGATAGATGGTGGGGAATCTGAGGATCAGTCATAAGTATTAATCATGTGTGGTAATGTGACTGATTGTTATTACTTCATACACTAGGTGGCTAGGAATGCAGCCAGTTCAATAAAATCATTTTAACTTCCTTTTCATGGTGGTCATTTTTCTTGTGTCTCCTTTCCTCTTTTGGCATTCTTCAATAAAGGAAGAAAAGACTCTTCTTTTATTTCACTGTAAGTGACCCATGATTGGGGTTCACTGGGAAAAAAAGTTATCATTTTATTCAAAGCATGTCTCCTCCTTTGGGTGAACAGAATCTACAAGGCTGGCTGTGAACCATGAAAAAAAAAAATGGGCAAATTTCTCCCATTACTTTTTCTCCACCATCTACAGACTTATTGGTAAGGAGGGGGGAAGGAAATGTAAATTTGTCTTTCCCTGTACAGTAAGTCTTTCCCTGTACATTGCCACATTTTACTTTTTTTTTTTTTGATGCAGAGAAATTCCTGTGTGTGGGGGGAACTAAACTAAATGTGGAGCAGACCATATGGCTTGCCATTTGAAATATCCCATTTGAATTTTGCTGGAAATATAACACAACTAATAAAATGTGGTCTTAAGTGTAGAATATTCTGGTCTAAAGATATTTTAAAGTCAAATGACTTATGACCTTAAAGATTCCCAGGAAATCTGTTGCAATGAGTATTATTTTGTCTTTACTGAGCTCAGTGTTACATTTTCCTAGAATTATTTAAAAAAAAAAAATCAGACAAAAATGACTGCTGTTTAATTGAAGTCAGGAAACATTGATGAAACCATCATTCATGGCTGGTTAGATATTTTTTGATTGGTGTTAAGCTAAAGCACATTCTAAGTCAGAATTTGAAAGTGTGGTGTTTTGTAGAACTAAACTATAAACATTAACTCACAGCTGTTGAGTTGGATCTGACTCATAGCAACCCTTCCTTGGGTGTCCCAGGTGGTAACACTACAGAAGTAGATTACCCAAACTTCCTTCTGAGGAGTGGCTGGTGGATTTGAACCACCAGCCTTCTGGTTAGCAGTCAAATGCCTTAGGCACTATGCCACCAAAGTTCCTATATACATTAGAAATGTTATTAAATATTTAGGAGATCTGGTGGTGTAGTGGTTAAGTCATTTGGCTGCTAACCAAATTGGTTCAAACTCAATAGCTGCTCCACAGAAGAAAGATGAGACAATCTATTGCTGTAAAGATTTACAGCCTTGGAAACCCAATGGGGTCCCAAGGAGTTGGCATCAACTCAATGGCAGTGAGTTCGGTTTGTTTTTGAATAATGTAAACAATCAGAAGACTTTAAGTAAAGCAGATTGTCCCCCATAATGTGGGAAAATTTCATCAAAATTATTGAAGTCCTTAAGTTTAAAGACTGAGGATTCCTGAAGAGAAGATTCTGCCTTATGGCATCCTGCTTGAGTTTCTAAATTGCCATCTGATCTATGGGTTTAGACTTACTAGCCCCCTCAGTTACAAGAGCCAATTCCTAAGATAAGTCAATCAATGAATTTCTGTTTGTCTTCATAAATATATCTAGGAGAGATCTGGTGGGGTAGTGCCTAAGGCACTTGACCATTCACCAGAAGGCTGGTAGTTCAAACTCACCAGCCACTCCTCTGAAGGAAGATTGGGTAATCTACTTTTGTAGTGATACTACCTCAGAAACCCAAGGAGGGGTC
>NW_006921609.1:14136468-14144331 GCF_000298275.1 Orycteropus afer afer | reverse complement strand
GGGCAATCTACTTCCGTAGTGATACCGCCTCGGCCACCCAAGAAGGGGTCACCATGAGTCGGGTCTGAGTCGAGGACACATAGCAACAACAAATATATATATATATATATATATATAGAGAGAGAGAGAGAGAGAGAGAGCTGGTTGGGCAGTGGTTAAGGTATTTGGCTGCTAACTAGAATGTCAGTGGTTCAAATTCACAACTAGCTCCGAGGAAGAAAGATGGGGGGTGGGGCAGTCTGCTTCTGTAAAGATATATAGCCTTGGAAATCCAATAGGGGTTGCTATGAATCAGAACCGACTTGATGGCAGTGAGTTTCATTGACTATATATATATTAATTCATATACAGATGAATGGGTTCTGGTGGCATAGTGCCTAAGGCATTTGACTGCTAACCAGAAGGTTGGTGGTTCAAATCCACCAGCTTCTTCATGGAAGTACCATGGGGCAATCTACTTTGGTAAAGATTTACCACCTCGGAAACCCAGTGGGGTCACTATGAGTCAGATTCTACTAGATGGCAATGAGTTTGGTTTGAATTTTATATATAGGAATGGAAGAGCCCTGCTTATACAATGGCTAAGTGTTTAGAAGGCTGGAGGTCTGAACCCACTCAGCAGCTCTGCAGGAGGAAAGACCTGGTGATATGGTTTTGTAACAATTACAGCCAAGGAAACTCCATGGAATAGTTCTCATCTATCACATAGGTTCACTTTGAATTGAAATCCACTCAACAGTATCTATTAGTAACAACTACATATATGTACCCACACACAGATACTGTTGGTTCAGTTTCTCTGGAGAACACTGAATAATATACTGATATTAAGTTCAAATGACCTTTTCCCCCCAATTTACTGTTACTGTGACTCCAAAATTTGAGTTATTTTAAAAGGAGCTGTCAAATGGTGTTGCCTAGCTTTATGTGTAGGTAGAGAATAATCCTATTGATTGTAAAAGCATCCAATTTCTGACAGTGAGAGATTAACTAAAGTAATATTTTATCTCTGCTATAATCATGATTACATAGCATTAAATATATTATTAATGCAACAAAATATTTTCATCCTAAACCATTTGGAGCCATTAGTAGCCCCATTGTAATTGATGGATTACTGCATTACCATTTAATTTAGTTTTGTTTCAAAAGCATAACACTCACTATCATTTTAGTTAATTGTATACCAAATAAGGAGAGAAATTTCTCTAGGAAAATGAGTAAGGTAGAAAAGGATTCTTGCTGTTTAGAGAATTATGATGAATTATTTTCTTAACAGCTCTTCACACAAGTCTCCTTGTACTTGCAACATTAACTTCAGTGTAACTGATAAAAAGAAAAGGTGAAGAAGGGAAATTCAATTAGTTATGACTTGAGGATCACACCTGTCCCTTATAAAATCAACCCTAATATGCCAGGTCTGTTTTTGGCTTTAGATTTCTCTTGGAGCAATTTTCAAACACAAAATCATATCTGTTCAGAGCAAGAATTACTGTAAATCAATGGCAATTTCATTTGTGATATAGGCAGTCCCTGGGTTGAAAATGAGTTCCATTTCTAAATCTTCTTTAAGTCAAATTTGTACATAAGTCAGACACATTAGGTACAGTACAAATGTAACATCAGTTAGCCAAATGCACATTTTAGTATACATGAGTGTAATGTTCTTTGAATAAAAACATTAAAGAAACACTTCTAGATACACTAAAATGTTGTTAACGTATTATTAATAATAATAACAATGCTTTGATGTGCATTGTAAAATAGTACTTGTTTATTATTATAGACCATTTTGTATCCTATAATTTTTATATAATAAACTTTAGAGGGGTTAATTCATAACTATGGGTTGTATGTAAATTGGGTGTTTGTAACCTGGGATTGCCCATGTTTTTATTCATTTATTGTTCTTGGTTTGTTGGGCTTCTTAGGTATTTGGGTTTATAATTTTCATTGAAATTGGAAAAAATTTCATTCATAATTTCTCTTTTTCTATCCTCCTTTTCTTCTATCAGGCAATATGGCTATGAATATTAATATGCTTGATGTACCTCAGTGGACACTGATGCATTTTATAAAAATTTTACTTTCTATGTTTCATTTTCAATAATTTCTATTGCTATGTTGAGTTCATTAACTTTATGAATTTGTCTATAATGCTGTTAATCCTATCATGTATCCTGTATATTTTTCATCTCAGACTTTGTGGTTTTCATCTCTAGAAGTTTGATATGAGTATTGTTTTTCTTGTCCATGTCTCTACTTAAAATTAGAATGTATGTAATAAGGTTATAATTGCTTTAATTTCCCTATCTGCTAATTCTTACATGTGTGTTAGTTTTGGGTTGGTTTTAATTAAGTGATTATTTTCGGTATGAATTATTTTTCTTGCTTCCTTGTAATATCTGGTGGAAGCTAAATATTGTGAACTTTATTTTTTAGGGTGCTGAACATTTTGTATTCTAATAAATATTCTTGAGATTTTCTTCTGGAATGCAGTTGAATTACTAAGAAAGAGTTTGCTCCATTCAGTTCTTGTTTATAATTATTTTTAGGAATTTTGTGGGCAATGCTCAGTCTAGGACTAAGTATACCTCACTTCGGAGGCAACACCTTGAAGTTGCCCCCCTTCTTTCCTTCTCATTTATACCACAGCTTCCCACACTTTGCTTGTTTTTAATAACCTTGACAATTTTGAGAAATATTGGTTAAGTGTGTTGTACAATATTCCTCAACTGGAATTTGTTTGATATTTTTAATCTCAATTAAGGTTGGGCTTATAGGTTCTGGGGATAAAGATCATAGAGGTAAAGTATTGTTTTTTACATCATATCTAGGATATATACTATCAACATGAATTACCACTGTTGATGTTAACCTTAATAACTTGTCTGAGGTAGTATTTGTCAGTTTCTCCACTATAAAGTTCTTCTTCTTCTTTTTTTTTTTTTTTTCCTTTCCCTATTATAGTCTCAATAAGAGAGTTTCTGTTTGTAGATAATACCTGACAAGTGAGGAGTTATGTTCTACTTCCTTACTTGTGGAGTATTTACAGACAGTATTTGAAAATTTTCTGCACAGGTGATTTGTGGTCCCTCCCCCAATGTATTTATTTATTCAATAATCTCTTTTAGTAGTATGGACTCATGTATATTTATTTTTATATGTTGGGATATAATCCAATACTACTTTATTTACTTAGCTCCAATTTTCATAGTTCTTGTCACTGGGAGCTCTGTCAGTTGGCTCCTGTTATTTCTTTGATATGTCCCATCATTGTGTGTGTGTGTGTGTGTATGTGTGTTTTCTTTTCTTTTTTTGGTTACTTCTATTTGTTTGTTTTTAGCGCTTTGATACTTTATGGTATGAGAATATGTTCCAGGATTATCTTGTTCATTTTCTGCTCAGCCCTGGAATTAGACATATCTGCAAGGATCCCAATTTTTTTTTTTTTTGTTTTTGTTGGAGAATAGTATTAGAAACCAAGCTCTGTGGCAGGTTGTCCAGTGGTATTTATTCTTAACTCTTTCTTTTCCTAAAAACACATCTTTGAAAAGTTGGTAACTTTATTTGTATATAATCAAAGAAATGAAAAAGTATCAGTATATTTTCAAATATAACTAGGTATTTTATATCAAGAACAAAAATGAAACGACTTTTTAGTGTTGGCTAACTATAGCTTATCCATTGGTTGCAGTCTAACTTTCAGCTTTGAAATATCAACAATTCATGCTGAGTTAGATCAACAGAGGGAAGGTGAGTTAAAGCAGGGAACTCTTGTAAACTTTGTTTTAGCACTTGCGAAAGTGAGCCAAAATATAAGCAAAACTCCTCTACTGAGGTTTACATAAACCATTTCTCTAAGGAGTGTGTCGTATCTATTTTCAGACTTCTGTTATGTTCAACAAATTACTCTGAGATTAAGCAAGAGAAAAATTTGACCTATAGTAAGATGCTTTCTTCTCTACTTGTGAACTGACTGTTGGCTAGAATGAATCTGGGTATGATAAAAGTAAAATGTTTGCTCTTTCCTTTATATAGTACATTTGTGCTAATCTTGACTCCTTTTTTATTATTCAGTAAATGTTTAGTGGACACAAACAAAACCATAGCCTATAATATTTAGCAGCTCTTGCAAACTTTAGTATATATTTCTGATGTAGTTGAAGGATAACAAAAGGGTAGTGTATAATCATGGGGTAAAGAAATAGGAATAAACAGTTGTATTGGACTCAGGTGAAAATAGCTATTACTAACTGTGCTAACTAAACTTAAATACATATTGAACAAAGCTCTACATATTTAAAAAGGTCATGTTTATGGGTTTATATTTTATGATTTAACTATACAAATTATTATACACAGAGCTGATTTTTAAGTAAAATAAATTAAAAATTTTCAGCATTTCACTGGGATGAATAAACTCAAACTCACTGCAGTCAAGTTGGATCCAACTCATAGCAACCCCTCTTTGGGTTTCTGAGGGTATCACTACGAAGTAGATTGCCCAACCTTCCTACTGAGGTATGGCTGGTGGGTTTGAACTGCCAGCTTTCTGGTTAGCGGTCAAATGCTTTAGGCACTACACTTGGCCAAGTAGGCAGGATGATTGACTTAATGTACTGAATAATGATGAATTATCATTATATTTATCCTACAACTAACAATACTCAATTATCACTAGTATTGAGTATGAATGATACTAATTATGTTCAATAATTACTATTATAATAATGTACCACTAGTGATAGTAATGATATGGGTGGAGTAAAGCTTATGGGACCTTCATTTACTGGTGGGGCACAACTCAAAATGGGAAGAAACAGCTGCAAACATCCACTAATAATAGGAACATGGAATTTATGAAGTATGAATCTAGGAAAACTGGAAGTTATCAAAAATGAAATGGAACAGATAAGGATAGATATTCTATGCATTAGTGAGCTGAATTGGACTGGTTTTGGCCATTGTGAATCAGACAATCATATGATCTACTATGCCAGGGATGACAAATTGAAGAGGAATGTCATGGCATTCATCATCACAAAGAATGTTTTGAAATCTATCCTGAAGTACAGTGCTGTTAGTGATAGGATAATATCCGTACAGCTATAAGGAAGACCAGTTAATACTACTATTATTCAAATTTATGCACCAACCACTAAAGCCAAAGATGAGGAAATTGAAGATTTTTACCAACTTCTGCAGTTGGAAATTGACCAAACATGCAATCAAGATGTACTGATAATTACTGGTCATTTGAATGCAAAAGTTGGAAACAAAGAAGAATCATTAGTAGTTGGAAAATACAGACTTGGATATAGAAATGGTGCTGGAGATCACATGATAGAATTTTGTAAGGCCAGTGAATTAGTCATTACAAATGCCTTTTTTTAAAACAATATAAGTGGTGGCTATACAAGTGGACCTTGCCAGATAGAATACACAGAAATCAGATTGACTATATCTGTGAAAAGAGACGACAGAGAAGCTCAATACCATCAGTCAAAACAAAGATAGGAACTGACTGTGGAAAGACCATCAATTGCTCATACACAAGTGCACATTGGGGCTGAAGAAAATTAAAACAATTCCCTCAGAGTCAAAATATGACCTTGATTACGTCTCACCTGAATCTAGAAATCATGTGAAGAACAGATTTGATACATTGAACACCAATAAGAGAAAACCAGAAGAGATGTGGGATGACATCAAGAACATCATCCATGAAGAGTGCAAAAGGTCATTAAAAAAACAGGAAAGGAAGAAAGGACTAAAATGGATGTCAGAACAGACTCTGAAACTTGCTCTGGAACAGAGAGTAGCTAAAGCAAATGGAAGAAAAGACAAGATAAAAGAGCTGAACAGAAGATTTCAAAAGGCAGCTCGAGAAGACAAGCAAAGTATTATAATGAAATGTGCAAAAACCTGGCATTAGAAAACCAAAAGTGAAAAACACGCTTGCATTTCTCAAGCTGAAAGAACTGAAGAAAAAATTCAGGCCTTAAATTGCAATACTGAATCATTCTATGTACAAAATATTAAATGATGCAGGAAGCATCAAAAGAAGATGGAAGGAATACACAGAGTCCCTGTATCAAAAAGAATTGATCAATGTTCAACTATTTCAAGAGGTAGCATATGATCAAAGATCAATTGTATCAAAGGAAAAGGTCCAACGTGCACTAAAGAAATTGGTGAAAAACAAAGTTCCAGTATTTGACAGAGTACCCACTGAGATGTGTCAACAAACAGTTGTGGCAATGGAGGTGCTCACTTGTCTAAACCAAGAAATTTGGAAGACAGCTACCTGGCCAAATGACCAGAAGAGATTGATATTTGTGCTCATTCTAAAGAATGGTGACCAAACAGAATGTGGATATTATCAAAGAATATCATTAATATCACACACAAGTAAAATCTTACTGAAGATAATTAAAAAATGGTTGCAACAGTACATTGACAGGGAACTTCCAGGTTTGCAAGCTGGACCCTCAGAAGAGGGTTTGGAATGAAGGATATCATTGCTTATGTTAGATGGATTATAGCTGAAAGCAAGAGTACTAGAAAGGTGTCTACCTGTGTTTTATTGACTGCAAAGACATTTGACCATGTAGAACATAATAAATTATGGATAATATTGTGAAGAATGGGAATCTCAGAACACTTAATTGTTCTCCTGAGGAACCTGTATACAGACCAAGATGCTGTCATTCAAACAGAATAAGGGGATACTGAAAGATTTAAAATCAGGAAGTGTGTATGTCAGGGTTGTATCATTTCACCATACTTATTTAATTTGTATCCTGAGAAAATGATCTGAGAATCTGGACTATATGAAGAAGAACACAGCATCAGGTTTGGAGGAAGAACAATTAACAACCTGTGATATGCAGATGACACAACTTTGCTTGCTGAATGTGAAGATGAGTTGAAGCACTTGCTGATGAAGATCAAAGACTACAGTTTTCAATATTGATTATATATTAACATAAAGAAAATGAAAATACTCACAACTGGACCAATAAGCAACATCATGATAAATGGAGAAAAGATTGAAGTTGTCAGGGATTTCATTTTACCTGGATCCACAGTCAACATCCATGGAAGCAACAGTCAGGGAATCAGAAGTTGTATTGCAATGGGAAAATCTGCTTAAAAAAACCTCTTTAAAGTATTAAGAAGCAAAGATGTCACTCTGAAGACTAAGGTGAACCTGTCTCAAGTTATGGTATTTTCAATTGCCTGATATACATATGAATGCTGGGCAATTAATAAGGAAGACTGAAGAAGAGTTGATGCTTTTGAATTGTGGTGTTGATGAAGAATACTGAAAGTACCATGGGCTGCTCTGGTAGCTTAGTGCCTAAGGCACTTGACTGCTAACCAGAAGGCTGGTGGTTCAAACCCCCCAGCAACTCCTCGGAAGGAAGTTTAGGCAA
Organism: Orycteropus afer afer; assembly: GCF_000298275.1. Lineage (NCBI taxonomy): Eukaryota > Metazoa > Chordata > Mammalia > Tubulidentata > Orycteropodidae > Orycteropus > Orycteropus afer. Next base: position 14,136,889 of record NW_006921609.1, on the reverse strand, counting down.
TCTACTTCTATAGTGATACTGCCTCAGAATCACAAGGAGGGGTCACTATGAGTCTGATCTGAGTTGACAGCAGTGAGTTTTTTTTTTGTTTGTTTTTTAAGTGCTTACTAGGCTAGGCTAGTAAGTTTATAGACTGAGACAGACTAGGAAGAAGGAAGAGGCCGTCCCCTTCTGAAAGAATTGGCCAGGTAAAACCTTAAGAATAGCAAAGAAACACTGTTTGGTACATTAAAGCGCAACTTTAGGAATAGTCCATTTAGGCTAAAAGGCTCGTGAAATAGGACTGGGAAAGAGCTGCAACATCTGAGTAAACCCAGCCTTACTCATGGAAAAGAGAAAGATTTCGAGACCTTCATTTGCTGATGTGGCACCACTCAAATTGAAGAGAAACAGCCACAGACATCCATTAATCATCGGAACA
>NW_006921609.1:14130839-14133838 GCF_000298275.1 Orycteropus afer afer | reverse complement strand
CTCAAGTATAGCAGGGATTGTGGGGCTGGCGTGGGATCGGGCAGTGTTTCGTTCTGCTGTGCATGGGGTTGCTATGAGTCGGAAACGACTGGATGGCACTTAACAACAACAACAACAGGCTAGGCCCCAAGCCCCCAAGTCAGGAAAGGGAGGGAGCAGGATAGGCCAGGGACCTGTTGAGTGGTAGGATATCCAGGTAAAAAGGGGCAGGAGGCAAGGCTAGGCCCCAAGCCGCTGAAGGCAAGGAAACGGAGGGAGCGGCCAGGGACCACAAGTGGCAGGTTCCAAGTAGGAATTACGTAAGGGGAAGGTGCAGAGGTTTCCAACAGCTAAGGGAACCAAGTAATATGAAGTCTTTGACAATTTCAATCTTTTCTTCACTTTTTGTGATGCTGCTTATTGGTCCAGTTGTGAGGATTTTTGTTTTGTTTATATTTAGGTGTAATCCATACTGTGGACTGTAGTCTTTAATCTTCATCAGTAAGTGCTTCAAGTCATCTTTACTTTCAGCAAGCAAAGTTGTGTCATCTGCATATCACAGGTTGTTAGTGACTCTTCCTCCAAACCTGATGCCAGATTCTTCTTCAGGTAGTCGAACTTCTCAGATTATTTGCTCAGCATACAGATTAAATTAGTATGGTGAAAGGGTACAATCCTGATGCACTCCCTTCCTGATTTTAAACATGCAGTGTACCCTTATTCTGTTTAAATGACAGCCTCCTGGTCTATGTACAAGTTCCTCATGAGCACAATGAAGTGTTCTGGAATTCCCATTCTTCTCAGTGTTATCCATAATTTGTTATGATCCACGAAATTTGCATAGTCAATAAAACACAAGTAAACATTTCTGGTGCTCTTTGCTTTGAGCCAAGATCCATCTGACATCAGTAATGATGTCCCTTGTTCCACGTCCTCTTCCGAGTCCAGCTTGCATTTCTGGAGGTTCTCTGTCGATATGCTGCTACAACCATTTTTGAATTATGTTCATTAAGATTTTACTTTTGTGTGATATTAGTGATACCGTTTGATAACTTGTACATTCTGTGGAATCACTTTCTTTGGAAACATACAAATATGGATCTCTTCCAGGCAGTTGGCCACGTAGCTGTCTTCCAAATCTCTTGGCATCTTGCCTCCCGTGGTGCATCTGTTTGTTGAAACATCTCAATGGGCATTCCGTCAATTCCCAGAACCTTGTTTTTCCTCAGTGCAGCTTTGAATTCTTCCTTCAATACTATTGGTTCCTTTTTTTTTTTTAGTTTTATTGTGATTTGGGTGAAAGTTTGCATAGCAAATTCATCTTTCATACAGCAGTTCATAGACTTTGTCTCATGACTTTGACTGCAATCTTCCGCAATGCAAAATCTCTCTTCTTACTTCTTCCCCATAGCCATATGTTCCCTGTGTCCTTCCCTCCCATGTACTCCTGCCCCCTGATCTGTCTCCCTGTGTATACACAGACCTTGTATTCTCCCATGACTGATCTCTCCAAGGAATGTGTCTACCTAATGTAAATGTTCAGCTCATATACCTGTCAATACCATTGGTTCTTGATTATATGCCACCTCCTGAACTGGATGAATGTCGACCAATTCTTTTTGGTACCATGATTCTGTGTATTCCTTCCATCTTCTTTTGATGTTTTCTGCATCATTCAATATATTGCCCATAGAATCTTTCAATATTGCAACTCAAGGCTTAAATTTCTTCTTCAGTTCTTTCAGCTTGAGAAATGCTGAGTGTGTTCTTCCTTTTTGGTATTCTAACTCCAGGTCTTTGCACATATCATTGTAATATTTGATTCTGCCTTCTTGAGCTTCTCTTTGAAATCTTCTGTTCAGCTCTTTTATCTTTTATTTGCTTTAGCAACTATCCATTCAATGGCAAGTTTCAGAGTATCTTCTGACATCCATTTTGGTCTTTTCTTTCTTTCCTGTCTTTTTAAATGATCTTTTTCTCTCTTCATGAATGATGCTCTTGATGTCACCCCACAATTCCCCTGGTTTTTGACCATTGGTGTTCATTGTATCAAATCTATTCTTTAGAGGGTCTCCAAATTCAGGAGGGATATAATCAAGTTCATGTTTTGACTTTGTGGACTTCTTTTAATTGTCTTCTGCTTCAACTTGAACTTGCATATGAGCGGTTGATGGTCTGTTCCACAATCAGCTCCTGGGCTTGTTTTGCCTAAAGACATTGAGTTTTTCCATCACCTCTTGCCACAGATGTAGTCATTCTGATTCCTGTGTACTCTATCTGGTGAAGTCCACATGTCTAGCTGCCATTTGTGTTGTTGAAAAACGTATTCACAATGAATAAGGCACTGGTCTTGCAAAATTCTATCATGCGATCTCCAGTGTTATTTCTATCACCAAAGTCATATTTTCCAACTACTGGTGATTCTTCTTTGTTTCCAATTTTTGCATTCCAATCAATCACCAGTGATAATCAACACAACTTGATTGCATGTTTGGTCAATTTCAAAATGCAGAAATTAGTAAATATCTTCAATTTCCTCATCTTTGGTTTTGGTGGTTGATATGTGAATTTGAATAACTGTAGTATTAACTAGCCTTTCCTGTAATCATGTGGATATTATTCTGTCACTGACAGCATTGTACTTCAGGATAGATCTTGAAATATTCTTTATGATGATGAATGCCATGACGTTACTCTTGAATTTTTCATTCCTGGCATAGTAGATCATATGATTGTCTGATTCAAAATGGGCAAAACCAGTCCATTTCAGCTCACTGGTGCCTAGGATATTGTTGATCTTTATACTTTCCATTTCATTTTTTTTTTTATTTAATTTTATTTATTGTGATTTGGGTGAAGATTTACAGAGCAAATTCACTTTCCATACAGCAGTTCACATACACTTTGCCTCATGTCATTGACCACAGTTTACAATGCAACAGCTCCCGCCCCACTTCCTCCCCATAGTTACCTCTTCCCAGTGACCATCCCTCCACACTCTCCTGTGCCCTGAGCTGTCT
>NW_006921609.1:14120014-14126909 GCF_000298275.1 Orycteropus afer afer | reverse complement strand
AGGTTCTACCACCACTCGGGAATATACAAGCCATTTGTGCCGTCAGGGGCGTTCAGGTCCCTGCCAGACCACAGCTCCGTATGTCTCCTTTTTTGGTATTTTCACGGAAATTCTTCTGCTAGTTGGGGTTTAGTCTACTTCTGTATCCTTCCCTTCAAGGCTCCGTGGTCCAAGATTATCTTCTGTATCTGTGTTAATTGGTTTCCCTTTTCTTTGTTGAAGAGGGTCTGTGCAATCCTTCTGCCTAGTCTGCCATCTTGCCGGAACTCCCCTCCATTTCATTTTTGACAACTTCTAATTTTCCTTGATTCATACTTCGTAAATTCCATATTCTGATTACTAATGGATGTTTGCAGCTGTTCCTGCTCACCGTGAATTGTGCCACATCAGGAAATGGAGGTCCCCAGAACTTTACTCTATATACATCATTAAGATAGGCTCTATTCTGAGGATGCAGCTCTTCCCCAGTTGTATTTTCAGTGCCTTCTGACTTGAGGTGCTCATCTTCTGAAACTGTATCTAGCAATATTTCGGGGATATTCATAAAATTGTCCACTAATATATCAGACAGTGTTTCACTGCTATTCATAAGGTTTTCACTGGCCAATTCTTTGAGAAGTGTATGGCCTCTTCCTCCTTTTGAGTCTGTCTTAGTCTGGAAGCTCCACTGAAACCTGTCCACCATGAGTAACCCTGATGGCATTTTAAATACCAGTGGCATAGCCTTCAGCCTCATAACAACATACAGCCATCACAGTATGACAAACTGGCAGACAAATTCCTGTCCCTTAGCTGTTCGACACCACTCCACTCATTTCCAGTCTCCCTCAGCTGCTTCAAACCTGCTGCACTGGTTCACCTCCTTCCTGGTCTCCCTCATCCCTTAAATTAGGGGACAGTGATTTATTTACAGATAGAGTGAAAAATTTTCTGACTGCATTATGTAAAGACTAACAATTCTTACGTATTATATATTAGGATACATAGTATCACTGCTATAGAGCACACATGAATATACAGAGAAGGAAAAAGAGAAAGAGCAAATTCCAATTTATTTTTCTTTTAAATCAGTTCTTTGACACATACTATTAGAGATTTTACTAACTGCCGATGTGGATTTCAAATGTTAGATTCTCAGTCTGGGTTTTATAATTATCCCTTATCATTTTAAAGGACTTGGCAAAATAAAATAAATAAATAAATAAAAGAAGACTAATGTAAATGAGGAATTACTCCTGTCTCAGAAACGTTCATTTGCTTCTGGCATAAGTTGAGGGAAGAGACCATATATTTATGTCACAGCATAATGGCATACTGTAGGCTATTTCTATATGCATTCTCATTCCAGACTAATTTGTCAATAGTCAGTAAATTCAGCATATTCCATATCTGGATAAATATAGATTGCTTTCTCAGTTGAAGGTAAATACATTGCAGCTGCTATGTGGCAGAAAACAGAAAGATAGAAGCATTAAGATCACTTTTTTTGCTGAGTGCACTGTGCTGACATTGGGCACTTCATGCAGGCTCTTTTAGAATGTATTTGGAATGTGTTAGGAAATGAGACCAGACTTTGGGGTCATCTCACCATCATCACCATGATTCTTGTCTTGGCCAATGTGGTTTCTTGTGTTGTGGGAAAGCAATTAGAACCAGGATGACTCAATCCAGAACAAAGGGCTGAGGAAGTCAGGTCCCAGTTTGGATGACTGTGTCTTAATTAGCTTTCCTTTGATCTGTCTGCCTGAAATCCTTTTTTGGAACACGGTGTGGATCAAATAAATAAATGTGTATACCCCCAGTAAACAGATATATAATATACTCTTTGATCCATAGCCATCTCTGATCTTTGATCCAATGGACACTCTGTGGTGGCCAGCTATTTAAAAACTATGTAATAAAGAGGGATCAAGTAAGAAATATGTAATTTTCAGAAATACCTCTGAATGATGGAGTCTAGATTTTATATACAAAAAAAATCATATAGCATTATAAAACAAATACATTGGGGGGAGATGTGCTTCAAAATGCTGAAAATAAAGGCAAAATATGGTTTTCAAAATGTAACACTGGGACTAGCAGTGTCAGCAGTACTTATTAGAAATGCAAATTCTCTAGCTCCAACCAAAAGTTACTGAATCAGAAACTACAGAAGTGGAGCCAGAAATTTGTATTTTAATAACCTCTCCAGGGGACTCTATTTGGGAACCATTCATATGTTTACATTCATTAAAGGTCCTAAAAGTAGAGAAAAATGGATTCACTTGAACAGAGAAAGAAAAAAAGAACTGTGGAGAGAACTTCTGACTCCAAAAAGAGTTACTTATAGAGATTATTATCATTCACCTAGATTTTTTCAATATATTTTTAAAATAAAAATTCTTTGTCTGATTAATTACATACATTGGGAAATAGCTTTCCAGCTATTCAGAAGTGATTTTCAAGATTTGAAAATGTTGTTACCGTAATCTAGATACTACATATGTAAAGGATATTAACAACTGACCTAACTCAACACACCTGAAGTAAAGAGCTCTGGATTCCTGAGCAAATTGTCTGTGTATGGCAGGCTAATTCTAAGAGAATTAATTCTATAAATACTTCCTAATTATTTATGATTATCAATTATTTTGAAAATCATGGAGACCTGACATAAAACCAGAACAATTCATACAAACTGCTAAACAGTTTGAAAATAGGTAAATAATAGTCTTGAGATTTTGTGCTGAAATATAATAAAAATGAGATAAGGTCAGAATGAAGGCAGGGTGACTTTGAAGCTCTGAAATTCTCAAGAAAAGATTCAGAATTGTGTTATGGTTCACAGTTCTCATGAACTGTGAGTACATATATGAAGTCAGTAATATGAAAAATACATGTACAAAACATGACTCTTGATTTCAAAGTACTTATCATTTGTATTTACCAAAGGGAAACCCATCAGCCATTCCTTGGAAGGAAGATGGGGCAATCTGCTTCTGTAGTGATACTACCTTGGAAACCCAAGGAGGGTCACTATGGGTCGAGTCTGACTTGAAGGCACATAACAACAACAACAACAACAACAAAGGAAATCTTAGAAAAAATATATTTTAATAATGTTTTTTCATATCTGAAGCAGATGTTCAATCATTTCAGCAGGTAATATATGATTAAGAACTAATAGTACTAAAGGAAGAAGTTCCAGCTGCACTGAAGCCATGATGAAAAACTAGCCTCCAGGAATTTATGGAATACCAATTGAAATATTTCAACAAACAACAGTCATGCTGGAAGTACTCACCCATATATGCCAAGTAATTTGGAAGACAACTACCTGGTCAACTGACTGAAAGGGAAACATATTTGTTCCCATTCCAAAGGAAGGTGATTCAACAGGATGTGGAAATTATCTGCTGCAAAAAATCATTTTAAACTGTTAAAAGAAAGCATTAATTTTGTGTGCCTAATGTGTGCCTGTCCCAAGCCATAGTATTTTCAATCACCTCACATGTATGTGAAATCTGGACAAACAATAAGGAAGATTAAAAAAGAACTGACTTGAATTGTGGTGTTGGTGAAGAATATTGAATATATCATGGACTGCCAGAAGAATGAACAAATGTATCTTGGAATAATTATAGCCAGAATGCTCCTTAGAAGAGAGGATGGTAACACTTTGTTTCTCATACTTCGAATATGTTTTGAGGAGTGGTTGGTCCTTGGAAAAGGTCATCGTGTTTGGAAAATAAGGTCAGCAAAAAATGTGCAACATTCTCAACAAGATGGATGTACACAGTGGTTGCAACAATGGGCTCAAAGATGGCAACACGTGATGTTGTTGCAGGACTGGGCATTGTTTAATTCTGTTTTACACAGGGTCACTATAAGTCGGAACTGACTCAACGGCACCTAACAACAACAACAAAAATCTTAGCAAACATATATTTTAATAGTGTATTTTAATATATGTAGCAAATATTTGCATACATATAAATTATACAATCTATCATTTTGTGCTAGCCATCTTTGACATCAGACTTCAAGTTATTTTAGATACCAGGCACAAGAAAATCTACATAGTAATGATGGATTTCTGATGAATTCCATCATTAATACAACCTTGTAGATTTCTTTTGTTGAAGCATAGAATTTAGTGGTAAATAATAAATGTAAAGGCATGAGGATCATAAATTCTTAAACTCATTACTTCAAAAACTATTTTTGTCCTATAATTTAAAACCATCTAAAAAGTGATCCAATAGAATGTGGAAATTACAGAACAATATCATTAATATCACACACAAGTAAAATTTTGCTGGAGATAATTTAAAATGTTTGCAGCAGTATATTGGCAGGGAACTTACAGAAATTCAAGCCAAATTCAGAATAAGACATGGAATGAGAGATATCAATGCTAAGGTCAAATGGATCTTAACTAAAAGCAGAGAATACTACAAAGATGCTTACCTGGTCTTTATTGACTATACAAAGGCATTTGACTGTGTGGATCATAACAAAGTTTGACTAACATTTCAAAGAACGGGAATTCTAATGTGTACTTAATTGTATATAGATCAAAAGGTAGTTATTTAAACAGAACAAGGGAATGCTGCACGGTCTGAAATCAGAAAAGGTGTGCATCAGGATTGTATCCTTTCACCATACTATTCAATCTGTGTGTTGAGCAAATAATCCAAGAAGCTGAACTCCACGAAGGAGGACACAGCATCAAGATTGGAGGAAGACTAATTAACAACCTGTAGTATGCAAATGACACTACCCTGCTTGCTGAAAAGGAAGGTGACTTGAAATATTTACTGATGAAGATAAATAACTACAGCCTTCAGTATGGATTATACCTTAACATAAAGAAAATAAAAACTCTTACAAATGGACTAATAGGCAGCATCATGATAAATAGAGCAAAGATTGGAGTTGTCAAAGAGTTCATTTTACTTGGGTCTACTATCAAAGTCCTGGAAGCAGCAGTCAAGACATAAAATGATGTATTGCATTGGGCAAATCTACTGCAAAAGAACTCTTTAAAGTGTTAAGTCATGATATTTTCAGTCACCTCAGATGCATTTGAGAGCTGGAAAAGTGAAAAAAAAGTTTGAAGAAGAATTGATGCATTAAAATTACAGTGTTTGCAAAGAATACTGAATATCCTATAGACTACCAGACAAATGAAAAAATCTGTTTTGGAAAAAGTTCAGTCAGAATGCTTCTTAAAAGTGAAAACCCAACACAAAACAAACCCAGAGTAACTGAGCTGGTTTTGACTCATAGTGACCATTTTAAGATAGTAGAATTGCTCCAAGTGAGGATGGCAAGAATTCATGTCACATACTTTGAACGTGTTGTCTGGAGAAGGACTTCGTGCTTGGTAAAGTAGAGGATTAGCAAAAAAGAAGAAGGCCTTCAAGGAGATGGATTGACACAGTGGCAGCAACAATGGACTTAAACGTGGCAAGAATTGTGAGAGTGGCACAGAAATTGGTAGTGTTTGTCCTGTTGTACATGGGATTTCAGTGACTTGCAACCTACTCAATGCACTTAACAACTACAGTAGGGATCCATTCCTTAGATAGGGGGGAAAAAAACTCAGTTCACCATTAAGGAATAAAACAATTCCATATTGTTACATTTTAAAAAGGAACTCTGGTAGCATAGTGCCTAAGGCACTTGACTGCTAACCAGAAGTCTGGCGGTTCAAACCCACCAGCCACTCCTCGGAAGGAAGATTGGGCAATCTACTTCCATAGGGAACCCAAGGTGGGGTCGCTATGAGTCGGGTATGACTCAATGGCAAATAACAACAACAACAACATTTTTAAAACAGGGATAGTTGGGAGACCTAGGAGAATAAATAAAATGTCAGAATTGCTGAAGTAGCAACAAAAATCTTCTCAAAAGCAGAATGTATAGCAGATCACCAGACTGCACTAATAACTTGTAGCAATAAGGACTACATAACGTAAGCAGAAAATTGTGTGTAAAGAAAGAAATTAGAATACAAATGCAGTCAAACATATCTAGAAATGAAAATAATTACTTTTTATTAGGCATGAATTAAAAGGAATGGTGGAAGTAAAACTGAAAATCTTATAATGAATTCATTAAAACTGTAATAATAATTAGAAATAATTAATTGGAAATGGGACAACCTACATTAAGAATCTTATAAACTAAGCTGGGAATGGAACTCTTTTTTGTGAAATATATGTTCAAGTGGTTAAGTGATAAGTTGTGTGCTACTGAATCCATAGAAAACATTAAAATCAATACAATATCCTCCACTATTATCAGGATATAGAGAATGTCTTGAAGGGGAGAAGAAAAGTAGTGCTTCTATTTAAAGACAGCAATGATAAAATTTTGTCATTAATAATAATTAAAGAGCTATGCTAGTATTAATTATTTATGTGTTTCGATTTCCACATGGAAGGATGTCATTTGCAACTTGGGAAAATATTTTTAAGATAAAAATATACTGCCCTTACTCAATAGCTCTTGGCTGCTAACCAAAAAGTTGGTGCTATCAATCCATCCAGCAGCTCTGCAGCAAAAAGACATGTTGATTTGCTCCCAGAAAGACTGAAACTGAGAAAACCCCATGTGATAGTGTTATTCTGTCCCATGGGGTTACTGTGAGTCTGAGTTAACACAACAGCACCCAACAACAGCAATACTCAATTCCTTTTACAGTGATCTATAAAATTCTGACAAGTTGATTACAAAATTCATAAGAAAAAGTTAACATGTAAGGATAGCTAGGATGTATATCTGATTAAAAATGTATAGTAGAATAAGAAAATTTCAAAATCTGTCACAATGTTGTTGTTGTTGTTAAGTGCCGTCGAGTCGTTTCCGACTCATAGTGACCCCATACAGAGCAGAACGAAACACTGCC
>NW_006921609.1:14091994-14116775 GCF_000298275.1 Orycteropus afer afer | reverse complement strand
CCTCGGTCCCTCTCGGGAGGGTAACAAGGGAAAGTGTTCAGTGCAGATCAGTGAGTAAGCACAAGTCCGCCCGTGCTTACCTTGCTCCCGGAGACCCAGTCCCTCTCGGGAGAGTAACAAGGGAAAGTGTTCAGTGCAGATCAGTGAGTAAGCATAAGCCTGCCCATGCTTACCTTGCTCCCGGAGTAAACATGTGTAGAAAATGTAGACAAAATGTAGTAAAAATTTTATTTAATACCCATTAATCTTGGAAAGGAAAATGGAAGCATTATCTGGGTGCCAGAAATAAGAAACAAAAGAGCAAACTAAAAGAGCACTAAAGAGCCTGAGCTGATGCTTCAGTAGCAGGGTGGTGAGCAGTGTAAGGTGGAAAAGAGGAAGTATTGTCTTGATATTAGACAGGCTTTGGTTTTATTTCCTAAATGGGGCCAAGAGTTGAGGTCTTGGACAATATAGAAATTAAAGCTAAGACTCTGGAATAAATCAGAAGCCCTGAAAATTTGCCCATTGTGTGAAATGTGAGTTAGGAAAAAATAAAATATCTATGACTGGAGGACAGAAAGATGGCAAGTAAATTTTTCTATTCCTGCCTGAATTTTGAGGGAAACAAAAAGGTCTTCCAAAATGTGATTTTCAAATAAAAAATGGTCCCAAGCAGTTGAAATTGTGTGTAGCAGAAGGTAACAAACTTCCTGCAAATGCAAAACCACTCTAGAACACATGGTTTCACTCAGGTTAAACAAGAAACTCCAGTTAAATTCCCATTGAAGATGAGATCACAGCTTCAATCACAGAACACATGAGGAGGCAATCCATTGTGGCTAAGTGTCAGCCAACAACACCAACCAGAAATGCTGAAAATGTCACTATCTATAAAGGGAGTATATTTATATAAATAAATCAATTTCTATCCAAAGGACAGGATAGGAGCTCTGGTAGTGTAGTGCCTGAGGCATTTAACTGTTAACCAAAAGGCTGGTGCTTTAAACCCACCAGCCACTCCTCAGAAGGAAGGTTGGGCAATCTAATTCTGAAGTGATACCCCTTGGAAACCCACGGAGGGGTCGCTATGAGTTGAGTTCAACTCCATGGCACATAACAACAACAGCAACCCAAATAAAGGGATTCCCAAAACAAGCCAAAACCACTACCATCCAGTTGATTCTTTATTCACAGCCACCCTTTAGGACAAAATAGAATTTGCCCCATAGGGTTCCTGAAGCTGTAAATCCTTACAGAATCAGACTGCCTCATCTTTCTCCCTCAGAGTGGCTGGTGAGTCTGAACTGCTGACATCTTGGTTAGCAGCCAAATGCCTTAACAACAGTGCCACAAAACCCAAAACAAACCCACCACCATCAGGTCAATTCTGACTCATAGCAACCTCCATTGGGTTTCCAAGTTTGTAAATCTTTAAGAAAGTAGATTTCCTCATCTTCCTCCCACTGCAGTTAGCTGGTGGGTTTGAACCACAACCTTCTGGTTAGTAGCCAAGTGCCTTAACCATTACACCACCAGAGCTCCTTTGCACAGTGCTATCAGACCTACTTAAATAAAGGTATCGAAACCAAAAAAACAAACTCACTGCCATTGAGATGATTCTGACTCACAGTGACCCCCTTTGGGTTTCCAAGGCAGTAAATCTTTATGAAAGTAGATTGCCCAGTCTTCCTTCTGCGGAGGGGCTGTTGGGTTTGAACTGTCTGCCTTCTGGTTAGCAGTCAAATACCTTGGGCACTATGCCACCAGAGCTCATAAATTGAGATATGAATATAGGAATTAAGAGCATAATAAGAAACAGTGGGAAAAAGCTAGACAAACTTTTAAATAAATATTGTATGATTAATAATATGTACAAAAAATTATTTTCTTATTGGGCTCATCTCCTATTTAAATAAAGAAGTAGATAAAGTAGGAGGTATCTGAATGAAAAAGGAAATTCTCACACAATGGACTAAGTAATCACTAGCCGAGCAATGAGTAATGAAATCTTTCCAGTTTTTTCTTTCTCTTTCTCCAGAAGTTACAGATTTTTGGGGGTGGGGTGGGGGGAGGAGGATAGAAAAAAAAAAGTTAGCATGTTTAAATAGTGAAAAAATTTTCAGGTTAAGCTAGAATTTGGGTTACTTTACAAAGCATCCAAACTAATATATGTAGAAAACACACAGTTCTCTATTTTTATAGTTGTGGTTAAATGTACTATAAGTAATAAAATAAAAATACATGGGCTATGATTTAAATCAAGATATCATTTTACATATTGTATCTTTAAGTATGGAGAAATGGGAAGATTTTCAAAAGAATCAAGTATAATCTATTGAAATGAAAAATACATTGAATAAAATAAAACAAATCCATGAAATTTTATATGGCAGATTAGACACTGTTGAAGAGATAATTAAGGAACTGAAAGAGCTGGGGAATTGCCTAAAAGGCAACAAAAAGAGATAAGCAGTTACTGTGACAAAGAGGTTAAGAGATGTGGAGAAAATGTATTAAAAAGTACTGTTTTAGAAAGAGAGAATAGAGATATACTGTACCAATAAACAGTACCTATTATCAAAGTGGAAAAAATGTAGATGGAGAAAAAATATGCTATCCCATAATTAATGTAAAAGAAAAGTGATATAATATACATATGCAATTATGTATATTATCTTTGGAAGCCATACACAAGATCTCTAAGATACTGATAAAGTAATTACTTTGGGCTGCAGGTCAAGAGTAGGAGAGAAATTTTCAGCTTTCCATTTATTATAGCTTTATTTTTATTTACATATAAATTATTTGTTCATATAAAATACTTTTAAGTGTTAAACACAAATAGAACCTTTCAAGATTTAGCAATTATGAGTAAACTGCTATAAACATTTATGTGGAATGTTGTGTGTGGACAGAGTTTTCAAATTATTTATAAATATTTTCTCTATTTCTTAAGATCTTTTATTTCATTTACCAGAGTTTGTACTTCTGCTTATAAAGCTCTTGTATGTATTTTATTAGATCTATATCTAAGTATTTCCTTCAATAAATGAATAGATATGCATGATGTGGTATATCCATAAAATGTAGTATTACTGAGTAATAAAAAATAAATGAGCTATCAAACTACAAAAAGACATGGAGGAAACTTCACTGCATATTGCTAAGTGAAAGAAGCCATCTGTAAAAGCAACAGAGTTCTAACAATATGGCATTCAGCATAAGACAAAACTATAGAGACAATTTGATCTGCAGTTACCAGGAGTTCAGGGGGAAGAGTGAAGAGAGGAATAAGGGATTGCCAGGCATTTTAAAGGCAGTGAAACTATTCTGAAGGATACTGTAATAATAGATACCTTACATTGTTTCTCAAAATCCATAGAAATGTACAAAGCAACATTAACACAAATGGAAAATAAGGAATCTCTGGAAAGTAGAAGCGTTTAACATGCTTGGCGGCTAACTAAAAGGTTGAAGGTTTGATTCCACCCAAATCACCTCAGAAGAAAGACCTGGTGATCTGCTTGCAAAATATCAGCTATTAAAAACCCTATGGAGCACAATTCTAATCTGGCACACAGGGAGTCACCATGACTTGGAATTAACTTGAAGGCAACTGGTAAGGAAACTGTGGACTTTAATAATAAAAACCTGAAAACCCATTGCCTTTGAATTGATTCTGACTCATAGCAACCCCATATGGCAGAATAGAACTTCTCCACAGGGTTTCCAAGGCTATATTCTTTACAAAAGCAGACTGCTACATCTTTCTCTTGAAAAGTTTCTGGTACCTTTGAACTGTGGACCTTTTTGGTTACCAGACAAGTGCTTAACCACTTAACCACCAAGCTCCTTTTAATTCATAATAATGTATCAGTGTTGGTTCATCAATTTTAACAAATATACTATACTAGATATTACAAACCAAACCAAACTCACTGCCATTGTGTTGGATCCAACTCACAGTGACCTCTCCTTGGGTTTCTAAGACAGTATCACTATGGAAGTATATGCCCAATCTTCCTTCCGAGGAGCGGTTGTTGAGTTTGAACCACAACCTTCTAGTTAGCAGTCAGATGTCTTAGGCACTATGCCACCAGAGCTCTCACAATTAACAACAGAAAAAAAAATGTAGAGTGGAAGACAAGGTATATGAGAACTCCCTGAACTTTCCACACAATTTTTCTGTAAACATAAAACTGCTCAAAAAACCCCAAAGTCTATAAAAAATATAAATGAAAAATATGGACTAAAGCAAAAGGATATAAAGAACAAGTAAAGCCAATGATAAATTTCATAAAATATGCATCTTTTATCCATTTTTTTGAGACAAGCCAATAATTTGTTTCCAAGCTTTTTTATTATTCACTATAAAGAGGAAAATAAACATTTACAGGATGTACACTTTTCAATGACAAAAACAGACCAGTAGTTCTGAAAAGAATAATTATGTTATGTGTTGAACTGACAAAGAAATGTCTCCTGTGTATCATCAAATTATGACTATAGAAAATGCAATTATTATATTTACCCATATGACTCCATAAGGTCCCCACTGCCATTGAATCTATTCCAACTGACAGGGATCCTTTTGAACAGAGAGCAACTCCATGGGGTTTCCAAGGCTATAAAGCTTTGCAGAAGCAGACTGCCTCATCTTTCTCCCATGGAGTGACTGGTGGGCTTGAATGGCTGACAAGCTTTAACCACTATAGCACCCACAAGTTAGAACACAAGATGTGTTGTTGTTGTTGTTGTTGTTGTTGTATGTGTGTAACCTTGGCACTAACAAGACTTAGTTGCAAGACTATGGCTCTAAATACACAACCTTTGTGATTCTATATTATAATGTTAATTGAATTTTTAATAAGCATTTGCTATGTCCCAGACACTAAGGGTTTATTATGTAATCTTTTCATGTTGTTGTTGTTGTTGTTGTTTTGTGCCATCGAGTCAGACCCGACTCAGAGCAACCCCTCCTTGGGTTTCCGAGGCAGTATCACTATGGAAGTAGATTGACCCATCTTCCTTCCGAGGAGTGGCTGGTGGGTTTGAACCACCAGCCTCCTGGTTAGCGGTCAAGTGCCGTAAGGTACTATGCTACCAGAGCTCCTAAGGAGTGTGACCAGAAACAAAAGATCGGTCAAGTGAAGCAGTGGAGATGGAGAAGGAACAAAGTAATCTGTAACTGGTTGTGATCAATTAGTTGTAGACCCTACTGCACTCGGCTAGAGAAAAGCAGACATGCAAGTCAACAATTACAGTACAATGTGATAATTTATATGACAGAGGAATTCACAAAGCCGAATAGCCTTGCAGAGAAGACTGAGAGAAAAAGTATAATTGAAGGAAATTTTTCTAAAAGAGGTAAAACATTAGCATCAAGGGAGGATATTTATAAAAATAAGACAGTGGATGGGGGGATATTTAAGAATAGAACACACATTTCTTGTTCTCTATAGTTTTGAACTTATTTACTTGCTTAGTTCATTTTTTGAATACTCTTTTCATAAGTATTTTTGGAGATTTGTTGATTATTTTCAATGTTTCTGGCACAGCTCTAGGCACTTGGGATGCAATGGTGATGACATAGCTATATTTCTAAAACACTTTTATCATAAGGTCATTTTTATATTTTAAATGTATAATCACTCTTTTTTATCAATGGAAGTGGTCTATAACAGACACACATAGACCCTTCTAGGCTACAGGAAGACTTTCTACAGACAATGAGACTGTAGATAACTTTAATGGAATACATTTCGGAACCTTCCATTTTCATGAAGACTTTCTCTTACAACTGGTCTGCCTGAAAATGTCTGTAAGTCCTTTTTCTCAGCACTCCTGTCCTAATTGCTCTTATTAATCTTTCTCATCTATGCTGGATGGTCTTTTGCACATTCTCAGGTATAAAAATTTCCAGAATTACCAAAAACAAAAGGGGAGAATTTAAAAAATGCACACCTTCTGAGAGAGATTTCCCTGAGAAGTGGTGAAAAGAGCTTGATTAAGAACTTTTGAAGGGGGAAACATCTTATTTCCTTCAACCAGGTAACACATTATTATGAAGGCTTCATGTGTTAATCCATCTTCCCTCTGTTTTTCTGTTTACTTACACATCTACTATCTGCCTAAATGCCTACTTAGCTTTTATAGAATGAAAATTCAGAAGTGACTATATTTATATGAATTTAAAATGAAGGAAAGGTTTATCTGGCAAATTATGAGATGAGTTTCAAAGAGAGTGCTGTTTTTGTCATTTAGTTTACTTAAAGAATAAAACCACTATTGCTACTGAGTCTATTCCAATACATAACAACCCTGTAGGGCAGAGCAGAACTGCCCCATATGGTTACCTACGTTGTAATCTTTATGGAAGCAGACTGCTACATCTTTTACCCAAGGAGCAGCTGGTAGGTTCAAACCACTGAACTTTCCATTAGCAGGCAAGTGCCTAACCCCTGCACCACATGGAAGATACTTTCTCTAAATTAAATGAGCTTATCTGAAGGTGAGCGGGTTGCAAATAAAGTAGGTATACAGTAATTAAAATACCAAAAATACATAATTGAGAACTATTTAAAAATATGGTAAAACTTAATTAGATGTCAACTTAAATATATGCATGTGTGTGCATCTGTATAAATATATATACATATATAGTTGCATATATATACAAGGATACACACATATGTACATATGCATACATACACACACATATATATGTACACAAAAAAACCTATATACATACACACATGTATATATAATATTGTTATTCTTAGGTGCCATTGAGTTGGCTCTAGCTCATAGCAACCCATGTGCAACAGAATGAAACACTGCCCAGTCCTGTGGCAGCCTCACAATCCTTGCTATACCTGAGCCCATCGTTGCAGCCACTGTGTCAGTCCATCTTGTTGAAGGCCTTCCCCTTTTTTGCTGACCCTCCACTTTACTAAGCTTGATATCCTTCTCCAAGGATGGTTTCTTCTGACAACATGACCAAAGTAGGGGAGACTGTGATAGTTGGAGCTGTATGTCAATTTGGCTGGACCACATTCTGTGTGGTTTAAGCAATTGTGATGTGGGTTATTCCCATGATCAGATATATATGTTTTGAGCAGCCAATCCATTGAAAAGGAGTTTCCTAGGGGTGTGGCCTGCTTCCAATATTTATGGACATCCTGGGAAAAGAGACACTCTTCTGTGAATCAGGATCCTGTTGTGCTGCCTACAACTGTCCGTGAGTGAACAATTCACCATTCGGCCTGGAGATCTTGGATTCATCATTCGTTGGAGTCAACATTCAGTTGCCTGCCAACCTTGAGCTCATCAGCCCCTCCAAATACGTGAGTCAGGAAAAGCCTCCAGCTTGATGTTTGATCCAAGAACTTTGGACTTGCCAGCTTCTATAAGTATATGAGCTATTTTCCTAAGATAAATTTCTCTTTCTCTATATGTATATATAAGCTTTATTGATTTTGCTTCTCTAGAGAACCCAGCCTAACACAGAGATGAAGTCTGGCCATTCTTGCTTCCAAGAAGCATTCTGGCTGCATCTCTTCCGTGACAGATTTGTTAGTTCTTTTAGCAGTCCATGGTACTTTCTGTATTCTTTGCCAACACCACAACTCAAAAGCATCAACTCTTCTTCAGTCTTCCTTATTCATTGTCCAGCTTCCACAGGCATATGAGGCAATTGAAAATACCATGGCTTGTGTCAGGTGCCTTAGTCTTCAGAGACATCTTTGTTCTTCAGCACTTGAAAGAGGTCCTGTGCAGCAGATTTGTCCAGTGCAATACATTGTCTGATATCTTGAATGCTGCTTCCATTGATGTTGATTGTGGAACCATGTAATATGAAATCTTTGACAACTTCAATCTTTTATCCATTTATTGTGTTGTTGCTTATTATCCAGTTGTGAGGATTTTCATTCTTTCAATAACATGTAATCCACACTGCAGACTGTAGTCTTTAATTTTTGACATTAAGTGCTTTAAGTCATCTTCACTTTCAGCAAGCAAAGTTGTGTTGTCAGCATACTGCAGGTTGTTAATGATTCTTCCTCTGATGCAATATTCTTCTTCATATAGTCCAGCTTCTCATATTATTAGCTTAGTATACAGATTGAAGAAGTACAGTGAAAGAATACAACCCTGACACACTCACTTCTTGATTTTAAACCATGCAGTATCCCCTTGTTCTGTTTGAATGACAGCCTCCTGGTCTATGTACAGGTTCCTTAGGAGCACAATTGAGTGTTCTGGAATTCTCATTCTTCTCAATGTTATCCATAGATTGTTATGATCCACACAATCAAATGCTTTTGCATTCTCAATAAAAAAACAAGTAAACATGTTTCTGGTATTCTTTGCTTTCATCCAAGATCCCTCAGGCATCAGCAAAGATATCCCTTGTTCCACATCCTCTTCTGAATCTAACTTGCATTTCTGGAAGTTCTCTGTCAACATACTGCTGCAACCATTTTTGAATTATCTTCAGAAAGACTCTCTTGTGTTCAATATTAATGATATTGTTGGATAATTTCCACATTCTGTGGGATCACCTTTCTTTGGAATGGGTACAAATATGGATCTCTTTCAGTCAGTTGGCCAGGTAGCTGTCTTCCAAATCTTTTGGCATAGGGAAGTGAGGCATAGCCTCCAGAAAGCCATCCATTTGCTGAAACATCTGGATGGATATTCCGTCGATTCCTGGTGCCTTGTTCTTCACCAGTTCCTTCAGTGCAGCTTCGACTTCTTCCTTCAATATCATTGGTTCTTGATCATATGCCACCATCTGCAATGGATGAACATCAACCAATTCTTTTTGGTACAGTGACTCTGTGTTTCTTCCATTTTCTTTTGATGTTTCCTGCATCATTCAATATTTTTCCCATAGAATCTTTCAGTATTGCAACTTGAGGCTTAAATTTTTTCCTCAGTTCTTTCAGCTTGAGAAATGCAGAGTGTGTTCTTCTGTTTTGGTTTTCTAATTCCAAGTCTTTGCACATTTCATTATAGTAATTGGCTTTGTCTGCTCGAGCTGCTTTTTGAAATCTTCTGTTCAGCTCTTTTCTCTGGTCATTTCTTCCATTTGCTTTAGCTATTCTCAACTCAAGCGCAAGTTTCAGACTCTCTTCTGATATTCACTTTGGTCTTTTCTTACTTTCTCATCTTTTTAATGACCTCTTGCTTTCTTCAATAGATGATGTTCTTGATGTCATCCCACAATTCCTCTGGTTTTTGGTCATTGCTGTTCAATGCATCAAATCTATTCTTTAAATGGTCTCTAAATTCAGAAGGGATATTATCAAGGTCATATTTTGGCTCTCATGGACTTGTTTTAGTTGTCTTCAACTTCAACTTGAATGTGCATATGAGCAGTTGATGGTCTGTTCCACAGTTTTGGCTGAAGATATTGAGCTTCTCCATTACCTCTTGCCACAGATGTAGTCAATCCGATTCCTGTGTATTCCCTCTGGTGAAGTCCATGTGTATAGTAATCGCTTATGTTATTGAAAAAAGTGTTTGCAATGAGTAAGTTGTTGGTCTTGCAAAATTCTATCATGTGATCTCCAGCATTATTTCTATCACCAAGACCATATTTTCCAACTACTGGTAACTCTTCTTTGTTTCCAACTTTTGCATTCTAGTCAACAGTGATAATCAGCACATCTTGATTGCATGTTTGGTCAATTTCAGACTGCAGAAGTTGGTAGAAGTCTTCAATTTCCTCATCTTTGGTTTTGGTGATCAGTGCATAAATTTGAATAATAGTAGTATTAACTGGTCTTCCTTGTAGGCATATGGATATTATCCTATCACTGACAGCATTGTACTTCAAGACATATCTTGAAACACTCTTTGTGACAGTGAATGCCACACCATTCCTCTTCAATTTGTCATTCCTGGCATAGTAGATCATATGATTGTCTGATTCAAAATGGCCAAAATATATGTTTATATACATACATACAATCTGTATATTATGTTGTTGCCACTAAAACAAACAAACAAATAAATTGATTAAGTTTGTGTGTCAACTTGCTAGTCCTGGTTGAGTGGCTGGGTAGCTGAATGTAATTATTCCCCATGGTGAGGTTGGTTATTAACCATAATAATCTATGGGATGTAGCCATGTTGTTGTTCAGCAGCCTGCCATTCTCTGCCCATCTTGGGGCTTTTAATGGACTTGAATTAACACCCTGCTGTGTGATTTGGTAATATCAGGACTGTGTCTTGTTACTTGTCGACCTTGGGCTTGTCATCCTCAGCAGCCAGCAACTGAATGAAGAAAAGCCTCCAACTTCAGTGGGCCAGGAGCAGGAGACAGAGCTGAAGCCCAAGGCTGAGGGGCTTTCACCCATTCCCTAAAGCCTGGCATTTTGAACTTGGACTTAAAGTTTTCAAATTGTAAGAATAAACTCTCGTTTGTTAAGGCCATCCCGTTTGTAGTATATCTCTTGTCATAGCTGCACTAGGTAACCAGAACAACAATATGTTTAATATTCTCCACCAACACAATAATTCAATATCATCAATACTTCTTCTGTCTTCCTTATTCATTATCCAATTTTCATTCCCAAATCTGCTTCTTATATACGGGAAGCAGACCACATACCCAAAGCAGCTACTCAACTGCTCCCATAGATGAGGCCAATGAAAACACAATTATTTGTACCAGGTGCACTTTAATCTTCAAAGTGACATCTTTGCATTTTAGCACTTTAAAGTGATCTTTTGCAGCATATTTTCCCAATGCAATACATTAATTTTTTTATTGCTGCTTCCATAGGTGTTGATTGTGGATCCCAGTAAAATGAAATCCTTGACAACTTCAATCTTTTCTCCATTTATCATGACATTGCCTATTGTATCAATTGTGAGGATTACACCTTATGTTGAGGTGTAATGCATACTGAACTCTGTAGTGTTGATCTTCATCAGTAAGTTCTTCAAGTCTTCTTTAAGTTCAGCAAGTGAAGTTGTGTCATCTGTATATTGAAGGCTGTTAATGATTCTTCCTTCAACCCAAATGCTGCATTATTCTTCATATAGTCCAGTTTCTCAGGTTATTTGTACAGGTTCCACATGAGCACAATTAAGTGTTCTGGAATTCCCATTCTTCTCAATGTTGTCCATAATTTGTTATGAGTCACACAGTCGAATCCCTTTGTATAGTCAATTGAACACAGATAAGCATCATTCTGGTATCATTTGCTTTCAGCCAAGATTCATTTCATATCAACAACTATATGAGATATTCCACATCCTCTTCCTAATCTGGTTTGACTTTCTGGCAGTCATTATTGATGTATTGCTGCAAACATTTCTGAATTACTTTTGGCAAATTTTACTTGCACATGATATTAATGATACTGTTCAATAATTTCCATATTCTGTTGGATCATCTTTCTCTGGAATGGGCACAAATATGGATATCTTCCAGTCAGCTGGTCAAATAGCAGTTTCCTGTTCTTAACTTAGGAAAATGAGCACTTCTGGTCCTGCATCCATTTGTTGAAACATTTCAATTGGTATTCCAATTCCTGAAGACTTATTCCTTGCCAATGCCTTCAGTGCAGCTTGGACTTCTTTCCACTACTATCAGCTCTTGATCATCAGCTCCTGAAATGGTTGAATATTGACAAAATATTTTTTGGCATAGTGACTCTGTGTATTCTTTCCATGTTCTTGTGATGCTTCTTTCATTTTCCAATATTTTGTCCATAAACTAACAAACAAAAAACAAAATCTTACTGCCATCGAGTTGAGTCCGACTCATAGCAACCCCTCCTTGGGTTTCTGAAGAAGTATCTCTATGGAAGTAGATTGTCCAGTCTTCCTCCCAAGGAGTGGCTGGTGGGTTTGAACCACAAACTTTCTGGTTAGTAGTCAAATGCCTTACACACTATGTCACCAGAGCATTATCCTTTAATATTGCAACTTAAGTTTTGAAATTTTTCAGTTCTCACAGCTTGTGAAACGCTGAACATGTTCTTCCCCTTTTGTTTTCTAATTCTAGGTCTTTGCACATTTTGTTATAATACTTTGTCTTCTTGAGCTGCTTTGAAACCTTCTCTTCTGCTCTTTTACTTTATCATTTCTTCCTTTTTCTTGAACTATTCTATGTTAAAAAGGACATAGTATGCAAAGATATAAGTATAGTATACAACTATATAAGTAATATATACGTTTTGTAATGTATATGTATATATTGTTGTTGTTAGGTGCCATTGAGTCTATTCTGACTCACAGCAATCCTATATACAATAGAAAGAAACATTGCTTGGTCCTGTGTCATCCTTACAATTATTAATACATTTGAATGAATTGTTATAGCCACTATATCAATCCATCTCATTGAGGGTGTTTCTCTTTCTTCCTGATCCTGTACTTTATCAAGCATGATGAATAGTTTCTGAAAATTAATTTAGAGATATGTGAATAAAAACCTATGGTCATCACTGGTATGATATTGGGAACTTTGGTGGAGAAGTGCCTAAGGCATTTGACTGCTAACCAGAGAGCTGGCAGTTCAAACCCACCAGCCACTCCTCAGAAGGAAGATTGTGAAATCTACTTCTGTAGGGATACTGCCTCAGAGACACAAGGGGGGGGGGAGGTTGCTCTGAGTCGGAACCAACTTGACGGCAGTGAGTTATTTTTTTTTTTTTTTGGTTTGGTATGATACTGAGCCTAATCTCCTTGACATGACAAGAAAGTCTTTCATAATCTGGCCAAATTCTCCTTTCTCAACATACTACTCTACCCTCCCTTCTCTTCTTTCCTATACCCTATACTCTTCAAACTCTCATACTCTTAGCCACAAAAGAGAATTATTTTCTCTTATGAAATAAATTATGTTTTGTTCTCCTTATTTTCATATTATTATTTTCACTGCATTAAAAGCACTTCTTTTTTTTCACCCCCATACCTTTCCAAGGTATTCCATGTCTCTCTGTTGGTTTTGCAAATCCCTGGTTTATGATGGAGTTCCATTCTGATGACTGTTGGAAAGTAGAATACCTCATTTTTTAAAGTGTTCATTATTGCTTTTTATTATGAATATCTTTATAAATAGGATCTTTGTTTGTCTAGGGGGTTGGAAAGATTACATATAAACTTACAGATGTATTTTAATACATAAATATATTAAAAAATACACAAAACAGAACAATTTACTCCGGTGATGAAGAAGAGTTGGATGCCATTGGCATTTTATGAGCTGTGGTAGTAACTCTGCTTATGAGAAGTTCTGGATCATTTATCTGGATTGTCCTTGGGATGGGGCTAGACTTTAGTCAGAAGGTTAGTGAAAGTTGTCTGTATGATCTTCTTTTTCTTTTTTCATAAATTTCACAGTAACATTTCACTACTTCCTGAATCTGCCTATTGACCTGAACAAAGCAATAAGCATTTGGCTTCATGTTTTTAAGCAACTAAAACTCCTGATTTAATTTGGGAAAATAAATCTATATGGCAGTGTTTTGAACAGTAATTCATAAAATTGAACAACACTGAGTGAAAATCTGAGAGTGATAGCATCAGAAAATTATAGGCTTCAACTCTGTATATAGTACATATTATAAATGAGAAGATGTGGAAAAAAAAAAAAAAAAAAAAGGATGTTTGCTAAGTGTGGGTAGCTCCTAACTTGAATACTTTGTAAATCAGGGAATACCTGTACTTCCTTATATAATCTCTTTAAGTCAGAGTAAGTGTTTCTATTAAGTAAGATATTGCATTACAATTATTAGGTTATGTCTATCTTCCTTAAAGGCAGGGCATGTTTTCGTTCTTTTTTAATACAAATCTGTACCCCCCAATGCAAAATATGGAATTTTGGCAGAAAAATGAGAATGCACTTACAATTTCACTTCCTTTAAGATAATCATAATTAGCAGTTTGGTGGACATCTTTGCAGCATTTTTCATTCACATGTATACAGACACATATACACATGCTAGTAATGACCATTTTATTCCTCTCCTATACTCTACACTTCCTCTATACTCCTATACTCTACACTTGCTCTCCAGTATCTATATCTCATTTGTATATTGTTTTCTTTTTTAAAATTTATAACCTTGAGATGATTAAATAATAGTGGTAGTATAGAAACTTCACTATGACTTTAGTGGGACTCTGTCTAGTGTTTTACCTTATAGAGCTATCTTTACATTTATACCTAATTTATATATTTTTTTAAAAAAACATTTTCTATTATTAGTAGTTGACCAAAACAAATAGTGAAATATTTGCATATTATAAAAGATTTTTTTTTAATCTTCTCATAAGATTTTTCTCTTTCAATGTGCAATTAAATAAACAATTTCTTATTGTTATATCATGACCTTTGAATTTACGATATAGACTTTATTGTTCATGTACTATTATTTTAGTTTATATTGAGATTATTGTTATTTTATCTAGCTTTTTCTGTTTTTTTATATTTATAATTAAGGACTATATCTTAATTTTCTTTTATATCTTTAGTTTTTAATAGATGAAGTATTCAATAATTTTTTTCCAAAGTAAATTGACAAATAGATGTTAGCATCTGATATTTTTATGTGTATGCTAATATATGATTTGCTGCATTTATTTAGTATTCTCTCATTTGTGTCTGTGTTCTTTTTTTTAAATTGCTCATTCACTCATTCATTTATTCCCCTAATGTTTGCTAAAAACCTATGATATACCAAGCCTTCTGCTTTTGTTGTTGTTGGTAGTTGCTGTTAAGTTTGCTTTAACTCATGGAGACCTCATAGATAACAGAATGAAATTTTGTCAGATCCTGTGCTGTCTTTATGATCTTTTATGTGATTGAATTCATTGCTGTGGCTATTATGTCAGTCCACCTAATTGAAAGCCTTCTTCAATTTCATTGGCCCTCAAGCAAACATGATGTCCTTTTTAAAGCTTTCTGCTGGAGCATGTAATACACTGATGAGAAAAAACAGTCTCAGTCCTTCATAATTTTTCAGTCTAACAGCTCCATCAGAGTAAAGGTATTAAGATCCTGAAGAAGACTATATGAATGCTTTATTTATTTATTTATTTTCTCATTGTAAGCTTGTAGCAGACAGGAGCTACATCTGTTTTGGCAGAAAGAAACAAAGCATGATACTAAATATACACATAAATTTGTATTACAATACAAAATTAGCTTATAGCTACTTCAATGTTGTCCTCTTATTATACTCAATATTTTAACTTTATTAGAAAGCAGAATCAAATTTAAGGCTTGTTAAAGGAGTTTAATAAATTTTGTATAAGATTCATTTGAATGCTACATAAATGAAAGAGTTGGAAAACTACACCTATGGGGAGAAATTAAATGGAAGAGTAAGTTTAGTTTCAAAATAATCCTTAAAAATCCATTAAAAAATATCCAATAACTCTTCTAAATCTGCACTGAGGATGGAATTTTATCAGACAAATGTTCAAGTCAACAAAATTATTTTCATTTATTGCTTTCAGTTTATAGGAATTTACTGATTGTAAGAATGGTTTAACTTTCGAATATTTTATCAAGGGAAATTGTGAAAGAAGCAAAAAGTGGGATAAAAATCCAATTAGAATGGTCCAATTGTCTGGGCAGGGTAAAACAAAATATAGACTGAAGATGGCTCAAGAACTTTGCCTGGCAAATCATAATATATGATAATACTAACTGTAATAGGGTACAACCACCATCCGTTCATCAGTTGAGACCAATTTCAGTGGAGCTTCCAGACTGACAGACTAGAAAGAAAGGCCTGGTGATCTACTTCTGGAAGTCTGTCAGTGAAATTCTCATAGGTCACAGCAGTCTGATCCCCAGCTCATAGTGGGGATGGCACAGGTCTGAGTAGCATTTTGTTCCACTGTACATGAGGTTGCCCTAGGTTGGGGGATGACTCACAAGGCAACTAAGAAATAACATTTGTTGATTACCTATGTTTCAATGAGTTTTCTCATTTAATAATGTCAGGTGCTATTATTATTAGTAGGGTCACATGTGTACTGGATTCTCTTGAATAATCTGGGTTTCTGACTACTTTTCTGGAGTAATTATTATTAGCATTCTTTACCAATGACAAAAGTGTCTTTGTTTAGGCAATTAACTAAAAGATGCTCAAGTTAATATCCATTTTCTCAGAATAACATTTCAACCATAAAAAGATTAAATAATTTGTCAAGATCACACAAGTAGTAATAGAAAAAGCTGTGCATTTATAAATAAAGGTGATCCTTAAGTACGGGGAAATGGAATGGTTAGCAAAATGGGCACAATCAAGAGCATAAAGTCAGAGAAATAACCAATGGGAATAGAAGAAAATGAGAGAAAGCTCATGGGGTAAAAAGTAGCTTCACTAAGCATCTTCAAACAACTTCAGTTAAAGGCTCTATGCTCACCTTTGAAATGTTGAACATCTATAAGCAAAAGAACTTACAGGAATAATTTGTTTATTTAATCTTCTGAAGACTATTTGGCAGATAACTGACTCTGCCTCCTTTTTCCCCACCCCCAACCTAATGTAGTCACAAACTCACAATCAAGCAGAACAAAGGGATGTTTCCATGAATATATTTGTTGATGTGTTCTAAGGGTGCATAATGGTTTAGTGTCCCTGGCTTCTGGCAACTGAAATTGGAAAAGGGTGAATTTTGTTTCTAAAAACCAGGGTCTTCAAGATGCACTCCCAGTTGAAGTGAGAGCTGTAATATTTTTATTCTGTTTGGCCCCTTTATTCTCTCATTCATTGAACACTTACAAAGCAGTTATTTGCCAAGCTTCAGAAGAAGCCATGGCTCTTTCAAGGTGCTCATAGCCAGGTGAAGGAAACAAATATTTTAACAGAAAAATGAGTCTACCCCTTTTAAGTCTTGGTTCAAGAATCTATGAGACCTAAAATGAACCTGTATCTAACAGTATACTCTGCTTCCATATCTCCATTACTCCTAATACTCCTATTCTGCTCTACTTTCTCTCATCTGTCATATCTATCACTATTTCATATAATACATAATTGTTATTTATTATATTTATTTTTATGTAATAATATATGTTCATGTTATATTTGTTTACTTATTATCTGACTCTTTTCCCCTGGAAAGTAAGCTACATGAGGGCAGGGAACAATGCCTGACACTGAGAAAACTGCAATGAATGAGTAATGTCTGTTGTTGTTGTTATGTGCCATCGAGTCGGCCCCAACTCATAGCGACCACTCCTTGGGTTTCCGAGGCAGTATCACTACGGAAGTAAGATTGCCCAACCTTCCTTCCGAGGAGTGAGTAATGTCTACTGGATAAAAAATATATATATACTTCTGTTTCAATTTTCAAAATGGGTCAAACCTGTAGAATTAACATGTAGCTATTTGAAATAAAATCTTTTAACTTTTATAAGCATTTCTAAGTAACTTACTTTTCTATAATCTTTTGTCAAGTGAGAATAAGACTGTACTTGCTAAGAAATTTCTAACTTCTGTTTTCCATACTATTATATTTATCTTTATACTGTTTGTAGTTAAATATAAGTTTTCAGAAAATTTTAATTTTTATTCACACCAGCACCTATGAATCATGCTATACTTGAATGTGAAACTCATGTACTTCAATGGTAAAGTTCCCCCTCTCTCAAGAAGTACTGTACAGAGAAAGATAAATACTTACCATTATTTTGAACTTAAAAATAGTGTTTTAATCATCCCCAACCCCTCTACATCCCCCCCCAAGCATAGTAATACTGACTTATTCAGTCAATTGACTTGAGTTTTAGAATGTTTGATCTAATTTATCATTAAAAAGTAATATAGCATAATGTTTTATTTATATTTACTACCAAGTCCTTTAATGTGGACTCCAAAACAGTTCTTTTGGATGATCCATATTCTTATAAATCTCGTTTTATGTGGTTCACCTGCCACTTTTTTATTGGAACTAATATCTCAACAACTTCTAATTATGTTTTCTCAGTATTATTTGACCTGTTTGTGGCATGTGGTGTCATTAGACATCAATACCTTCAAACTATTTTTTCCTTGCCTTCTAAGACTTCACATTTTCTGATTCTTCTACCACTCAGGCCACAGTTTTTAACTCATTCAGTGATAGTTTGTCTTTCTTCCCCAACATTTCTTCCCCTCACCTTTTATCTCCTTTCTTTTCTCACTCTTTATATGGAGAAATATATTTTTTCAAGGCTATCAATATCACTTCTGACTGGGTGATACAAAAACCTAAAATCTCAGTAAGATTTTTTTCTTCTGAATTCTTGTTTTACATTTCCACTTTCCATATAACCATCTTATTAAAACCAACAAATGAAATATTTATCCTTAAGGTCTTATTTTCAAGGTAAAAAAAAAAATCATTAATCAATTCCTAAATTTATAAAAGTATGATAATTGTGATAAGGAGAAAAACAACAAAAGGGAAATACAGAGAAATCTAACCTAGTCAGGTGAGACTGTAAAGGTTTCCTTCAGGAAGTAACATAACAAAAATAATAACTTATTGTAGCAATTCATTCATCCATTTAATAAAGACATAGTGCTGACAAATTTGAGGGGCAGTATGTACTAAAATATAACTCTTCACCATGTAGTGCATTATTTTGTGTGGGAGAGAGCATTTAAACAGATAAATACAATACTGGGTATCACAATTGTAATCTGTCAGATTGTACTAGAACTTTAAGGAGGGGGATTCCAACTCTATTTGAAAGACATTCGGTAAGGATGATC
This sequence comes from Orycteropus afer afer, assembly GCF_000298275.1. Classification (NCBI taxonomy): domain Eukaryota; kingdom Metazoa; phylum Chordata; class Mammalia; order Tubulidentata; family Orycteropodidae; genus Orycteropus; species Orycteropus afer. Next base: position 14,098,053 of record NW_006921609.1, on the reverse strand, counting down.
CACATTAATGAAAGAATGATTATCTGTCAAGTATATGAAGTTACTGAAAATTCAAAGATAAATGATTGGTAAAACATTTGAAAAGTTCTATTTTGAAAACATTCAGCTTATAAAAGAATACCAATGTAATGACAAAGAAATATAAATGGAAAGTTTTGAAACACAGAGCCCATGAACATTTACAAAGATGTTCAAGATCCATGAAAATTCTATAATAATTCTCCTCTTAAATAATTATGTATCTATCCATAGTTGAGTCAGGACATATTAGTCATGACTGGTCAATTCTTATCTTGACAATAACAGCTGGTCAAAAGATGCAAATTGGTATACCATCTAATCAGCTAAACTTTTAGACAGAGTACCAGCACCACTCATAAGACTAATTATATTAACCATCTTACTTTTGTGTACATGCCTGTCTCCCTCAGCCAACTGTCAACTTCCTAAAAGCCATTTCTGGGTGTTATTCACCTCTGTGATTTTTAGACCAAAACATTGCCTTGCATATCGGTTTAAAGAATTAATAAATATAGACCAAAGCCATTTTTTTTTCCCCACAGAACTAAAATATATAAGTGGCTTGAAAGAACCAAAATTATTTTTCTCTGTTACAGTCATGGCATGATTTTATACTTACATTTAGTTTCTGGCTTTCTGTTTATTTTAATTGGTGTTCTTTTCATCTTCAGTGCATTTACTATTTTACATGCATGTGAAACACAACTCTCTTTCTACAGATTGAGATCATCTGAATGGAGACTGTTATAATTATAGCTATTACTTTTAAATCTGATTTAATCCAATGTTATATGAAATTCAACACTTGAAAAGATTAAAAAATTGACATTCACACAATGATTTGGAACAGAATCTGGATATATTTTTCTAAAAGGGGCATTGCATGTTATAAGGTGATTTTGTAAGATAGATGGGCATCTTATATTTTCAAGCTATTGTATGCTGCTAAAAAGTTAGGAGAAAATTGTGATTAGATGTTTAAAACTTCCAGCCAAAAAAAAAAGAAGAGAAAAAAAAAAAAAGGTTTATACACATATGGTTGCAAAGGAAACTATTTCACAGAAGTACATGATATTATGTAGAAATTTAGTATGACTCAATCCATCAGAGATCGTGCTAAAGAGATAAGGAGGCCACATCTTCTGACCTCCTCTAACCCCACAAGAGGAAGACGGAATCACCATCAATAGCCCAAGGCCTATTCCTGTGAAGCCAGACATGCCACCTCCCTCTAACCCTGATACCAACTGTTCCTCTCACAGCATCTACCACCTTTCTGCTGGGTTTGATAATTAGCTGCAGTGGCCACACAGAGCTCACAGATTATGAGGTTTATTAGGGAAGCACCAGGCTACAATTCAAGTTCAGGAAAAATGCTCAGTCTCTCTCAGTCCGCCATCTCTCAGCCAACAGTCTCTCTCAGTCTCTCCCCCAGTAGCACGTGTTTCTCGGTGTCTCTCTCTCAGTAGTGCTTGTCTCTTGATGTCTCTTTCTCAGCAGCATGTGTCTCTCAGGAGCGTGTTTCTTTCAGTAGCATGTCTTTCTCAGCCAGAAGTCAGACAGATTCCTTCTGCCTCTAGGAGGGCTCTTTTTGAGCAAGGCAGAGTGACCACTAACCAATCCCAACATCAGAATTACATACAACTGAGAGAAAGCAAACTTTCCAGAACATTGCTTTGTGCCACTCACAACAGAAATACCCTAGGTGGATAACTTTAACAATCAGGAGCTCCTCAGTTGCTCACAGCAAATTCCATGATGGAGTTTACAAAGACTTATGGCTAGAAAAGCCATACCAGGTAATTTACTACACTGCAGATGGCTATATTTGTTAAGGAAAAAAATGTATTCATTTAGAATTCCATAACTTTTCCTGCTTCTTGCTATGATGTTACCAAAAACTTTTGAGAGTTAGCCATTTCTTTGTGACATTAGTCACATATTTTATATGCACATATTCATGAAAAAAATACCTAGAGTTCTTTATGCTCTAGATTTACAGTGCTGTCCATAAGTACTTTCCCACTTTACCTAAAGGTGGGCAGTTCAAACCCAGACACCAATTATGCCTTGAAAGACATCCCTGGTCATCTGCTTATGAATGGCCACAGCCTTGAAAATCCTGTGGCATAGTTTTACTTTGCACGTATGGACTCACTATGAGTTGACATTGACTTGGTGGCTACTAAAAATAACTACAAAAGCCACATTTAGCTACTGAGCATTTGAAACATGGCTACTGCAAGAAAGAAATGGAATTTTAAATTTTATTTAAATTAATTAGTTTACATTTTATTTTAAATAGTCATGTTTGTTCAATGTGAACTGTATTGTAGAGCACAGCAGTATAGGTCAAACTACCTCACAAATCAATGGTCCCCTGCCCCTGGATAAATGTAAGTCAATTGAAAAACAATATATAGAAATAGTGAAAAATAAAATACAACAAATTATGAAGCTCTTTAAATTGATAAGATGTGTATAATGAGAAAATCTCAATTTTCAAATTTTATAAATATTCCTTGAACTATTTGAATCTCTAAATTGCAGTAAAGTATTTCTGAGCAGCAATAAAGAAATCAAATGGTCTGTTGTATTGGGGAAATCTGTTGCAAATGAGCTCTTTGAAGTATTAAAAAGCAAAGAAGACACTTTGCGTACCCAGGTATTCTTGACCCAAACAATGGTATTTTCAGTTGCTTCATATTCATGTGAAAACTTAACAATGGACATGGAAAACCAAAGAAGAATTGATGTTTCTGAATTATGGTGTTGGTGAAGAATATTGAATATAGCATAAACTGCCAGCAGAATGAACACATATGTCTTGCAAGTACAGCCAGAACTCTCCTTAGAAACTAGGATGTTGAGACTTTGTCTCATGTACTTGAGACACGTTACCAAGAGGGACTAGCCCCAGGAGAAGGACATCATGCTTGGTAAAATAGAAAGTCAGAGAAAAAGAGGAAGACCCTCAATGAGATCCATTGTAACAGTGACTGCAACAGTGGACTCAAACATAACGATAGTTATGGGGATTCACAGGACTGGGCTGTGTTTTCTTGGATCACTATGAGTCAGAAACAAGTCAATGGCACCTAACAGCAACAATAATATTTCAGAGAAACTTACGTGATCCTTCATGAGAGTTTTGCATAGGCATTATATAATAGACAGCAGAAAAGCCATGTTAAGGTGCTGTCTATTCAGTTTATGTGAACCACGATGTCTTTGATTGATATTAATGAATCAGAAAAAAATACAAAGTTTTGTATAGCATAGCCCTTCAAGTTGTTCACATTTAGACCACATAAAGAATGTTAAACTCATCATTGAGAAAACTTCTATGTGGAAAATTAAAATATAGATCTTTCTTTGAGGACAGAGTAAGAAGCTGTCAACTTCTGTTCCTGATTCCATTTACTGAAATATGTAATTGCAGTTCCTGTTGCATTGACATCAGCTGTTTTCTTCCTAGAGTAGTCAGTGAAAACCAGTGTTAAAAGTTATACTCTCAAAATCCTCTCCCAATACTTGTCAGAATAACTGTTCATAGATAGGCACATGAGCTTTGTCATCTTGTGGGAGTTACACATCTAGGTTGTTAGGAGTACATTTTGTCATGTTGTGTGTGAGAACTATTACACCTATGTGAAAAACTTGGGTTCAGAAAGCACAAAAACTTAGCTGGTCATCCTATGGCTAATAGCTGAGCTACTTACTGGGATAAAGCATGAGCTGGGAAAATCAATTCAGCTCCAGTAGCTAAGAAGTGAATGATGGCAAGCATCCATAGATTATGAAATATTGTTGTTGTTGTAGTTATGTGCCCTCCTGTCGAACCCAACTCATAGCGACCCCTCCTTGGGTTTCTGAGGCAGTAACACTATGGAAGTAGATTGCCCAACCTTCCTTCCGAGGAGTGGCTGGTGGGTTTGAACCGCCAGCCTTCTGGTTAGCAGTCAAGTGCCTTAGCTACTATGCTACCAGAGTTCCCAGATTATGAAATATAGACAAAAAAATAACATAGAATGCAGACAAGAACTAATTTGTGGTGGGTAATAAAGGGAATGGGAGCTCTGGTAGCATAGTGGTTAAGGCACTTGACTGCTAACCAGAAGGCTGTCGGTTCAAACCCTCAGGAAGGAAGGTTGGACAATCTACTTCCGTAGTGATACTGCCTCAGAAACCCAAGGAGGGGTTGCTGTGAGTCAGGTCCAACTCGACAGCACATAAGAACAACAACAACAATAAAGGGAATTAATGGAGGTGGCACAGAAGATGAGGTCTGCTCAAACAAACAGGTAAATATTAAGCATCTGGGAAGTCTTTCATTCAGAAACAGGTGACTGTGCAGGAAGAAGGTGTAACTACAATCTCAAAGGGATTGAAGAAGTAAACTGCTCATCTAGAGTTTAGTGGAGCAAGGCAGAAGAATATTCACCAATAATGGGCTACATATGGACTGTTGATGTGTTGCTGAAACAAGTTGTGATGATTTAGAGTTCTGTGCAACTTTCTTGTATAAAGTAAGGTTTGGTTCCAATATCATAGCCTGAGGGAACTTGTAGATGAGGACTAATTGGCTTCAGGTCTGATGAGAGAAAGGCAGCAGAGGCTGGGGTGTAGGTCGGAACTAACCTGGATTAGCTGGACAGGATAGTCCCTTACTCTAAATTACATTAAAGCCCTTACTTATAATGTTCTTCTGGAGCTTTGTATTACTATTCTTTTTAATGAAGTCTTTCATTTATTTATTTGTTATTGTGATTTGGGTGAAAGTTTATAGAGCAAATTCATTTTCTACACAGCAGTTCTACATATTTTGTTTCATGACATTGACTGCAATTCCCCACAATGTAACAGCTCTCGTCCCACTTCCTCCCCATAGTTACCACTTCCCTGTGTTCTTCCCTCCCACTCACTCTCCCCCTCTCAGCTGTCTCCCGGTACAAAGACTGCCTTTTTGTTCTCCCATAATTGATCACTCCAAGGAGAGTATCTACCTGATGTAAATGTTCATCCCATATGCCTGTCTACTGTTTGGCTAGAAGCCACAGGAGTGAGTTCAGTTCCAGACCTGAAGGGTAACTAGGGACATAGTCTCAAGGGTCTCACCAGGCTCTATCAGACCAGCTAACATGGTCTTTTTATTATTTTGAGTTTTGTTCTACATTGTTCTCACACTCTATCCAGGATCTCCTGCACCGATCCCCCCTCTGAGTGGTTGCCAGTGGTAGCTGGGCACCATCTAGTTCTTCTCTGGGCTTATAGGCAAATAGGCTAATGATCACATGGTCTACCAGTCCTTTGGACTAATTGTTCCATGAGTCTTTGATTTTCTTCATTCTTCTTTGCTCTGGATGAGCAGAGGCCTATCATTGCATCTAGATGGCCACTTGCAAGCTTTTAAGTTCCCAGTTGCTACTCACCAAAGTAGTCTATAAAACAATGTTTTTGTGTAGTATGTTATGACAAATGAGCTTGATGTTCCCTGCAACCATGGTCCTGAGCCAACAGGTCCAACTATTCATTCCCTCCAGGTAGCTGGTTGTGACCATGAAGCCAGCACAACCTTATCTCTTTTCAGCGCTATTATATACCTGGATATTCTTATAGCACATACAAATATGCATGTAGAAACACTGTCTTCCAACCCTATAAATGGTCATGGGCACACTACCTCCTTTCCAGACATACGTGATCATTCAGCCTGTTCATCCATCTATCCACCCATAGATCAATGCTTGCCATCACTGACAACACAGTACTGTATATACAGAAGGGTTCATCTTTGTTGTCTGCACTATCCATATACCTGTCTATGTCTTCCTCTTCCTCAATGCCACTGTGTTGATCACTCACATTTGGTACCTTGCCCTTCCCTTTATCTGAATCAATACTTGTCTCTACCTATCTAGCAATGTTCCCTCATCTCCACTCACCTCCCACCCCTGGTAAACAATACAGAAGTGACAAATTTGCTGGGTATGTAATTCTTGGATGACAATTATTTTCTTTTCCAGGTATAATATATA
>NW_006921609.1:14081241-14091894 GCF_000298275.1 Orycteropus afer afer | reverse complement strand
GCCTTCTCCCTTGCATGGTTTCTGTTGAAAAATCATCACTTAGTCTTACTGGTTGCCCATTGTAGGTAACTTCATTTTTCACATGTTGCTTTCATGATTCTTTCTTTGTCTTTCGTTTTGGTGAGTTTGATTATGATATATCTTGGTGATTTTCTTTTCGTGTCTATTCTGTTTGGGGTTTGTTGAACTTCTTGAATTGATATATTCTTGTCTTTAGTAGCATTAGGGAAATTCTCTCCCCATGGAATTTTGACAATATTCCCTGTCATTTTATTTGTCTCTTCATGTTCTGGAATTCTGTTACATGTAAATTATTCCTCTTAGTGATATCCCACATGAACCTTAGGCTTTCTTCATTTTGTTATTATCTTTCTTTTCTGATTGACCCCTCAACAAAGTAATATTGATGTATTTTTCTTCAATCATACTAATTCTGCCTTCCATTGATTCAATTGTACTCCTTTGCCCATTCAATGTGATATCTATTTCAGAAATCTTATTATTAGTTTTCTGGATTTCTGTTTGTTCTTTCTGTATGCTTTCTAATTTTTCATTTATTTTGTCAGTTTGTTCTTGTATTGTTTTTCTAAATTGTTCTAGAATTTTGTGTGTTTTCCTTGATCCTCTCAATGTGTTGAACATACCTAAATATAATTCCTTATCAGGTAATTTCATTGCTGCTTCTTTCTCAGAGAGGTTTTTTGGGTCTGTATACTTCCGTAGTAATACTGCCTCAGAAACCCAAGGAGGGGCTGCTATGAGTTGGATATCACTCTACAGCAGTGAGTTTGGTTTTTTGGTTTTATCCTGGTCTCTTGATTGTCCTACTTTATCTTGCTTCTTTGTGTGGACTATGATAATCAGTTGTCTCTGAGACACTGTGATATAATTGTATTTATATTTCATTGGTGATTGTATGTTGGTGTGATTCACCCAGTTTTTCGTTTTGTTTTGTTTCCTTTATTTTGTTTTGATATCTCTGATTTAGCAGGGCTGTTGTGCTCCTCATTCACTAGTTGGCATAACTTAAGGGACTCACCATCTGTCTCCTGGTGGGTGTGATAAATAATGAAAGTGTGTTCACAGATCTCTGTTAGCTGTTTGTGATGAGCAATTGAGGGTGAGTAGGCTGGTATTGGCTACTGTCTCTCATTGATCAGTTGGTGGCCCTCACCCAGTGTGTGGGGCTGCAGGAGGTGTGGGTATTGTTGGGTTGTGTAGTCACGGTTGCTGTCTCCCATCTGGTCAGACAAAAAAACATGTTTTGGTCACCTAGTGCTGCTCTAACAGAAGATACCACAAATGGGTTGCTTGAACAAACAGGTGTTTATTCTCTTACAAATTTGGAGGCTAGAAGTCTGAGTTTAAAATGTTGGGGTCTAGGGTCTGGGTGAAAGACTCTTGACCTTGGGGCTCAGCTCTGCACCTTGCTCCCAGCCTACTGAAGCTGGAGACTTTCTTCACTCAGGCAGCTACTGGCTGTTGAGGATGACAAAGGCAAGGTCAATGTGGTAGTTAAATTTGTATGTCAACTTGGCTGGGCCTGGTTGAGTGGCTGGGTAGCTGGTGGTAGTTATTCCCTATGATGAGACTGGCAATCAACTCCATGGTGGAATCTACCATAAGCAGCTGAGTAGCTGCCTTTGGGATGTGGTCTGCTTCCTGTATGTAAGGAGAAGCCTTGAGGATAGTCTCTAGCTTATGGCATGCTTGGACCCTGAGTTTATCTGTGTCATTGTTCTATAGCCTGCCATGCTCTGTCAACCTTGGCACTTATAATGGGCTTAAATTTATGGCTTGCTGTGTGGTTTGGTAACATCAGGACTGTGCCTTTTTACTTGGCAATCTTGGGCTTGTCAGCCTCAGCAACCAGCAGCTGTCTGAGTGGAGAAATGCTTCTAGCTCCAGTGGGCCGGGAGAAGGAGGCAGAAGTGGATGCCAAGTTTGAGGGGCTTTCACCCACCCCTAGAGACTGGCACTTTGAATTTGGACTTAAAGCCTCCAAACTGTAAGAGAATAAACTCTTGTTTGTTAAGGCCATCCCATTTGTGGAATATTCTTGTCAGAGTGGCACTAGGTTACCAGAACAGTAAATAAGTAAAAAGGTACAGTCTAATATTACCAAACTACATGGTAGGCCATTGACTCAAATCCATTGAAATTCCCAAGATCAACAGAGCATGACAGGCTACTGAATGAAGACTCAGCTACATGCTGTGTTCAAGAATGCCAAAAAGCTGGAGACCTTCCTCAAAGTTGCTTCTTATATACTGGAAGCATCCCACATCCTTAAAATAGCTACTCAACAGCTCCAGTAGAGTCCACCATGGAATCTGTTATTCTCACCGTGGGGAATAACTAACTACATCCAGCTGCCCAGACACTCAACCAGGTCCAGCCAAGTTGACATACAAACTCAACTACCATAACCAGAAAAAAGAAAATACCAAAAAAATAAAAACGAGAAAAAGAAATACAAATAACATAAATAACAACAATTACAAAAAAAAAAAGAAAGAAAAATGAGAGAGAGAGAGAGAAATAGAAAGCAATAAATTAAAAGAAAAATTCAAAAAAATGAAAGACAAAGAGAAAAAATATTCTCAAAATATCTGGCTTGGGGAGACAAGATAAAAGAGCAAGAGAAAAGGAATAATAAAGATAAAATGAGAAAAATAAAAAAAAAACTAGGGATGGGAAGATACACAAGAGAAAAAGAAGAAAGGAAAGAGAAAAGAAGGGAACCAAGAAAAGGCAGAAACACACACACACAAACACACACATGGACAGGGAAGGGAAAAAGGGGGAAAAAAAAAAGAAGGAAGGTAGTAGGAAGAAAAAAAGAGTGATTTAGAAACAAACACACAGAAACAAAAGCAGGGGTGGCAGGGTGCCTGGGTACTGTCAGGGTACCCAGGCTGGGATGGAATTCCTGCTAGTCCAGAAGGTTGGTGGAGGTGGGGGGGGGGTCGCCTCACCCCCGTTCACCAAGTAGGTATGGGATATCAGGGTAATAAGGGGAAAATTTTCTTTGGGTGAAAATTTAAAAAGCAGATTTGTTTTACTTTCAAAATTTCATGCAAATTTGATTTCACAGCCCTGATTACCATCCCTAACCATAGAAAACTCTCCTCCTCTCTCCTCCCTGTGACTACCCCTTCTTGTGCCCCTCTTATCTATGTATTTCTGTCTATCCAGCTTTTCCTCTATGTGAATGCTGCCCCTCTGATGCCTCATGGCTGATTGATCTAAGAGGTGCATCTCCCTAGAGTAGATGGATGCCTCTACCTGGGGTAGAACTTCTGCATGTGAGTCTTTCTACTGTTGGGCTGAGAGCTAATGCATGGAAGTGAGTCCATTTCTAGGCCTGAAGGGTAACCCGGAGCCATAGTCTCAGGGGTTCTACCAGTCTCTATCTGACCAGTAATGCTGGCCAATTTTTTGTGTTTCAACTTTATTCCACATTTTTCTTCCCACTCTAACCAGCATCTCCAATTTTGATCCTTGTCCAAGCAGATGGCATTGGTAGCCAGGCACTGTCTAGTTCTTCTGGTCATGGGGTCATGAGGTAGTGGACCTCGTGGTCCATCTTATCTTTGGACTAATTGTTTCCAGATGACTTTGATTTTCTTCACTCTTCTTTGTTCCAGATGAGAGGAAATTAATAGTTGCATCATAGAAGGCTACTTGAAAGCTTTTAAGACCCCATTCACTACTCACCAAAATAGGATGTAGTACAAGATATTTACATACTATATTGTGCCCACTGAGCATGATGTTCCCAAGACTATGGTCCTAAGCCCACAGGCTGGGTGGTTCTCTCTCTCAAGGTGTTTGGTTGTCTCAGAGAAGCTACTCTAACCCTGTCTTCTGTTGTGTTTGTAATACATGTGGATTATTTTGTAGCACAAGTGCATATGTAAGATTATCTTCAGCCAAATCTATCCTTGGCCTAGGTTGTATGCCTATTTGCTATGCCCACCGGATCTTCTCACCTGTCTATATTTACCCATAGCCTAGTGTTTTCTACCACAGGTAATGTAGTGTTTTGCATATAATAGTATTTGCCTCTGTTGTCTATATCTTTTGTGCACATTTCTCCATCTTGCCTTTCCCGAGTGTCACCATGCTGGTCACATATTATTTCCATACAGCTCCTGCCTCACTCTAATCAACTTGTGACCTTCAACAATTCTGAAATTTTCTCTCCCCTTTTCTCCCATCCCCAGTAACCAACAAAGTAAATTTCCTTTCCTGTGTAAACCTCTCCTTGACTTTTTACAATAATGGACTTATACAATATTTTTCCTTCTGTGATTGACTTTTCTGTGACTGACTTATTTCACTCAATATAATGTCCTCCAAATTAATTCATGCTGTGAGATTATTCATGTATTGTTTATTACTATTTAATATTTCTTAGTATTCCATTGTATGAATGTACCACAGTTTGGTTATCCATTCATCTTTGATGGGCATTTAGGTTGTTTCCATCTCTTTGTATAGTGAATTGTGCTGCAATAAATATGGGTGTGCATATGTCTATTCATGCCCTATCACTCACCTCTCTAGGATATATTCCTAGTGATGGAATTGCTGGATCAAATGGTATTTCTATTTTCTGTTTTTCAAGGAAACAGCATACCATTTTCCACAATTTTACAGTCCCACCAGCAGTATATGAGAGTTCCAATGTCTCCCCAACCTTGCCAGCATTTGTTATTTTCTGTCTTCATAGACATTTTTCTTTTTAGTAATATTCTTTGCAATCCCTGTAATGTAACAGAATTCTTCCTACTTCCTCCCTGTGTTTAACATTTCCCTTCCTCCTTCTTTTCTGTCTTTTTTTGCCTTCTGCGCTTTATCCTTGGACAAATACCTCCCTTTTGAGCTTTTGTGGTTGGTAGTTTTATTGAGTTCCAACCTTTCTGGTATTATTTGGCTAAAAGATGAGTCATGAGGTAGAATTCAGTCCCCAGCTGGAGGATATCGAAGGGCCAGAGTCTCAGGGGGCCAGAGTCTCTATCCGACCAATAAGCCTGGTCTTTTTTATGATTTTGAGTTCTGCTCTATGTTGCTCTCTCATTTTATCATGTGCCTGTTATTGTGATCTCTTTCAGAGTGGTCAGTTGTGGTAGCTGGGCACCATATAGTTCTTCTGATCTCAGGGTCATGGAGGCTGAGGTTCATATGGTCCATTAATCCTTTGGAAAAATCGTTTCTTTGTGTCTTTCATTTCTTTGCTCTGGATGGAGAGACACCAGTAGTTTTACCTCTTATATGGCCACTCAGAAGCTTTTAAGACCCCAATCACTAATCACCAAAGTAGGATATAGAACATTTTCTTTGTGGAATATGTTATACCAATTGACAAAATAAGTCTTCCTCCAATCTTGATGCTCTGTTTTCTTCATGTAGTCTTCCTTCTCAGATTATTTGCTCACCATATAGATTGAGTAAGTATGGTGAAAGAATACTACTCTGACACATACCTTTCTTCATTTTAAACCATATAATATCCCCTTGTTCTTTTTGAACAACTGCCTCTTTGTCTATGTACAGATATTGCCTGCACACAATTAAGCATTCAGGAATTCCCATTCTTTGCAAAGTTATCCATAATTTTGTCATGATCCATGCAGTCAAATGCCTTTGCATATTCCATAAAACACAGGTACCCATTTTTCTAGTATTCTCCGCTTTCAGCCAAGATCTATCTGGCATCACAATGATGTTTCTCATTTGACATCCTCTACTAAATCTGGCTTGAATTTCTGGCAATTCCCTGTTGATGTACTGCAGCTACAATTTTTGAAGTATCTTCAGCAAAATTTTACTGATGTGTGATATTAATGATACTGTTTTCTGGTGGATCACCTCTCTTTGGCATGGTTTACATATGGATCTCTTCCAGTTGGTTGGCTAGGTTGTTGTAATCCTATCACTGCCAGGATTTTAATTCAGGTTAGATTTTATTTTATTATTATTATTTTTTGATTATCAATATGATATCATTTTTCTCTACTTTGTTACTCCTGGCATAGTGGTCCATATGATGCTCTGATTAAGAATGGCCAATACCAGTCCATTTCAGCTCACTAATACTGAAGAGATTGGTTTTATGTGTCCCATTTCATTAAGAATGCCAGAGCTTTCTTCCTAACCTGTCTTAGTCTGGAAGCTCTGTGAAAACTGTCTACCATGGTGGTTTTGCTTGTATTTGAAATACCATGGCATAGCTTCCAGCATTACAGCAAAATTCAAGCTACCATAATATGACAAATAGACAGATGAGTGGTGGCACGTCACCTTAGCCACCTTCAATCTGTGACAGTTCCTCAGTCTTTGTTTGTCTTTATGGATTTCTCACATTTAAAGAATACCAGGCAGATATTTTGTTGTGTTTTTCTCAATTTGCACATCCTGGGATTTAATTCTGATAAAAAGCAAGTTATGCATTTGTTTTACAGTAATATCAGAGAAGAGATGCTGACTTAGTTTGTTTCAGTGTTCCATATCAGGATGTTAATAATATTAAAACAACGCATTATGCAATGTTAATTTCACCCGCTGATTAAGTTGCTTTCTGCCAAGTTTCTCTTCTGTAAACTTATTATTTGTAATTGATAAGTGATAAGTGAGGGGCACTTTGAAAATATATAAATATCCTTGTGTTAGACTGGGTTCTCTAGAGAAATAAAACCAGTAAAGCTTATATATAGAAAGAAAGAAAGAGAAATTTATCTTAGGAAAATGGCTCACACACTTATAGAAGCTGACAAGTGCCAAGTTCTTGGATCAAATGTCAAGCTTGTGGATTTTCCTGACTCACACACCTGCAGGGGCTGAGGAACTCAAGGTTGACAAGCAGTATACTGGCTGTTGACTCCAATGAATGATGAATCTAAGATCTCTGGGCTGAATGATGGATTGTTAACTCACAAAGAGTTATAGGCAGAATCTCAATCCACAGAAGAATGCCTCTTTCCCAGGATGTCCATAAATATACAAGAAGCAGGCCACACCCCTAGGGAAACTCCCTTTCAATGTATTGGCTGCTCACAACATATACATCTGATCTCATCACTGGAACAATCCACATCACAATCGCATAAACCACACAGTATTGTGCTCCAGCCAAGTTGGCACACAGCTCCAACTATCATAGTCCACCTCTTGTCAACTTGGCAACAAACAGCTCCAACTACCATAGTCCACCTTCTGTCAACTTGGCAACTTCTTAACCATATATAATCTCTAAATAAGGACAATTATAGAGTCATATTTGTGCCTAACATGATACACTAACACACATATAACCAAAACACATTAACCTTATTTACATTTCACAGTTCATAACAGAAGGAAACAAAAATATCTGATGCACTTATACAATGAAGAAATACAACAGTCACAGTCCTCGTATCTGCAACTTGTCATGTAGTTGTAGTGGATATTCAGAACTACCTTCTTCCACCCTCCATTCTGTATTTCCCTTGCCCACAGCAAACACCTCAGCTGGTTGTGGTTTTTTGCCTGGTGGAGTGACCCAAACCTTCATTCCTGAAGGGTCTGGGCCATTACAAGTCATATCAGAATTGGGTTGCTGTAATTTTCCATTGACTTTAACCACAGGGCATGGTAGTACTAAGAGACATCCTAAAGAATCTCCTGTATTCGAGATGTATTCTTCTTTACCTCCATTATATAATGTCAATCCAGTTTCCCCTTGGTAATTAGGATCTATCACACCAGATAGTACAGTAATGCCTTTCTTTGTCTGTTGATCCAGAGGCATGAGGAAACCAAAAGGGCCAGGTGGCATTCTAAATTTCCAGTTCAATGTGTCTCTAGCAGGGAGGGTTTCCTCCCTTTTGGACTAAGATCTCCAGACCCACAGAGCATAGGGTAGCAGAGACAGGAAGCAAACATTTTTTGAGTGGGTCACTAGGGGTAATAGTGAATGTACCACTCCTGCTTCCATCCCTTGTTTCCTGGACCCATGAATCCTGGCTATTGGAGAAACAGAACCATATATTGGATGCTGGTTTAGAGCTTATACAGCCTCCTGGAGAACATTACCCCAACCCTTCAAGGTATTGCCACCTAGCTGGTGCTGTAATTGTGTTTTCAGGAGGCCATTCCATCATTTTATCAAGCCAGCTGCTTCAGGATGATAGGAAACATGGTAAGACAGTGAATTCCATAAGCATAGGCCCATTGCCACACTTCATTTGCTATGAAGTGAGTCCCTTGATCTGAAGCAATGCTGTGTGGTATACCATGACAATGGATAAGTCATTCTGTAATTCCATGGATGGTAGTTTTGGCAGAAGCATTGTGTGCAGGGAAGGCAAATCCATATCCAGAATAAGTATCTATTCCTGTAAGAACAAAATTCTGTCCTTTCCATGATGGAAGTGGTCCAATGTAATCAACCTGCCACCAGGTTGCTGGCTGATCACCCTGAGGAATGGTTCTATACCACAGATTCAGTATTTTTTCTCTGCTGCTGGCAGATTGGGCATTCAGCAGTGGTGGTAGCCAAATCAGCCTTGGTAATTGGGAGTCCATGTTGCTGAGCTTATGCATAACCTCCATCCCTGCAACCATGGCCACTTTGTTCATGAGCCCATTGAGCAATGACAGGAGTAGCTGGGGAAAAAGATGACTGGTTTCCACTGAATATGTCATCCTCTCCACCTGATTGTTAAAGTCTTCCTCTGCTGAGGTCACCTTTTGATGAGCATTCACATGAGACACAAATACCTTTACTCCTTTGGCCCATTCAGAGAGATCGATCCACATACCTCTTCCCCATACATCCTTATCACCAATTTTCCAATCATGCTCCTTTCAAGTCCCAGACCATCCTGCCAAGCTATTAGCCACAGCCCATGAATCCCTATATAATCACACATCTGATCATTTCTTATTCCATGCAAAATGAACAGCCATATGCACGGCTCAAAGTTCTGCCCATTGGGAAGATTTCCCTTCACCATTGTCCTTCAAGGAAGTCCCAGAAAGGGGCTGCATTGCTGTTGCTGTCCACTTTCGAGTGGTGCCTGCATATCACGTAGAACCATCTGCAAACCAGGCATGAGTTTTCTCTTCCTCAGTCAACTGATCATAAGGAACTCCCCATGATGCTGTAAGGGCAGACTTGGAGAGAGAAGGTACTGTGACTAGAGTGGAGACCATAGGTATTTGGGCCAGTTCCTCATGAAACTTACTTGTGACTTCAGGTCCTGCTCGAGCCCAATCTCTGATATACTATTTCCATTTAATGATGGAGTGCTGCTGTGCACATCCAACTTTATGACTCTGTGGGTCAGACGACACCCAGTTCATGATAGGCATCTCAGGCCTCATGGGGACTTGTTGGCCCATGGTTAGGCATTTAGTCGCTACTAAAGCCCAGTAACAAGCTAAATGCTGTTTCTCAAAAGGAGAAAAATTAAAAGTGCACTTTTTAATATATGTATGTATGCATTAAAATGTATTTGTATGTTTATATGTAATGTTTCCAACTTCAAAAAGGAAAGATCGGATTTATAAAGATACTGATAATGACAAACAATAATAATGAAAAAAATAAAAAATAAAAGGAGATATTTGAATTTAGTCTGGAAGCTCTGCTGAACCCTATCTACTATAGCTGACCCTGATGCTACTTGAAATAGCGGTAGCATAGCTTATAACAACACACAAGCCAACACAGTATGACAAACTGGGACACAAGTGGTGGTAAACATATGTATGTAGATATATTTCTGAGCTTGTTTTCATGTTCAACTGATTCATAAATCCATCATACTACACACTATAACAGGATTTCTTTATAACAGATCTTGAAATCAGATAGTGTTAATCCTCATACTTTGTTCTCTTTCAAAGTTAAGCTTTAAAAAGCAGGAATTTATCTGCAGAGGATGGCAGGGCTTTACTCCAAAATCCCAAGATTCTGCATTGCAATTCACAAACAGGGACCTGCCAAAGACTCCAAACAGCATCTTGATCTATTACAGATACTTCAAGCACCATTGGATCAGCTGGATCATATGGCCCAAGTGGCAGAGCATCCTGTACAGCAGCTTGAAGCTGTTGTGGACCCTTCTGTTCTTCTGGGCCCCACTCAAAACTAACAGATTTCCGAGTCACTTGATAAATAGACCACAGCAACACACTCAAATGAGGGATATGTTGCCTCCAAAATCCAAAGAGGCCCACCAGACATTGTGGCTCCTTTTTATTTGTGGGGAAGCCAGATACAATAACTTATCCTTCACTTTAGTAGGAATATCTCGACATACCCCACATCATTGGACCCCTAGAAATTTCACTGAGGTGGAAGGTGCCAGAATTTTTGTTGGGTTAATTTTCCAACACCTAGCACACATATGTCTCACCAATAAGTCTAGAGTCTTCGATATTTCTTCCTTACTAGGTCCAATCAGCATAATATCATCAATATAATGGACAAGTATGATATCTTCTGGAAGGGAAAGGGGATCAAGATCCTTACAGACTAAATTATGACATAGTGCTGGGGAGTTCATATACCCTTGAGGAAGCACTGTGAAAGTATACTGTTGGCCTTGCCAGCTGAAGGCAAACTGCTTCTGATGGTCTTTTGAATTTTTTTTTTTT
>NW_006921609.1:14069745-14073544 GCF_000298275.1 Orycteropus afer afer | reverse complement strand
CATTGGTGGAGAAGGAGGAAGTGGCTCTCGCTCAGTAAATAAAGTCACAGGAGGTGTGGGTGTAGTTGTGTCTTATGAGGACTGTTGTTGTCTCCCACTCAGTTAGACACAAGTTACAATTGAATAACTGTCAAAAAGTAAAAGCCCATAGTTGAAAAATACACCATGTAATCACACAGGAACAGTAACCAAAAAAAGAGAAAAGGGAAAAAAAAGAAGAAAAAACAAGCAACCCTGCATATCTGGGGATAGGGCACTAAGAAGAAGAAAAAAAAAAAGTAGGGAAGGAGAATAATAAATGAAGAAAAAAAATAGGAAGAATGCAAAAAGAAAAACAAGGAATGGGGTTAGTCATGAGAAAAAAAAAAAGGGGGGGGAATAGAAGAAAGAAAAAAACCCTTAAATTGGCCGGGGGGCTGGGGGCAGAATTTCAACCATGTACAGGGAAGAGAAAAAATGCTGAAAACTTGGACCTGGTAGGGGAAGATTAAGAGTAATAATAAAAAGGACAAAAGTATTAATAATATTAGTTGTTTTGAAATGGACAAATACTAGCAAACTAATCACTGGGAAAATAAAGAGAAAAAGAAAAAAAGTAAAAGGAAAGAAAAAAAGAAAGAAAGGAAAAAATCAGTGGATGACTGGGTAGGGCACCCAGGCTCTGTCTGAGCACACAGACTGTGATGGAGTTCTTGTGGGCCCAGAAGGTAGGTGGGAGAGGAGATGGCCACACCTCTGTTCACCAAGTGGGTGTAGGATGTATTAACAAGAAGAATGTCGTACCTTTTCAGTCTTGCAGGCCTGAGTGTCCTTGGGGTTGCTGGAAAGCAGAACGTGTTCTTAAGCCCCAGAAATCTGCAAGAGCGCTGTCCCTTTAAATATCCAAAATAGTTAAGCCGCTTTTTAAACCTTCAAAATGGCAGCATCCTCCGGACCGACAAAAGTCCACAGCTCAGCCCACCTTTCTCTTCACCTTCTCCGTTTGTTCCCCAGGCACCGTGCACAGTCCTCTGTGCAGTCCCTGGCACCACTTGGGAATGTCCAAGCCGTCTGTGCCATCAGGGTCGCTCAGGTCACTGCCAGACCGCAGCACCGTTTTCTCCTTTTCTGGTATTTTCACGCAAATTCTTCTGCTAGTTGGGGTTTAGTCCACTTCTGTATTCTTCTCTTCAAGGCTCAGAGGTCCAAGATTATCTTCTGTGTCTGTGTTAATTGGTTTTCCTTTTCTTTGTTGAAGAGGGTCTGTGCAGTCCTTCTGCCTAGTCTGCCATCTTGCGGGAACTCCCCTCAGTCTTTAGAAATTGGTATTGAGAAAAAGGCATTGGCCAGATCAATAGCTGCATACCAAGTACAAGGAGATTTACTAATTTGCTCAAGCAGTGAAATCACATCAGGAACAGCAGCTGCAATTGGAGTCACCCCCTGATTAAGTTTACGATAATCTACTGTTATTCTCCAAGATCCATCTTTTTTTTTGCACAGGCCAAATAGGTGAATTAAATGAGAATGTGATGGGAATCACCACCCCTCCATCCTTCAAGTCCTTGAAGTAATCTCTGTAACCCCTCCAGGGATGCAGTATTGCATTAGGTTTACTATTTTTTTAGGTAGAGGCAGTTCTAATTGCTTCCACTTGGCTTTTCATACCATAATACCCTTACTCTACAGAATTCCCAATTGGGAATTCTGTAAATTACTGAGTATATCTATTCCAATTATGCATTCTAGCACTGGGAAAATCACTACAAGATAGGTTCAGGGACCCACTAGATCCATTGTGAGATGCACCTGAGCTAAGACTCCATCAATAACTTGACCTCCATGTGCCCCCACTCTGACTGATGGGCCACAATGATGTTTTGGGTCTCCTGGAATTGGTGTCAATTCAGAGCCAGTGTCTAGTAATCCCTGAAAAGTCTGATTATTTACTTTTCCCCAGTGAACAGTCACTCTTGTAAAAGGCCTCAGATCACTTTGGGGGAGGCTGGGAGAAAGATAGACATTATAAATTTTTGGCAATGTAGTGGGGTTCTTCCTCAAAGAGACCCAGCCTCCCATTCATTCAAGGGGTGTGGGTCTGTAAACTGACTCAAGTCTGGGAATTGAATGAGAGGCTGTGACTCTGTATTCTGGTGATTCAATCTGGGCTGCTGTTCATGTGACCTAGAATTCTTCTGTCTATACAGATCAAGTAAGTATTTAGTAGGTTTGCTGTGTATTTCACTACTAGGAACACCATGAACAAGTAGCCAATGCCATAATTCCACATGAGTCAGACTATTCTTATTACTGTTCCAACTCTGTTGTCCATTATGTTAACCATGCCCACCTTGCCTTTCTGATTAACTACTGCCACTTGACCCCTACTACTATGAAGTCCAATCAACCCCATTGTAGTTAAGTTTATTAGTTGAATTAGGGCAGTTCCCACTGTCAAATTCAGTTTACATATAATAGCAAACACAGCAGACTTCAAGGATGAGAGAACTGCCTTCACAAATTTATTCCTCCTTGTATTGGTGAAAGGCATGTCTTCTAGACTCTCCATTTCTAGCTCTAGGGGTCTAATCTGATAAATCCATTCTAATAGGCCAATTTCCCTGAGTCTCTTTATACCTTCTTCTACATTATATCAAGCCAGGTCTGATACCTCAACTTGACTTAAGGTAGGCTACCGCATAATCCATGCTTCAGTAAGCCAACCAAATAAACTTTTGGATCCTTTCCTAACCTCTCGAGCTGAAACATTGAATGAAGAATCCATACTTAGTGGGCCTAGATCAATAAACTCAGACTGATCCAATGTTACATTCCTTGCATCATTATCCCACACCCTCAGTAGCCATTCCCATACATATTCTCCAGGTTTCTGTCTGTACATGTTAGAAGAATCAAATAGGTCTTTTCAGGTGTACCATCTCCTCAGTCACACTTTGTATTTTGCCTTTTGGGGCTTGCTTGGACTTAACTTTAGTTATAGGTCTAGCAGCAAAAATGGATATTTGGGGCAGTTCCTGAGAACATTCAGCAATGTCTTCCATGGCCTCTGCCTCATGCAATGAGGCAGCAGGAACAGTTAGGTTAATCTCATCAAACTGAGGTGAAGGGGATAATGGTTTTACAGTAATCCCTTCAGATGGGAGGGATTCAACAGACTTTACAGGCTCCATATCCTGATTTTCCTGATTACCTGCCTATATGTCCCCATTCCAGGTTTCGGGATCCCATTTTTTCCCAATCAATGCCCTCATTTTAACTTCTGACACCGTTCTGTGTTGGTAATTTAATTGGCATTGTAATTCAGCCACCCTTACAATAAGACTCTGGGTTTGGTTTTCAGCAATATCAGCGCTGTTACTAGAAGAAATAAGGCTTTCTTTCAGAGCACAACTGGAAACATTGAGGTCTTTTGTGCAATGCTTAAACTGTGACTCAGCAGCCCTGAGCTCATCTTACTCTTTCACCACTTTGTCTAGTGTAAGTAGGACCAACCAACCAGCTTCCTTATAATCCTCATGATGACAAAATTGCAGAAAAGTATGTGATCACCCAGAGCCTCACTTCTCAAAAGTATTTAATCTATTGGTGGTGTTATTTTGCATATTAATGTTGCCATCTCATGCCATGGATTAGCAGTGCCCTCTTTACTTATGGAGACAGGGTCATCAATGCCTTTACAATTAATCAAATTGGAGAACCAATTTAGGAAGCCCATCTGCAAAAACAACAAGGAGGCCACATGTTCTGACCTCCTCTAATCCCACAAGAGGAAGACAGGATTACCAGCAGTAACCCAAGG
>NW_006921609.1:14065621-14069360 GCF_000298275.1 Orycteropus afer afer | reverse complement strand
GAGTTCTGCCTCCAGGAGGCCTCCTTTTGAGCCCGAAGGGTGGTCAAACTAGCCAATCACAGCATCAGAACTGTAAGCACGTGAGAGAGAGTGGGAACCTCCCAGAACATTGTATTGTGCCACACCCAACAGAAATAACCCAGGTGGATAGTTCCTCAGTTGCTCATAGAAAACCCCACCTTGGAGTTTACAAAGACTTATGGGTAGAAAAGCCACACTAAGTAATTTACTACACTGCACCATCCTTATGATTTTGTCTCTCTAGAACCACTCCCTGTACCAAATGTGTTAGATTGGGTTCTCTAGAGAAACGAAACCAGTAAAGCTTATATATATAGAGAAAGAGAAATTGTGCACACACTTATAGAAGCTGGCAGGTGCCAAGTTCTTAGATCAAACATCAAGCTGGTGGCTTTTCCTGATTCATGTAGCTGTAGGGGCTGAGGCGCTCAAGGTTGACAGGCAGTATAATGGCTGTTGACTCCAATAAATGATGAATCCAGGATCTCCAGGCTGAATAGTGGATTGTTCACTCATGGACAGTTGTAGGCAGAATCCCCATCCAAGGAAGAGTGTGTCTTTTCCCAGGATGTCCATAAATATACAGGAAGCAGGCCACACCCCTAGGGAAACTCCCTTTCAATGGATTGGCTGCTCAAAGCATATACATCTGATTCCATCATTGGAACAACCCACATCATAATTGCTTAAACTACACAGAATTGTGGTCAAGCCAAGTTGACACACAGCTCCAACTATCACAACCCTATTTTTCATTTTACTTGACCCTCTAATTTTTTTTTTTTCTAATCATAGCATATCTTAATAATTTTAAATCATCAGTTCTAAATCATCATGTGTATGTTTGTCAAATAGTGTTTTTCTATTTAGGTCTTTTTTTCCACATTTGTTAACTAAAATTCTACTATAAGGAAGCACTTTCCTCTACATTTAGCTAGGTAGCTAGTTGTGCTAGATTAACATGTATTTATTTTATTTTAAGGGTTGTGGCATAGTGTCTGAGGCATTTGACTGCTAATCAGAAGGCTGGCAGTTCAAACCCACCAGCTACTCCTAGGAAAGAAGACTGGGCAATTTACTTCCATAGAGATACTGCTTTGGAAACCCAAGGTGGTGTCACTATGAGTTGGAAATGATTCCATGGCAGGAGTTTGTGTTTTTTTTTTTTTTTAAATCCATTACAATCAGTTTTTATTTTGTTCCTCACATTGTCCCAGATTTGACCATTGAGAACTGTTTCAGGTTGGGTTTTATGCCTTTCAACATACCCACATCATTTTTTGAGCACTTTGTTTTATGGCACCTGAACATATGAAAAACATTCACAATATGCATTCTAATTTTTATAATAAAATCACTTACCATTACAATAGGATCTCTGGTGGTGTAGTGCCTAAGGTATTTGACTGCTGACCAGAAAGCTGCACTTCAAACCTACCAGCCACTCCTCTGAAGGAAGACTGGGCAATATACTTCAGTAGAGATACTGCCTCGGAAACATAAGGATGGGTGGCCATGAGTCATCCAACTTGATGACAGTGACAAACATTATAAATAAAATCTACATGAGCTATATCTATATAAGTAAAAATTATTTGGCTAAGGAAAAATAAATCAATTTATTTTTGCACTTCTTCAATACGTTTATACATAGCCTTCAAATAATGTTTTAGAATATTGTCAGTTTGTTATTGGTTCTGATAAGTGAAAATAAAAATATATTTTATCCAAAAATACTTAATATCCTTTTATGGTCATCTATTGCTTCTTGATTTATTAATATTTTTAAGGTGTAATAATTTGAGAATTAACAAAATGAGCATCAAAACATTTTTATAGAAAGAGAATGCTCAACATAGCTTGTAAAATTGTGTCATAAGAGTTATATAGAGAAGATATAGTGAAGTTTCTTCTTTATCAACTAGACTGACTAGATAGATATATATCATGTTTTCTCTGACTTTATATGCATCATGTTTTCAATGAGTTATTGATGAGCTTATAACTCAGGAGTGGTAGAGCAAAATAAAGTTAGAAAGTCATGGTGAAAGGTCATCAATAACTTTGTGAATATTTTCAAAGCCTGTCAATTGAATATTATTGTTTATGCAACACAGGTTTCAATATATATTAAATCATATATGGGGAGTATGGAGATTAATTTCACTGATTTGGGTGAATCTCTGTCAAACAATTGTTCTGATGTATTAGATGGCTGTCAATTTCACTTCAGATTATTATAACTGACTTCACTTACTCAAACCCTTAATTTTGAACTTTTCTTTTTCCTATGATATCATTGATTTCTCTAGAATACATTTGGGTTTTGCAGTGTGTGTGTGTGTGTTAGAATCAATACAGAGTTTATTTTCCACGACAAGGATTATTTTGGTAACAACTGCTATTTCCTACCTGTTCTGGTTACCTAGTGTTGCTCTGACAAGAAATATACCACAAACGCGATAGCCTTAACAAATAGGAGTTTATTCTCTTACAGTTCTGGAGGCTAGAAGTCTAATTTCAAAGTGCCAGGTTCTAGGGCTGTGTGAAAGCCCCTTGACCTTGGGCTTCAGCTCTGCCTATTGCTCCTGGCCCACTGAAGCTGGTGGCATCTCTTTACTCAGGCAGCTACTAGCTGCTGAGGCTAACAGGCCCAAGGATGACAAATAAAATGGCACAGTCCCGATGTTACCAAACCACACAGCAGGCCATTAACTCAAGTCAATTTTAAGTCCCAAGGTTGGCAGAGCATGGCAGGCTGTTGCACAGTGACACAACATGCAGGGTTCAAGTGTGCCATAACCTAGAGACTATCCGCAAGGCTTCTGCTTATATACAGGAAGCAGACCACATCCCAAAGGCAGCTACTCAGCTGCTTGTGATAGATCCCACCATGGAGCTGATTGCCAGTCTCATCATGGGGAATAACAACCACCAGGTGCCCAGCCACTCAACCAAGCCCAGCCAAGTTGACATACAAATTCAACTACCACACTATCACTATTATTTTCCAAAAGTAAAGATATCATAACACTAAAATGTAGGAAGAAAATAATCTCAGAATCCTGAACAGCTCTTTTTTTTTTTAGGTTTTTTTAAAATTTTATTTTTAGTTACTTATATATTTTAATTTTATTGTGCATTGGATACAAATTTACAGAGCAAAATTTGTTTTACATTCAACAGTTTGTGTACATTTGATTTCATGCCCTATCTACCATAACAAACTCTCTCCCCTCCCTTCCCTGTGGCTACCCCCTCCCAGTGCCCTTCTTAACTATGTATTCCTGTCTGTCCAGCTTTCCCTCTGTGTGAGTGCTGCCCCTCTGGTGTGCCCCACGGTCAATTGTTCTAAGGGGTATATATCCCTAGAGTAGATGGGTGCATCACCCTAGGGTAGGTGTTCTGCACGTAGGTCTTTCTATTATTGGGCTGAGAGTAAATCCTTGGGAGTGAGTCCAATTCTAGGCCCTAAAGGTAACCTGGGGCCATAGTCTCAGGAGTTTCACCAGACTCCATCCAACCAGTATGCAGTGAATTGCTTGATGTGGCCCTTCTAGCCATTGTCCTCCATTCTGTGATGTTTTGTAAATCCCATTATCCATGCCTGTTTGGGGTGGTGTGGTAGCTAAGGTCAGGTATCAACTTGGCTGGGCAGCTGGTAGTAGTCATTCCCTATAATGACTGGCAATTGACTCTGTGATGGGATTTAGGTTAA
>NW_006921609.1:14064218-14064726 GCF_000298275.1 Orycteropus afer afer | reverse complement strand
AGAAGGAAGGTTGGGCAATCCTACTTCCATAGTGATACTGCCTCAGAAACCTAAGGAGGGGTCGCTATGAGTCGGGGCCAACTTGAAGGCAAATAACAACAACAACAACAACAACAACATGTTGTGCCAATTGAGCTTGGTGTCCCCTGAGACTGTGCCCCTGAGACATCAGGCTCAGTGATTCTCTCTCTCAGGGTGTTTTGTTGTCTCTGAGAGGTTATTCCAACTCTGCCTTCTGTTGATTCTGTAATGTGTATGGCTAATTTTGTAGCACAAGTGCATGTGTAAGATTATCTTCAGCTAAATCTATATTCAGTCTAGGGTATATTCCTGTTGGCCGACCCCGACCTGATCTTCTCACTTGTCTATGCATTTATTTGTAGTCTGGTGTTTGGTGGTAGTGGTCATGAAGCATTGCACATATACTATTATTTGCCTCTGTTGCCTATATTCTATGTACACATTTCAGTGTTCTTCCTTTCCCCAATGTCACCATGTTGGTCACAGA
>NW_006921609.1:14050324-14060827 GCF_000298275.1 Orycteropus afer afer | reverse complement strand
TTTTGAGTTGTGGTGCTGGTGAAGAATGCTGAAAGTACCATGGACTGCTAAAGGAACTATCAGATCTGTCCTGGAGGAAGTGCAGCCAGAATGCTCCTTGGAAGCAAGAATGGCCAGACTTCGTCCCACCTACTTTGGTCATGTTGTCAGAAGAGACCACTCCTTGTAGAAGAATGTCATGCTTGGTAGGGTGGAGTGTCGACAAATGAGGGGGAGGCCTTCAACAAGATGGATTGACACGGTGGCTGCGATGATGAGCTCAAGTATAGCAAGGATTGTGGAACTGGCACGGTATTGGGCAGTGTTTCATTCTGCTATGCATGGGGTCACTATGAGTTGGAAACGACTCGAAGGCACCTAACAACAACAACAACATCACCCAAATCAACGTGTGACCACCAACTAGTTCGAAATTTTCCCTCCTCTTCATTCCATCCCCAGCAACCAACAAAGTGAATTTCCTTGTCTAAGTAACTTTCCTTGACTTTTTACAATAATGGGTTTATAAAATATTTGTTCTTCTGTGATTTACTTATTTCACTCAGCAAAATGTCCTTCAAATTCATCCACATTGTGAGATGATTAGTGCATTCTTCATTGTTTCTTAATGTAGCACAGTATTCCATTCTATGAATGTACCATAATTTGGTCATCCATTCAACTGTTGATGGGGATTTAGGTTGTTTCTATCTCTTCGCTATAGTGAATTGTGCTGCAATGAAATGGGTGTGCATATATCTCTTCATGTTCTGTCTCTCACTTCTTTAGGATATATTCCTAGTAATGGAATCTCTGGATCAAGTGGTATTTCTATTTTCAGGTTGTTTTTTTTTTTTTTTTAAGATTTCAGCTTTTTATTTTTTGCTCTTTTTAATTTTTTTTTAAGAGTTTGTTTTGCATTCAACACTATGTGTACATATAGTTTCCCTCCCTATTTACCAGGCCCAACCTTTACCCAGCCTCCTCCCCTCCCTGCCCAATAACCCTCCCTCTGTGCCCCTCATAGTTATGTGCACATGTGTGTCCTGCATTTCCTCCATGTGAATGTTGCCCTACTGGTGCCCCGTGGTCGGTTGTTCCAAGGGTTGCATATCTATAGAGTAAGTGGGTGAGTCTCCCTGGGTTGAATGGTCTGTGTGTACATCTTGTTTACTATTGAGCTGAGAGCCAGCCCCTGGGAGTGAGCTTTATTCCAGGCCCAGAATGTATTCCAGGACCATAGTGTTAGGGGTCTCACCAGACTCCATTCAACCAGTAACTCTGGTCATTATTGAGTTTTTGGATTTTGTTCCACATTTTTCCTCCCACTCTATCCAGGATCTCCAGATTTGATCCTTTCCTGAATGATTGGCTTTGGTAGCCAGCCACCATATAGTTCTCTGGTCTTGAGGGCCATCATGTCCTAGGGCTGATTGCTTCCAAATGCCCTTGTTTTTTTGCACTCTTCTTTTCTGACATTAGGAGACCATTAGCTGCATCTTAGATGGCCGCTTGAAAGCTTTTAAGACCCCAGTTGTTACTCACCAATGTAGGATGAGGAACAAGGCTTTTATGTATTATGTTGTGCCAATTGAGTCTGGTGTCCCTCAGTACTATGAGCCTGAGATTGCAGATCCATTGGATCTCTCTCCCACAGTGTCTGGCTGTCTGTGAGGGATTACTCTATGTCTGTCTTCTGTTGTTTCTGTAAGGATTGCAGGTATTTTGTATCACTGGTATCTGTTCAAGATTAGCCTCCGCTGAATCTATCCCTGGTCTAGAGTATACTCCTGTTCACTGACTCCCATCTCATCCTCTCCGATGTTTATGTGTATGTCTGTAGTCTGGTGTTTGATGTTAATGGTGATGTATAGTATTGCGGGCACACTGATTGGTATCTGTCGTCTATCTCCTATGTGTACAATTCAGTGTTCTCTCTTTCCCTAACGTTATCATAGTGGTCACAGACTCTTTCCATACATCCCTCCCCTTACCCACATGAGCGTGTGGGCCCCAACTAGCCCCAAATCAATCTAACCCATTTCTTCCCCACCCTGGTTACCTACAAAGTGGGTTCCCCTTTCCAACCAAACCCTTCTTTGTCTTTTTATAATAATGGGCTACTACAGTACTTGTCCTTCTGCAATTGACTCATTTCACTCAGCATATATCCTCCAGGCTCATCCACATTTTGAGATGATTTGCGTAGCCCTCATTGTTCTTTAATGTAGCATAGTAATCCATTGTGTGAATGTACCATAATTTGGTTATCCATTCATGCATTAAGGGGCATTTAGGTTGTTTCCGTCTCTTTACAATAGTGAGTTGTGCTGCATGGGACATAGGTGTGCATATGTCTGTTCATATGCTGCCTCTCACCTCTTTAGGATATACGCCTAGTAATGGAATTGCTGGGTCAAATGGTACTTTTCTTTTCAGTATTTTAAGGAAACGTCATACTGTTTTCCCCAATGGTTGTACCATTTTACAGTCCCACTATCAGTGCACAAGAGTTCCAATCTCTCCACAACCTCACCAGCATTTGTTATTTGCTGACCTGTTGAACTTTACAATTATTGCTGGGGTGAGATGAAATCTCATCATTGTTTTGATTTGCATCTCTCTAAGGATAAATGATCATGAGCAGTTCCTCATGTGTTTGTTGGCCACTAGCATGTCTGTCATCTTTAGTGAAGTATCTGTTCAAGTTTTTTGTCCATTTATGAGTTGGGTACTTTGGTTTTTGGTGTTGAGGTGTTGAAGTTTTCTATAGATTTTGGAGATAAGTCCTTAAATATCATTAAATATTTTCTCACAATCTGTATGTTCTCTTTTTACACTTTTGACGAAGTCTTTCAATGCACATAAGAATTTAATTTTTAAAAGGCCCCAGTTATCTAGCTTCTCTTCTACCTCCTGTACATTCTGGGTCATGCTTGATAGTTTATGCCATAAATCAGAGCTCCCAGATCTGCCCCTAATTTATCTTTGATGAATTTTATAGTTTTTGGTTTTACATTTAAGTCTTTGATCCAGCTTGAGTTTGTTTTTGTGTATGGATAAGGTATGGGTCTTGTTTCATTTTTCTCCAAATGGATATCTGGTTTTGCCAGCACCATTTTTTAAAGAGGCTGGTTTTGGTATTAGTGTTATGCTTGTTCATTTAATGAACTTTGGACCTTTGTCAAAGATCGGCTGTCCATAGATGGATGGGTCTGTTTCTGGACTTTCAATTGTGTTCCATTGGTCTATCTGTCTATCATTGTACCAATACCATGCTTTTTTGACTTTTGTGGCTGTATAGTAGGTTTTAAGATCCAGGAGTGTGAGACCTCCCACTTTGTTCTTTATTTTCAGAAGTGCTCTGCTTATCTGAGATCTCTTTCCTTTCCATATGAAGTTAGTAATTGGTTTTTCCATGTCCTTAAAATTTTTTTTTGGTGTCTGGGTCAAGACTGTATTAAATGTGTAGATTGCTTTAGGTAGTATTGATATTTTCACAATATTCAGTCTACCTATCCATGAACAAAGCAGGTTCTTCCATTTATGTAGTGCTCTTATTGTCTCTTGTAGTGTTTTATAGTTTTCTTTGTATAGGTCTTTTGTGTCTCTGGTAAAGTTTATTCCTAGATATTTTATCTTTTCAGTAGCTGTTGTAAATGATATTGTTTTCTTTATTTCTGTTTCAGAGGTCCCTTTCTTGGTGTAGAGGAATCCAACTGATTTTAGTATGTTGACCTTGTATCCTGTCACTTTGCTGAACCTCTCTGTTAGTTACAATAGTTTTTTTGCTGAATCTCTTGGGTTTTCTATGTACAGGATCATATCATCTTCAAATAGAGATAGTTTTACTTCCTCTTTGCCAATTTGTATGCCTTTTATTTCTTTCTTGCCTTATTGCCCTGGCCAGGACTTCTAATACAATGTTAAGTAGAAGTGGTGATAGAGGGCATCCCTGTCTGGTTCCTGTTTGTAAGAAGAATGCCTTAAGTCTTTCTCCATTAATAATGATGTTGGCTGTTGGCTTTGCTTATATGCCTTTTAGTATGTTGAGGAATTTCCCTTCTATCCCTATTTTGCTGAGAGTTCTGAATAGGAACAGGTGTTGGATTTCATCAAATGCTTTTTCTGCGTCGATTGATATAATCATATGGTTCTTTTCTTTTTTTTAGGTGGTGGATTACATTGATTGTTTTTCTGATGTTGAACCATGCTTGCATACCTGGTATGAATCCCACTTGGTCAGGGTGTATTATTTTTTTGATATGTTGTTGGATTCCATTGGCTAGGATTTTGTTGAAGATTTTTGCATCTATGTTCATGAGGGATATTGGTCTGTAGTTTTCCTTTCTAGTGGTGTCTCTCCCTGGTTTTGGTATTAGTGTTATGCTTGTTTCATAAAATGAGTTTGGGGGTATTCAATCTTTTTCTATGTTCTGGAATTGCTTATGTAGTATAGGTGTCAAATCTTCCCTTTGGTAGATTTGGTAAAATTCTCCATTGAAACCATCAGGGACAGGAATTTTCTCTGTGAGGAGTTTCTTTTTATGACTTGTTCAATTTCTTCCTTTGTTATGCATCTGTTCAAGTATTTTATCTCTGAGTGGGATAGTTTAATGAAGTCTTATGATTCCAGAAACTTGTCCACCTCTTCTAGGTTCTCAAATCTGTGGGAGTATAGTTTTTCATAATATTTTGTCAGTATCTTTTTTATTTCAGTTGGTTCTGTTGTGCTGACATGCTTTTCATTTGCTAATCTTGTAATTTACATCTTCTCTTTCTTTTCTTTTCTTAGAATTGCCAATGATTTGTTGATTTTGTTAATCGTTTGGAAGAACCAGCATTTTGTTTTGTTGATTTTCTCTATTTTTCTTTTTTTTTTTTTTTTTTCATTTATTTCTGCTCTGGTCTTTATTATTTTCTTACTTCTAGATACTGTAGGATTCTTTTGTTGTTCTTTTTCTAGTTGTTGGAATTGTTGAATTAGAGTGTAGATTTTGTTTCTTTCCTCTTTTTTGATGTATGCATTTATTGTTATAAACTGACCTCTGAGTACTGCTTTTGCTGTGTCCCATAGGTTTTGGTATGATGTATCTTCATTCTCATTTGTTTCTAGGAATTTTTTATTTCACTTCTTATTTGTTCTATTATCCAATAATTTTTGAGCAATGAATTGTTCGACTTCCACATTTGATGTTTTTTCCTTGATATTCCTATTATTAATTTCTAATTTTGTAGCATTGTGGTCAGAGAATATGCTTTGTAATATTTCAGTGTTTTTTAATTTATTGAGTCTTGTTTTATGTCCTAACATATGCTCTATTCTGGAGAGAATCCATGTGCAATGGAGAAGAATGTGAATTGTGCTTTGTTGGGTGGAATGCTCTGTATACATCTATGAGGTCTAGTTGGTTGACTGTGTTGTTGAGTTCCTCTGTATATTTGTTGACTTTTTTCTAGTTGATCTGGCCTTCCTTGAAAGTGGTGTGTTAAATTCTCCTACTACTATTGTAGGGTTGTCTATTATCTCTTTTAATTAGATTAATATTTGCTTCACATATTTTGGAGCACTTTCATTGGGTGCATAAATATTTATTATTATAATGTCATCTTTGTCAATTGACCCTTTCAGCATCATGTGGTGTCCTTTTTTGTCTTTTATGTTGTTTTTCATCTTGAAGTCTATTTTATCAGAAATTAATATTGCCACTCCTGCTCTTTTTTGATTATCATTGGCTTGGTATATTTTTCCCACCTCTTAACTCTTAATTTGTTTTTATCTTTGTGTCTAAGTTGGGTCTCTTGTAGGCAGCATATTGATGGGTCTTCTGTTCTTCTCCAGTCTTCCACTCTCTCTTGATTGATGCATTCAGTCCATTCACATTGAGTGTAATTAGCAATAAGTATGAATTGATTGCTCTCATTGTATTGTGTGTGTGTGTGTTTTTTTTTTTTTTTTTTTTTTTTTTTTTATCATGTTGTTGGTGTTTCCTTGGTCCATATACTTTTCTGTGCTGAGTTCGATTTGTTGTCAAATGTTTCCTCTCTTTCTTTATTGTTGATTTTGTGCTTATTAAACCCATATGTTTTCCTTCCTTCTGGATTTCCTTACAGGGATTGTTCATTTTCTCTGTGGTTACCTTGGAATGAATTCTTGTCTCTATGTTTTTAGAACAGTCTGTTCTGTGAGGACATTGTCCTGTTTTCCTCTGCATTTGGAAGTTTGTACCTAGACATTTTATTACCTTTGGAAGTTTGTACCTAGACATTTTATTACCTCTAATAGGTTAGTTGCTGTTGTTGTGTGCAGATTGGCTTCCTTGAGTTTTAGTGTACAATGCTTTATGGTCTTATTTTGAATTTCTATTTCTGATTTGGTTTTAGTGTTCATGTCTCGTATCCTGATTTTGTTGTTCTCTGTTGTGGGTTCTCTATTGGAAGGACTTCCTTAAGCATTTCTTGTAGGGTTGGTCTGGTTTTCATAAAATCCCTTAATTTTTGTTTATCTGAGAATGCCTTGATTTCACCCTCATATCTGATGGGCAATTTGGCTGGATCTTGGATCGTTGGTTGGAAATTCTTTTCCTTCAGTGTTTTATATATGCCACCCCACTGCCTTCTTGCCTACCTGGTTTCTCTGAGTAATCAGAGCTCAGCCTAATTGTTTAATTATTATAAGTAATATTTCTTTTGTCCCAGGCATCCCCCAAAACTTTTCTTTCTCTTTGGTTTTGGAGAGTTTGATTATAATATGCCTCAGTGTTTTTCTCTTAGGATTTATCCTGTGTGGGGTTCTATGAGATTCTTGGACAAATATCTTTTCTTCTTTCATGATATGGAGGAAGTTTTCTGTTAGTAAATCTTCCACAATTTGTTGGTGGTTTTGTTCTCCTCTTCTTGTTCTGGAATCCCAATGAGGTATATGTTGTTTCTTTTCATGTCATCCCATATACCTTAGGTTCTCTTCATTTCTCTTAACTCTTTGCTCTGATTTTTCTTCATATAGGCTGTTGTCCAGGGATTTGTCTTCTAGTTGGGTAATACATTCTTCAGCCAGTTCTATCCTACTCTTTTGTGCTTCCACTGTATTATGTAATTCTGTAATTTTCGTATTCATCTTCTGCATTTCTAACTGCTGTATTTGCATGAGTGTTGATTGCACATTAATCTTGTTATTTTGTTCTTGAATGGTTTTCCTGAGTTCTTCCAGGGAACTGTCTGTGTTCTCCTTGCTTCTGCTTGGGGTTTCCTTAGGCTCTTGTAGAGCTCTATAAACTTACTTTCTAAATTCCTTCTCAGATAATTCTATTCCTCCTCTTCCTCCATGTTTAATGAGACCTTTGTTTGGGATTTTGTTTCTAATGTCTTGTCCTGTTTTTTGGTTTGATTTGAGGTAGCTCTGGTAGCGTAGTGGCTAAGGCACTTGACTGCTAACCAGAAGGCCGGCGGTTCAAACCCACCAGCCACTCCCCAGAAGGAAGATGGGGCAATCTACTTCCGTAGTGATACTGCCCTGGAAACCCAAGGAGGGGTCGCTATGGGTCAGGTCTGACTCAACGGCACATAACAGCAACAGCAACAACATTGTTTCCTAGATATTTTGAAGTTGTCTTTAACCCTTAGTTATGTATTGATTTGTTTTGTCTTGGTTTTATGATTTAATATTTTAAAAAGGTGGCGCTCGTGTATTTTATTTATTTATTTATTTATGGCTATTAATTCAGGTGTGTTGGGTTGCTCTGCAGTTTTCTTTGTAATGATGGAATCATTGTGTGGAATGTGGATACAGATCTCTGTTTGTCATAAAGACAGCTTAGGATTCAAGCTGGCAGGTATTATGGTGGCTGAATGTGGTTTTTTGATTGGATGAGGGAGGATAGCAGTGGAGAAAGTGGGAGGAGAAGAGAGAAAGAAGTAAAGCTCCAAGGTGCCAGGAGTGGTTTCTAGGGCTTTGAGCGTGCTGCTAATGATGATGTGCTGTTATGTACAGGCCTGCAGCTCAAGTTCTGCCAGGTTCAGACACACACAAAAACCCTGCTCTCAAGGCCCCTTCATGCCAAAAAGCTGACCTAGGATAACTGTCCCATCCATGATCTGCAGCAGGAGTTCCTCCCAGGGCCCGCCCACTTGTGGCATTAATGTCCTCTCTGCTTGGGCTTCAGTGGTACCAAAGCTAGAGAAATCTCAGCTTGCACCCAGTGGTCCCAAATTTACTGATAAAAGCAGGTGCCAGCCCCTCCATGACAAAAAGCTGATCTAGGATAACTGTTCAGATCTGTGAGATAACTGTCCCTATCCACAATCTGCAGTGGGAGTTCTTCCCAGGGCCCACCTTCTTGTGGCCCACCTACTTGCTCATGGGCTTCAGCAGTACCAGAGCCAGGGAAATCTCTGCTCCCAGCCAGTGGTCCCAAGTTTACCAATAAAACAGGTGTTGAAGGTAGATCAGTGTAGTGGCTGCAGGTTCTCTCATGAGTGTGTTCTCTCCACTACCCCAGGGAGGTCTTTGATGGCCTTTCTCACTTGCCAGTCAGTGATCCACAGAACAGGTTCCCCTGTTTTTGTTATCTTCCCCCCCCCCCCGGGTAATTGCACAGCCTCGTTCTCCTTCCTAATCCTACTCCCCTGAGTTTGGCATACTCTGACTTAAGAGCTGTTCAGAGCACCAGAATCCCCCTTTCAAAGTGCTGCACCTAGTTTTTCAGGCACTAAGACGCTAGAGGGAACTAGCATGGGGACCTCAAAGGAGACACCATTTTTCGAGGCACCTCCATTTTCAGTTTTTTAAGGAAATGCCACACCATTTTCCACAATGGTTGTACCATTTTGCAGTCCCACCAGCAGTGTAGGAGAGTTTCAATCTCTCCACAGCCTCTCCAGCATTTGTTATTTTTCTGTCTTGTTGCACTTTGCTATTATTGCTTGAGTAATGATATCTCATTGTTGTTTTGATTTGCGTCTCTTTAATGGCTAATAGGGAGCTCTGGTAGCATAGTGCCTAAGCCACTTGACTGCTAACCAGAAGGCTGGTGGTTCATACACACCAGCCACTCCTTGGAAGGAAGGTTGGGTAATCTTTTTCTGTAGTGATACCACCTCGGAAACCCAAGGAGGGGTCACTATGAGTTGGTTCCAACTCAATGGCAAACAACAGCAATGGCTAATAATCATGAACATTTCCTCATGTGTTTGATGGTCCCCAGTATATCATCTTTAGTGAAGTGTCTGTTCATGTCTCTTGGCCATTTTTGAATTGGCTTGTTTGTCTTTTTGGTGTTGAGGTGTTGAAATTTTCTATACATTTTAGAGATAAGTCTTTTGTCAGATATGTCATAGCCTAATATTTTTTTTCCCAATCTGTAGTTTCTCCTTTTTGGAGAAGTCTATTGATACACATAAGAATTTAATTTTGAAAAGATCCTAGTCATGTAAGTTATCTTCCACTACTTGTGCATTTTGGATTATACTTGATAAGTGTATTTATGCTGTGAATTAGGGCCCCTAGTTTGTCCCTCTTTCATCTTTGTTGAGCTTTATAGTTTTGGGTTTTACATTTAAGTCTTTGATCTAACTTGAGTTTTGAGTTTGTTTTTGTGTATGGGATGAGGTATGGGTCTTGTTTCATTTTTCTGCAAGTGGATATCCAATTTTGCCATCAACATTTGTTAAACAGGTTATCTATCCCTCATTTAATGGATTTGATCCTTTGTCAAAGATCAGTTGTCCATAGATGGATGGGTCTATTTCTGAGGTTTCGATTCTGTTCCATTGGTCTGTCTATCACTGTACCAATATCAGGCTATTTTGACTATTGTGACTG
This sequence comes from Orycteropus afer afer, assembly GCF_000298275.1. NCBI lineage: Eukaryota > Metazoa > Chordata > Mammalia > Tubulidentata > Orycteropodidae > Orycteropus > Orycteropus afer. Next base: position 14,051,028 of record NW_006921609.1, on the reverse strand, counting down.
TATAGTAGGTTTTGAGATCAGGGAGTGTGAGTCCTTTTACTTTGTTTCTCTTCTTCAGCAGTGCTTTTCTTATCTGAGGTCCCTTTACTTTCTTTATGAAAATAATATTTTTTTTTTTTTCCATATCCTTCAAAAGTGTTGATGGTATATCAATTGAGATTACATTAAATGGGTAGATTGCTTTGGGTAATATTGACATTTTCACAATATTCAGTCTTCCTACCCGTGAACAAGGCAAGTTCTTCTATTTATGTAGATCTCTTAGAGTTTCTTGTAGTAGTGTTTTATAGGAGCTCTGGTAGCATAGTGCCTAAGGCACTTGACTGCTAACGAGAAGGCTGGCGGTTCAAATTCACCAGCCACTCCTTGGAAGGAAGATTGAGCAATCTACTTCCGTAGTGATGTTGTTGTTGTTGTTGTTATGTGCCGTCGAGTCGGCCCCGACTCATAGCAACCTCTCCTTGGGTTTCCAAGGCAGTACCACTACAGAAGTAGGATTGCCCAACATTCCTTCCGAGGAGTGGCTGGTGGGTTTGAACCGCCAGCCTTCTGCTTAGCAGTCAAGTGCTTTAGCCACTATGCTAGTGATACTGCCTTGGAAATCCAAGGAGGGGTTGCTATGAGTTGGGGCCAACTTGACGGCACATAACAACAACAACAACAACAGTGTTTTATAGTTTTCTTTGTATAGGTCTTTTGTGTCT
>NW_006921609.1:13970987-14050204 GCF_000298275.1 Orycteropus afer afer | reverse complement strand
TCCTCGGAAGGAAGGTTGGGCAATCCTACTTCCGTAGTGATACTGCCTCGGAAACCCAAGGAGGGGTCGCTATGAGTCAGGTTTGACTCGACAGCACATAACAACAACAACAACATTGTAAATGGTATTGTTTTCCTTTTCAGAAGGCTCTTTGTTGTTGTAGAGGAATACAACTGATTTTTTAATGTTGCCTCTGCATCCTGCCACTTTGTTGAACCTGTCTATTAGTTCCAGTAATTTTTTTGGTGAGTCTCTTGGGTTTTCTACATATAGGATCATGTCATCTGCTAATAGAGATATATTTACTTCTTTGCCAGTTTGGATGCTGTGTATTTCTCTTTCTTGCCTTATCACCTTGGCTAGGACTTCCAATACAATAGAAGTAGTAATAGAGCGCATTCTAGTCTGGTTCCTGTTCACAAGGGAAATTCTTTGATTCTTTCTCTGTTAACAATAATGTTGGCTGTTGGCTTTGCTATATGCCCTTTATTATGTTGTGTATTTTCCCTTCTATCCCTATTTTGCTTAGATTTCTGAACAGGAATGGGTGTTGGATTTTATCAAATGCTTCTCTGCATCAATTGATATGATCATATGATTATTTTCTTTTGTTTTGTTTATGTGGTGGATTACACTGATTGTTTTTTTTGATATTGAACTATCATTGCAAACCAGGTATGAATCCCACTTAGTCATGATGTATTTTTTTTATTGATACGTTGTTGGATTCTGCTTGCTAGGATTTTGTGGAAGATTATTGCATCTATTATCAGGGATATTGGTCTGTAGCTTTTCTTTTAGTGGTGTTGTTCCCTGGTTTTGGTATTACTGTTATGCTGGCTTCATAAAATGAGTTTGGGAGTATTGCATCTTTTTCTATGTTCTGGAATAGTTTGAGTAGTATAGGTATCAGCTCTTCCCTGGAAGTTTGGTAAAATTCTCCAGTGAAACCATCTCCAGGACTTTTTTTTTTGTGGGAAGTTTTCTTTTGTGACCTGCTCAATTTTTACTTTTGTTACTGGACTGTTGAAGTATTCTTTCTATGATTGGAATAGTTTAGGCAGGTCTTGTGTCCCTAGAAAGTTGTCCATCTCTTCTAGGTTCTCAAATCTGTTGGAGTAAAGTTCTTCATAATATTCTGTTATTATCTTTTTTGTTTCAGTTGGTTCTATTGTTATGTCAACCTTTTCATTTATTACTCATGTTATTTGCATCTTCTCTTTCTTTTCCTTTTTTTAAATTTGCCAGTGGTTTGTCAATTTTGTTAATCTTTTCAATGAACCAGCTTCTTGTTTTATTGATTTTCTGTAGTTTTTTTTTTTTTTTCTGTTTTGTTTATTTTTGCTCTGATCTTTCTTATTTCCTCGCTCCTGCATACTGTAAGTTTCTTTTATTGTTTTTTTTTTCTAATAGTTAGAATTGTTGAGTTAGAGTGTTGTTTTTGTTTCTTTCCTTTTTTTGATGTGTGCATTTATTGCTATAAATCAACTTTTGAGTATTGCTTTTGCTGTGTCTCAAAGGTTTTGATAAGTTTTATCTTCATTCTCACTTGTTTCTAGGAACTTTTTTTAATTCCACATTTTATTTCTTCTGTTACCCAGTAGTTTTTGAGCCCTGTATTATTCAGTTTCCACATATTTGATATTTTTTCCTTGATCTTCCTATTATTCATTTCTAGCTTTATACCATTGTGATCTGAGAAGATGCTTTGTAATATTTCAATATTTTTGAATTTATTGTGTCTTCTTTTGGGTCCTAACATATGGTCTATTCTGGAGAATGATCCATTTGCACTGTAGAAGAACATCTATTTTGCTTTTGTTGCATGGAGTGCTCTGTGTATGTCTATACATTCAAGTTGGTTGATTGTGTTGTTGAGTTCTTCTGTATCTTGAATTTTTTAGTTTTTTTGTCCCTTCTTGAAAGTGGTTTGTTAAAATCTCCTCCTACTATTGTAGAGCTGTCTATTTTTCTTTCCAATTCAGTTAACATTTGCTTTACATATTTTGGAGCCCTTTCATTGGGTGCATAGATACTAATTTTGATTATGCCTTGTTGGTCAAAAGATCCTTTTAGCATCACATAGTGTCCTTCCTTGTCCCTTATTCTATTTTTCACCTTGAAGTCTATTTGATGAGAAATTAGCAGTGCCACTCCTGCGTTTTTTTTTTGTTGTTGTTGTTGTTGTTGTTGCCATTAACTTGGTATATATTTTTTTCCATCCCTTAATTTTTAATTTGTTTTTATCTTTGTGTTTAAGCTGGGTCTCTTGTAGGCAGCATATCAATAAGTCTTTGGGTCTTATCCACTCTGCCACTCTCTTCTCTTGACTGGTGCATTTTGTCCATTCACATTGGGTGTAATTAGTGAGAGGTATGAATTTAATGCTGTCATTCTATTTTGTTTTTTGTTGTGTTATTGGTGATTTCTTTGTTCCAAATATTTTCCTGTGCTGAGCTCTTTTTATTATCAAGTGTTTCTTCTCTTTTCTTCTTATTGTTGGTGTTGTACTTACTAAGCCCATGCATTTTTCTTCTTTCTGAGTGTGCATAGAGGGGATTGTTACTTTTCTTTGTAGTTATCCTGAAGTAAATTCTTAGCTTCTTAAGTTTGGTACAGTCAGTTCTATAAAGACACTGTCCTGTCTTCCTCTCCACTTGGAAGTTTTGTAATTAGAGTTTTTATTGCCTCTATTTGATTAGGTGCTCATGTTGTCTGCAGACTGACTCCCTTACTTCTCTGTGTACATTATTTTATGAGCTTATTTTGAACATCCATTTCTGGCTTGGTTTCTAAGTGGTGATGTCAAGTGTTGTGATTTTAATTTGTTGTTCTCAGTTGTAGGTTCTCTATTGGAAGGACTCCTTTAGCATTTCTTGTAGACTTGGTCTGGTTTTCAAAAATTCCCTTAATTTTTGTTTGTCTGAAAATGTCTTTATTTCACTCTCATATTTGAGGGACAATTTGGCTGGATATAGAATTCTTGGTTGGAAGTTCTTTTCCTTCAGTGTTTTATATATATGCTGTCCCATTGCCTTCTTGCCTGCATGATTTCTACTGAGAAATCAGAACTTAGTCTTATTGATTGTCCATTGTAGGTGACATTTTGTTTTTCTTGAGCTGCTCCCAAGATTCTTTCTTTGTCTTTGAATTTGGAAAGTTTAATTATGATATGTCTTGGTAACCTTCTCTTGGAATCTATCCAGTATGGGGTTTGTTGAGCTTCTTGGACAGTTATCTTTTTTTTTTATGATATAGAGAAAGTTTTCTGTTATCAAGTCTTCCACAATTTTCTCAATGTTTTTTATTTTTATTTTTTTTTCCTTCCTCTTGTTCTGGTATTTTAATGAGGCATATGTTGTTTCTTTTCATGTCAGCCGTGTAACTGTTAGGTTCTCTTAATTTCTAGTAAAGCTTTGTCCTGACTTTTCTTTATACAGACTGGTGTCAAAGGATTTGTCTTCTAGTTGGGAAATGCATTCTTCAGCCAGTTGTAGTCTACTCTTTTGTCCTTCCATTGTGTTTGCTATCTCTGTACTTTTGGTGTTAATCTTCTAGATTTCTAATTGCTGTTTTTGTATGAGTTTTAATTGTGTATTTATTTTGTTCTTGAATGGTTTTCCTGAATCATTCCAGGGTAATGTCTGTCTTCTCATTGATTCTGTTTGTGGTTTCCTTGCTCTCTTGGAGAGTCATATATGTGTATGTGTGTGTGTATCTTCTGAATTCCTTCTCAGATTGTTCTGTTGCTTGTTCTTCTTCTATGATAGGTAACTCTTTAGCCTGGGCTTTTATTTCTTGTTTCTTTTATTGTCTTGTCCTGCTATTTTGTTTTATTTGAGGTTGTCTGTTGTTTCCTAGACATTTTGAAATTGTTGTCTTTAATTGTTAGTTATTTTTTATTTTTTTTCACTTTGATTTTATGTTTTAGTTTATCTGAAAGTCTGGAGCACGTGTATTTTTTTGGTTATTCACTCAGTTTACTGGGTTGCATTCAAGCTCTCTTTGTGTTAGTGGAATCACCAGTGAGGTTGTGGGTGCTGATTTCTGTCATGAAGGGGATTTGGAATTGGAATGAAGAAATGTTGTCTTCTGTCTGTCATTGATTTTGTGGCATGGAATTATTGGTGAAAGCTATTGGGTGAGGTGTTCAGTGTAATAACTCCTGTTGCCTGGTGGTGGTTAAATGTGGTCCTTTTATTGGATGAGGCAGGGAAGAAGAGGAAAAAGGAGAAAAAAAAAAAGGCACCAGTTGCAAGTCCCCATTTCACATGTTTGGGTGACAGGTAAGTCAGCACTGCTGGCACAGGCAGTGTGGTTTGTGTCTTCCTGTGCTGTCTACTAATGATGATGTTCTACTGTCAATCAAAGACCTAAGAATCAAAATTGACAGAGACCCCAATGTGTAGAGGGCTACCACTTTCTGTTTGGATCCAGAAGCTGCAAAACCCCAGTGCACCAGTCTACTCTGTGCCAAGAAGGGGTCATGGAAGTGTTGAAAACCAGTCTACTGCTGTGTGCTCATTCCATGGCTCTGCTCACTCAGAGGGAATTTCTCACTTTTCCCCACTCCTTTCTGTACTCATGGCAGTCCAAGGCAAGTGAGGTCTTGATCTGTTCCCACTAAGATTATCTACTCACTCTTCTCTCAATGTCACCCCCCAAAATCCCCAGTGTGGGTATTCTGAGTCCCCAGTGCCTCTACAGGTTCAGTGATTTTTTTTTTTTTTTCTTTCTCTTTCCCTCCACCAATCTTTTTTGTATTTCTAATGAGTCTTCTCCTTCACTGTCTTTCAGTTGCTGCTGGTTATGTGGGTTCATTTATTTTTCCTAGTTGTTTAATCTGCTCTTTCTCTCTGCCTTCACTAAATCTGGTACCCTATGTTCTCTTTAGTTGCTCATAACTCCAGTATCATTATTTCTGCTTTATATGATTATTCAGGGATTTGTTAGTAGAGGGAACAAATATGTGGGCTATAGGTACAATGCCATCTTCCCACCCTCCTGAGGAGTTCTTTAAATTCAATGCATTTAACTTGGTGACAACCTCACTGTATTGCTCTGAATTTTTCATTTAACCCTGGAGTGGTGAACAGGAGACATGAATGCAATTTTGTCAATATTACTGAAAACACAAGAAAATAAACAATATATGTCGTGTTGTTATGTGCCATCAAGTGGGACCCAACTCATAGCGACCCTTCCTTGGGTTTCCAAGGCAGTATCACTATGGAAGTAGATTGCCCAACCTTCCTTCCGAGGAGTGGCTGGTGGGTTTGAACCACCAGCCTTCTGGTTAGCAGTCAAGTGCCTTAGACACTATGCTACCAGACCTCCTAAACAATATGTAGTAGCAGTGAAGATTCTACTATTAATCTATTTACTATTCAAAGAGTAGCTAGATGTTTCATTTTGGAAAAGGCTTGTTTTCTCATATACTTTTACTTCTCTTGTGGATAGAATTAATTAATTAATTAATTTTTATAAAATATGTATCTATATGAGTCATGAGAGAAGTATTACTGTGACTCTAATTCTAACCAAGGAGGAAGAAAGCTCTAGTGCTCATGGCAATTGTAGAAGCTTGCTAGGTACTCCCAAAGCTTAGTATTTGAGGCCTCAAAACACTCCTTAGAAGTTATTTGCACTCATATGTAGGAGCCTTAAGGATCTGCTTCCCACTAGTTTTACCTTACTAGCTTTCTGCATCCTGGCAATTCTTAGTTTTCCATAACTTCACACCTGGCTTTTTTTCTCACTGCCTAGAGTTTGAATTGATGTTTCTTTCAGAGGGACTTGTAGACTGTTATTTTGCCAAACCCTGTCTCTCAATAACACCTGGCTCCAAACTTTAAATCCCATGACATAGTTCTATCCCTGATTTCATATCATATGTCATCTTTCAGGACATAGTTGTAGCCCAAAACTTTTAATTATTTGAAAGTGGACTTCATACTTAAAGGTCTATGTCACTGGCTGCATTTTACATGTATACCACCAAGCAGACAGGGCCTGTGGCCAGAACAGATAGGGGGAAGCCCAGGAAGTGAATGGATGGTTGGAACAGCTAAGGGAGACAAACTTGTCTGTCAGTTTATCGTACCATGGTGACTTGCATGTAGCTGTGAGGCTGGAGGCTGTGCCAGCAGGGGTTCCCATGGTGGACTGGGTTTAGTAGAGCTTCCAGACTGTGGGGCAAGCTACTTCTGTGGCGATGCCACCTCAGAAATCCAAGAAGGGGTTGCTATGAGTTGGATCTGACTTGATGGCAGTGAGTAAGTGAGTGATATTACTGGAAAATTTTATGACTAGTCCTGAAACATTGTCCAATACAGTGCCAGAAGATGAGACCCACAGATTGGAAGGCATTCAAAATATGACTGGGAAAGAGCTGCCTCAGAATAGGTTGAGCCTACCTTAATGATAAGGATAAAATAGAGCTTTCAGGACCTCCATTTGCTGCTGTGGCACTACTCAAATTGAGGAGAAACAGCTGCAAACATCCATTAATAATAGGAATGTGGAATGTACAAAGTATGAATCTAAGAAAATTGGAAGATGTCAAAATTGAAATGGAACACATAAAGATTGATATCCTAGGCATTATGAACTGTAATGGACCAGTTTTAGACATTTTGAATCAGATAACCATATGATCTACTACTATGCTGGGAATTATAAATTGAAGAGGAATGATGTGGTATTCATCATCACAAAGAATGTTTCAAGATCTGCCCTGAAGTACAATGCTGTCAGTGATAGAATAATAGCCATGTGCCTACAAAGAATGCCAGTTAATACTACTATTATTCAAATTTACACACCAACTACCAAAGCCAAAGATGAGGAAATTAAAGATTTTTACCAAATTCTGCAGTCTGCAATTGACCAAACGTGCAACCAAAATGATTATCACTGAGGGTTATCACTGGTGATTAGAATACAAAAGTTGGAAACAAAGAAGAATCACTGGTAGTTGGAAAATTTGGCCTTTGAGATAGGAATAATGCTGGAGATCACATGATAGAATTTTCAAGACCAATGATTTATTCATTGCAGATACCTGTTTTCAACAACACAAATGGTGGGTATACATGTGGCCTTCACCAGACTAAGTACACAGGAATCAGATTGACTACATCTGTGGCAAGAAGCAATGGAGGAGCTCAATATCTTCAGCCAAAACCAGGCCAGGAGCTGATTGTGGAACAGGCCATCAACTGCTCATATGCAAGTTCAAGTTTAAGTGGAAGACAATTAAAACAAGTCCACAGGAGCCAAAACGTGACCTTGATAATATCCCTCCTGAATTTAGAAACCATTTAAAGAATAGGGTTGATGCATTGAATGCCAATAACCGAAAACCAGAACAATTGCGTATGACATCAAAAACATCATCCATGAAGAAAGCAAGGGGTCATTAAAAAGACAGGAAAGGAAGATAAGACCAAAATAGTGTCAGAGGAGACTCTGAAACTTGCCATTGAACAGAGAATAGCTAAATCAAATGGAAGAAATGACAAGATAAAAGAGCTGAACATAAGATTTCAAAGAGCAGTTCAAGAAGACAAAGTCAATTATTATAATGAAATGTGTAAAAACATGGAATTGGAAAGCCAAAAGGGAAGAACATGTTTGGCATTTCTCAAGCTGAAAGAACTGAAGAAAAAATTTAAGCCTCGAGTGGTAATATTGAAAGATTCTATGGGCAATATATTGAATTATGCAGGAAACATCAAAAGAAGATGGAAGGAATACACAGAGTCACTATACCAAAAAGAATTAATCAATGTTCATCCATTTCAGGAAGTGACATATGATCAAGAACCAATGTTATTGAAGGAAGAAGTTGAAGCTACACTGAGAGAAGTGGCAAAAAACAAGGCTCCAGGAATTGATGGGAAACCCATTGAGATGTTTCAATGAATGGATGCCCCACTGGAGGCACTCACTCAGCTATGCCAAGATATTTGGAAGACAACTACCTGGCCAACTGATTGGAAAAGAACCATATTTGTACCCATTTCAAAGAAAGATGATCCCATAGAATGTGGAAATTATCAAACAATATCATTAATATCACATGCAAGTAAAATCTTAGTAAAAATAATTCAAAAATGGTTGCAGCAGTATATTGACAGACAACTTCCAGAAATGCAAGCTGGATTCAGAAGAGGACATGAATCGAGGAGGACATGTCATTGATGATGTCATCTGGATCTTGGCTGAATGCAAAGAATACCAGAAAGATGTTTACTTGTGTTTTATTGACTATGCAAAAGCATTCAATTTTGTGGATAATAACAAATTATGGATAACACTGAGAAGAATGGGAAATCCAGAACACTTAATTGTGCTCATGAGGAACTTGAACATAGACCAAGAGGCTGTCATTTGAACAGAACAAGGAGATACTGCATGGTTTAAAATCAAGAAGGGAGTGTGTCAGTGCTGTATCTTTTCACCATACTTATTCAACCTGTACATTGAACAGATAATTGGAGAAGCTGGACAATATGAAGAAGAACGTGACATCAGAACTGGAGGAAGTATTATTAACAACCTGTGACACACGGACAACATAACTTTACAAGCTGAAAGTGAGGATGACTTGAAATCCTTACTGATGAAAATTGAAGACTATGGTTTGCAGTATGGATTACATTTTAATATAAAGAAAACAAAAATTCTCACAACTGGACCAATAAGCAGCAGCATGATAAATAGAGAAAAGATTGAAGTTGTCAAGGACTTCATATTACTTGGTTCTACAATCAACACTAATGGAAGCAGAAGTCAAGATATCAGATGTTGTATAGCATTGGGCAAATATGCTACAAAGGATGTCTTTCAAGTGCTGAAGAGTAAAGATATTTCCTTTAAGACTAAGATGCACTTGACACAAGCCATAGTATTTTCAATTGCCTCATATGCACCTGAGAGCTGGACAATGAAAAAGAAGACCAAAGAAGAGTCGATGCTTTTGAGTTATGATGTTCACAAAGAATGCTGAAAATATCACAGTCTGCTAAACGAACTAATGAATCTGTCCTGGAAGAGGTACAGTTGGAATGCTCCTTGAAAATGAGAATGGCCAGACTTCATCCTACTTACTTCAGTCATGTTGTCAGAAGGGACCATTCCCTGAAGAAGGATATCATGCTTGGTAAAGTAGAGAGACAAAGAAAAAGGGGAATACCCTCAATGAGATGAATTGACACAGTGGCTGCAATGATGGGCTCAAGTATAGCAAAGATTGTGGGGCTGGCACAGGACTGACTGGTATTTCGTTCTGCTGTACATGAGGTCACTATGTGTCAGAGATGAGTTGATGCCACCTAACAACAACAACCACTGAGCACTACAGTGACTCTGAATCTTTAAGATTATTACTCAGTGTTCAGAATGCACTGTGAACCACCCCATACTGTATAATGTCTGAATTCAAATTCTCATTCAAGATACCAGAATAAAGAGCCTTTTTCAATGTTGACAGACCTCTCTGCATGATAGAGTCTTGACTTCACGTTGAGGAGTATATAAACTTGTGACTTTCTAGAAGTTTAAGGACTAAGTTTCGATTTGTCATGCCTTGCTTTTTTTTTTTTCTTCAAGATCCAACAATTCATATTAATAAAATGTCCCTGTTGGTGTAACCTATAAGCCACGGATATGAAGAAGTCTGTGGAGAAGTGATATTGATGTCACTTGTTCTTCATCTTCTCACCTAGGTACTAGTCACCTCTGTCTGAATGTTCATGAGTCGATTCTTTTGGAAAATCTGTAACTTTCAATCATTTTAGGACTTCTAAAACCATTATCATTTAAAGCTGTCAATAGTTCACTCATTGCTTACAACCCCCATACCAAAGATAAAAGACAAATTTATCACCTATGGAGAAGTGTAATGAATGTGGAAGTAAACAAATTGATTCTCATTTAGATCTAATTTGTGTCAGGCAGCTAAAATTACTTTTGACCTCCTTTTCCTTATATTTTTTCCATGAGGGATATGACAGATAAGTCTTTACTCTGGGAAATCATTCACTCAGAAACTTATGGTCAACCAGTTGACACTGGTTGTTGGCATTAGTTAGAAATAGACACATCCATGCCAACTGCCTTTGAGAAACATGTTGTTGTCAGATGCCCTAGAAGCAATTCCAGTTGAATGAGTAGAACTTCTGCATAGAGTTTTCTAGGCTATAATCTTCACATTATCAGATTACTAGGTCTTTTTCCCTCAGAGCCATTAGGTGGGTTCTGACCATTGATCTTTCAGTTAGTAGCCAAGTGCTTTATACTGTGCCACAAAGGTTCCTTTTTGGAGAACCAAATAGTCTTCTCAATAGGACCTTGCCAGGGGATTCTGAGTTGCAAGTGACAGAAAAACTAACTCAATTTGAAATATGAGATAAAAGAAAACATATGGTTCATAAAATTGGAAAAGGCTATGATAGTAGCTCTAATATCATACACAGCTGTAATCAGGGTTCAAGTGATGTGATTAATACTTGCTTTTTTTCTTGATTATGACATGCTGTCTCAGTAGTATTGGTTTATTTTGGGTTCAGCCTTTTCAAAAGTATGTTTCAATAGTTTGAATTTTATTACATGTTTGATCAAAATATAAACAGGATAGGAATGAGTTGATTGGCCAGGTTGATTTACATTCTGTACCTTTGGAGCTAGAAGTGAGCCTCATCTAAATACATGGATTAAGAATGGGAAATAAGTAATTTTCAGATAAAATTTTGGTTATTAATTCAAGGAATAGGATATATGTATGTAGATGGCTTCAAGAACAGATGTCCACTTCAGTAATTCAGATAAGAGTAGAATAAATCATAGATAGTCTGATATATGATAATGATTAAACATTAGCTAAAGAAATGTTTCCAGGGAATTACCCCATTCTCCTTGAGGAAAAAAAAAAAAAAAAATACTGTTAAAATATTGTTAATCCACCACCTTTTTGTTGTTTCTGAATGTATATTATTTACAGGGAAAAGTTAAATTTGGTGTCCTATGTTCCTTCGCGTAGTGCCTAAGGCACTTGACTGCTAACCAGAAGGCTGGTGGTTCAAACTCACCAGGAATTCCTTGGAAGGAAGATGGGGCAAACTACTTCTGTAGTGATACTGCCTCAGAAACCCAAGGAGGGGTCGCTATGAGTCATTCCGACTAGATGGCACATAACAACAACAACAACATGTTCCTTCAAGTTTATATCAATGGAAAATAATTGGTATGAATGCACACCAAATTTGATGGCCTTAAGTGAAACAAAGAGGTGAGAAATAAATTTATCCTTAAAAAAAAAAATCACTGCCATCGAATTGATTCTAATTCACACCAACCTTCATTGGGTTTCTGAACCTATAAATCTTTACAGAAGTAGATTACCTCATTCTGCAGAGTAGCTGATGGGTTTAAACTGCTGACCTTCACATTAGCAACCAAATGCCTTATTCACTGCCACCAGAACTCCTTAAAATCTATCCTTAGCAATTCAAAATAGACAAACAACTTTGCTTAAATAAATTAAAGCTAAATATTCTAAGTGCCATGCTCATTTATGCTTATTCAATCCCTTTTTAAACCCTCTTCAAAGGAATCAAGGGCCTTGATCATTATTCATTCTATATATTCATTTTACAGCTATTATTTGAGAGGCACAAAACTGATGTTATTTCAGATATAATATATAAAGCATGATCTTTGCCCTCCAGATACTTACAATTTAATTAAATTTTCAATGCTGTCAATAGACCAAGAAGAAAGTTATCAGATTCTTGGAAGTACTCTTTGTCACTCTTTCAAATTCCTTCTTCTGAGCTAATTTGATGTCTATAAAGAACTAGTGTAAGATTAACTAATTGAGTGTTCCATTTAGAATTTCTAGACCACATAATCATCCATACCACCTCAATACCAGAACAAATTTAAAGCCCATGAGAATATACAAAGATCATAGGCATGAAATAGAATAAAATTGTACAGGTGTCAATAATTAGTTTTCCAGATCACAAATGCTTTCAACATAGCATATGCCTCCAGTATTAAAAAAGTTAATGATTAAATTATGTTCTCCCATTTTGAATTTATTTTTTCAGATCTTTATTTCAAAATTTCCATAATGAGTATGTTGTGCCTGTTAGAAGTGTACTTCATCACTAAAACTTCCATATTCATGTCATTCACTTTTATCCCCCTAATATTTTCTTTTTTAATTATTATTTTTATTTTAAGAGCTTGTTTTACATTCAACATCATGTGTACATTTAGTTTCATTCCCCATTCACCATGTCCAATGCTAACCCACTCTCTTCCCCTCCCTACCTTACAATCCTCCCCCTGTGCCCCTCATAATTATGCACTCCTGTTTGTTCTGCATTTCTTCAGTTTGAATGTTGGTCCTCTGGTGTCCCATAATCTATTGCTCTAACGGATGTATTACCATTGAGTGTGTGGGTGCAGCATTCTGTGTTGAGTGGTCTGTGTGTACATCTTGTTAACTATTGGGCTGAAAGCCCACCCCTGGGGGTGAGTTTTATTCCAGGAGTCGAATATATTTCAGGGCCATAGTATTGGGAGTCTCACCAGATTTCATCTGACCAGTAATTCTGGTCATTATTGAGTTTTTGGATTTTGTTCCATGTTTTCCCTTCCACTCTATCCAGGATCTCCAGATTTGATCCTTTCCTGAGGTTGGCATTGGTAGCCGGGCACCATCCAGTTATGCTGGTCTCAAGGGCCATCGTGTCTTGGGCTGATTGCTTCTAAATGCCCTTGGTTTTTTTTTTGTGTGTGTGTGTGTGCGTTTTTCTTCACTTCCTAACCTAGGAGACCATTAGCTGCATCTTAGATGACTGCTTGAAAGCTTTTAAGATTTTATCCCCCTAATCTTAAATTTCCTGTCACTCTCTGTAATTCTGTTTCCTAGTCACACCTGTCATTAATCATCTCAGAGAAGTTTGTGCAGAACAATAACCTTAAAAAACAAGGAGAAAGTGAAGCCTCTGATTGCATTGCCTTACTTGACTTGAATTGGGAAAATACTGAGTTTCTCCAAAATAACCATCATGGGCATGACTGGGACTATACATAACAACAAGTAACATTCAGAGCTAGAATTATCTATTTATTATTATCTTATATGTGCAGATTTGGTACTAGCTAATTTTGGTATCATCTTTAAAAAAAACTTAAACAAAGCAAGATGAACAAAACAAGTCTTTAATTACCTCTTGTCAGCTAAAGTTTTAAAATGTCAAAATACCACATATTACACCCTGGTACCTGCCCACTTTTGATGCATATAATAGAACTTCAGCTGTATTTATAAAATGAAAAACAGAATATACATTTTAACCTCAGATCCCCAAGAAAATATTTTGTGGTGAGGCTTTAATCCCAACTACATATAATCCAACTGAAAAAACAATTTACTTGTTAAATACAGAAACCTGCTGGCAATAAACTTGGCAGATGTTGGTAGATTGAGGTGATGCATGGTAATAGATTCTCTGCATTTTAGAGGTTAGGAGGAGTAGCTATGGTATGGCTCTTAATCGATTTTTATATATTTACTACATCTACAAGACTATTCATAGAAATAATCACTTCCCACAATAGTACAGTGCTTGCTGTGAGTCAACATCCCAACTTTCAATACTATACTGGACCTCCGTTCAAATGGTAAATTGATAGCAAACTTCATAATGAAACTGTAGAAATCAGTTAACATGTGAGAATTTTAAAATATTTAGAAGTTGATGAACTCTTTAAAATCTCTTTAGTGCATAACTTTTCATCATTCTTCTGTAATATCTTCTTAACCCTAACCATTAATTGTGTGTACTCCTAAATCACTAGGTAACTGCAAAAGTTAGAAAATCTAGGTCATTTTGGATGAAATTATTAAAAGAATTAGGGCTCATAGAAGTGTTTCAACAGAAGTTGAAGTAGTTAGACTAAGCAGTAACACATAAATTCCATTCTTTATCAGTTTTCTTGGAGTCCCTGGGTGGCACAGTTAGAAGCTCAGTCAAAATGTGCATGGTTCAAACCCACCCACTGAGAGACACCCTGGAAGACAGGCCTGGATGGAAATCTGCTTCCCAAAGTGATAGGCTTGAAAACTCTATTGTAAACTTCCAATCTGTGTACATGGGTTCACCATGACTCAGAATTGACCAGCGGTAACAAAAGCAACATGAGACTTCTTATTAAAACATTTAATATATTGTGATGGAGAGTTGGCAAATATGTCCTTATCCCTTGGGAAGAAGAGCAAATGCTTCTGACAATTTTTTTGTTGTTGTTGTGGTCATTGTTGTAAAAATATAGATAACACAACATTTGCCAACTCCACTTTTTTTTTTGTGAATCAGAGGCCAATTACATCCGTCATGTGGTTCAACCATCACAAATATCTGTTGCCAATTTTTCCATAATCATAGTTCCAATAGTTCTTACATACAAGTCTCAGTTAATTTATTGTTATCAAGTAGACAAACAAAACAAAACAAAACCCACTGCCACTGAGTCGATTCCAACTCATGGTGACCCTCATTAGTTATCTAGGCAGTGAATCTTTATGGAAATAGATAGCCCAGTGTTCCTTCCGCAGAGTGGCTGGTGGGTTTGGACCACCAATCTTCTAGTTAACAGTCAGATGCCTTAGGCACTATGCTATCAGAGCTCTCTGTCTGCTTGTTATTATTTTGATGTCCACGCAGAGTTAGAATAGTTTTAAAAATATAAGGGATTGATTGGATGTTTGCTGAACTAAATTCATTTTCAATAAAGATGTATCTGTTCTTTTAAATGTTTCCGTTTAGCAATAATTTTCTAGCTTCCCTTCCCCTAAGTCCTGCGATACAAAAATATATTTAAACTTTATGCCAATGAAGTTAATTTTATTTTGTCTTTTCTTTTGACACTTTATTTAAAAGGTTTGTATTCTTTCTAAGGTATTTATAATCTAATATATTTAGAATGTTAAAGTAACACAACATAAAAATCAGAGAAGTACACATGTGAAATATTTGGTATAGTAACTGTATAAAACTCACATTAGCATTCTTCTGAACCTTACTAGTATAAACCTAGGGTGCTATGTTACTTGGTTGTCAGGCCCCTGGGCTTGTATCAGTATTTATCTGACACAAATATGTGATCTGTTGTATAATGGCATATTGATTTCACATGTGAATTATTTCTTCACAACCTACTTCATGTAATAAATACTAACATTATGCACCCCAGTTGATGAAGTCTGAAATGTGAAAGTCAATTTTAACTTTACATTTTCTCACCAGCTTATATCTGGTATGTCAACAGCCTTAGCTTTTTGCTTATACAGAATCCCTAGAGACAACAGAATTCATCTCAAAAGGTTCAAATAAAAAGACTTCAATGAATGGACTACTTACAGTGATATGAACAGAATCAAGGAAAGAAGAATTGATGAGGCAACCAGAGACTAAGAACAGTAGGAATCTATTGATGTATCAGATGAGGGGATAAAGAAACAAAGGGATATTACCTCAGTCTGGAATATCTGATCTGATAAAGTAGAGCCTACATGACAGGAGTTATAGTCATGGAGGGGATATAGCTACTCTCAAAGATTCAGCGTTGGAGTGGGGAGTGTGTGGGGGAAAAATACCTCTTAAAATTCTGAATTCCTGTCAGCTATCTCTTGTAAGCCAAACTCAAATGGAAGTCACTTGGAAAGGGAGTGGGTGATACAGTTTGGAAGATCAGCCTCCTGGCTGATTAGGGAGTGAGGATTGATAGGACAAATTCAGAATAAACAGTAACAGTTATACCTGGAAAATATTTCCAAAATTATTCCTTTTGTCTTTATCTTAATGGAACTATCCTACTATAGTCCACTGACAGCTCTCACATATCTCACTGCTTCTCAACTGCTCATTCTATGAACATGTAAGTCTATTTCCCAATCATCAGTGTTCTTTTAAAACAATAAAATATTATATCATTATTACTTAAAAATCAGTAGTTCCCCATTCACTTAGAATAAAACTCTTTTTTTTTTTTTAAACCATGGGCTTTATAGCACGGGATTGAAAAAGGATAAAGTGTTGGGGGATTCTGAGTTCTTTTTCTGAGACTGTCTATGGTGGTTACTGTAGACATGACATTATCTTTTCCCTCTAAAGCCCATCATCCTCAGTCACAGCTATGGTTTTTGAGTAGGCTACGTACATGTTTACATTAGAACAAACCCAGTGAAAGTCAGATGAGAGAATAATTGTTCAGATTCTCAAGCGAAACTGTTTATAATGGTACTTCACTCTTATCTGTCCATACATTTTCCCCACATTCGCTTTTTTCAAATACCATGGAACCCAGTGAGAAAGCAGTAGATAAATTTCTCCATGTTTTTTTTTTTTTTAAATTACAAAATATGAGAGTTTACATATAATCAAGAAAGCCATTGGTCGAACTTTCCACATACAAGGAAAGAAAATGAGACTCAGAAATACAAATTGATATGTTTCCTATCAATGGGGCTAAATAACAGTACATTGTGTTTAGAATCCAGTTTTCCTAACTCCCAAGTCAGTTTTTACACAATCACTTTAATTTTCTTCACTTTTAGCAACATATTTCTATATCCAATGCCATTTAGAGAAGAAATCAAGGTACTATTTTGATATGTGATATTTGAATGCTTTAGTGCTTGCTTAAAAGCCACTGTAATAAATAAAGTGTTCTTTTTTGTTATTTATCAAATGTACTTAAGATTAAAATAAATTTTTTGGTTACCAGAAATACATTTCTGACAACATCTAGCTACTGTTTGGAAAAGTCAGGGATAAGCATCAGTACATTGCTATTTTGCTTGTCAGTGCTGTGGCAGCTACAAATACACCTACAGGTTTCAGAATTATTTCGGCCGTGTGCACTGAAGCTTTCAACAGCAATCACCT
The DNA here is from genome assembly GCF_000298275.1 of Orycteropus afer afer. Lineage (NCBI taxonomy): Eukaryota > Metazoa > Chordata > Mammalia > Tubulidentata > Orycteropodidae > Orycteropus > Orycteropus afer. Next base: position 14,033,237 of record NW_006921609.1, on the reverse strand, counting down.
TGTAAGAATCTAGTATTTCTACAATGAGTTTTTATCAAGATTGGTGTAAAATTTGTCTTTAACCATATTGTTGCTTTCATAGTGGATGCATATATGTTGACAGTCATGAACAGGTTTAGCTTGGAACTAGTACAAAGATAATGGAAGTGTTTTCTTAGGACATCTCAGATATTTAACAGGCATTAAGCTTAAAATGACCTGCTGAAGGAATAAATTTTTAATTTTTAAAAAATGTTTTATTGTGATTTGGGTTCAAATTTACAAAGCAGATTTATTTCATATTCAGCATTTCATACCCCTTTGTTTCACAGGACCAATTATTATCTCCCAAATGGAACAGCTCTCCTCCTACTTCCTTCTGTGGTTACCCTTTCTCTGTTGTCCTCTAACCAATGCATTCCTGTCTGTCTAGCTTTCCCCCTATGGCAGTGCTTCCCTCTGATCTCTCACCATTGATTGTTCTAAGGAGTACATCTCTCTAGGGTAAGTGTTAAGCTTGTAGGACTTTATAGTGTTTGGCTGAGAGTTAACCCATGAGAATGAGTCCAATTTCAGACCTGAGGTCATAGTCTCAGTGGTTTCACCAGTGTCTATCAGACCAATAATCCTGGTCATTTTTATGTTTTTGATTTTAGCTCCATGGTTTTCTTACCACTCTATCCAGGATCTCAAACTTTGATCCCTTTCAGAGAGGTTGGCATTGGTAGCCAGGCACCATCTAGTTCTTCTGGTCTCAGAGTTGTGTAGACTGAGGTTTCATGGTCCATTAGTCCCTGGGACTAAATATTTCCATGTCTTTAATTTCCTTCACTCTTCTTTGCTTAATATGAAGAAAGACCAATAGTTTCATCTTATATGACCACTTGTAAGCTTTTAAGACCCCAGTTACTACTCATTAAAGTAGGATGTAGAACACAGTTTCTGTGTACTATTTTGTCCCATTTAAGCTTCATGTGCCCTGAGATTATGGTCCTGAGCCTACAGGCCCATTGACTCACTTCCTCAGGGAGCTTGGTTGTGGCTAAGAAGCTAACCCAACCTTGTTCCCTGTTAGTTTTATCATGTATATAGATATTTTAGTAGAACATACAAATATACATGTTGGAATATCATGAGCAAAACCTCTCTGGTCATAAGTATTTTCCCATTCACTTACTCATACCTGATCTTCTTGCTTGTCTGTATGTATATCCACCATAGACTAATGTTTCTTATTACTGATAATGCAGCAATGTATATGTAACAGTATTTGACTCTGTTGTGAATATTTTTTGTGCACCTCTCTGTGTCCTCCTTTTCCCTGTTGTTATTATGCTGGTCACACACTTTTCTCATATTGTTTTTTTTCTTAAGCCAAATCAACACATGTTTCTTAACTAGTCAGGAATTTTCCTTCCCCTGCCCTCTTATCCTTGGCAACAAAGTAAATTTCCTTCCCTGTGTAAATGTTTCCTTGACTTTTTATCATAACAGTCTAATACAATACATACCCTTCTGTGATTGACTTATTTAACTCAGCATAATGCCCTCCAAGTTCTCCATGTTATGAGGTGACTTAAGGATTCTTCATTATTCTTGTATGCTTCATAGTATTCTATTATGTATATATACCATCGTTTGATTATCCACTAATCTGTTGACTTAGGTTATTTTCATCTCTTTGCTATTGTGAGTAGTGCTGTGATGAACATGGTTTTGTGTCCTGGATCTCACCTCTTTAGGATGTATTCCTAGTAGTAGAATTGCTACATCAAATGGTGCTTCTCTTTGCAACTTTCTAGGGAAACACTGTACCATTTTCCATAGTGGTTGTACCATTTTACAGTACCACCAGCCGTGTATGAGAGTTCAGTCTCTCCACACCCTTGCAGCACTTGTTCTCTGACTTGTTGATCTTAGCTATTTTTGCTAGAGTGAGATGATATCTCTTTGTTGTTTAGATTTGCAACTCTCTAATGGCTAATGATCATAAGCATTTCTTCATGTGTTTGTTGGCTGCCTGAATATATTTTTGGGAAAGTGTCTGTTAATATCCTGTGTCCATTACTGAATTGGATTGTGTGTCTTTTTGAGGTTGAAGTTTTGACTTTTCTATACATTTAGAGATAAGTCCTTTGTTGGATATGTCATGGCCAAATATTTTTTTCCCAATATGTAGGTTCCTTTTTTTTTTTTTTTTCACTCTTTTGGAGAAGTCTTTTGATGCACATAAGAATTTAATTTTTAAAAGATCCCAGTCTCTAGTTCATCTTCTGCTGTTCGGGCATTATAGATTATGTTTGATAGTCTATGCCATAAATTAGGGCAACTAGGCTTGCTCCTATTTTATCTTAGATGAATTTCATAGTTTTAGGTTTCACATTTATGCCTTTGATCGATCTTGATTGTTATTGGTGTGATGTATAGATCTCGTTCATTTTTCTGCAAATGGATATCCAATTTTGCCAGCACCATTTGTTAAAGAGGCTACCTGTCCTTATTTAATGGGTTTCAACCCTTTGTCAAAATCAGCCATTCATAGATGAATAGATCCATTTCTGAATTCTCAGATCTATTTCACTATCCTATGTGTCTATCATTGTACCAATACCAGGCTTTTTTGACTACTGTGGCTGTATAGTAGGTATTGAGATCTGGGAGGGTGAGACCCCCTAGTTCGTTTTTCTTTTTCAATAGAGATTGTCTTATCCAAGCTCTCTTTCCTTTCCATATAAATTTAATGATTGTTTTTTTTCCACACTTTAAAGAATGTTGATGGAATTTGGATTGGGATTACACTGAATATATAGATTGCTTTGAGTAGTATGGACATTTTCATATTATTCAGTCTTCTTATCTGTGATAAAGGCATATTCTTCCATTTATGTAGGGCTCTTGTAGTTGCTTTTAGTAGTGTATTCTAGTTTTCTTTGTACAGGTCTTTTGTGTCCCTGAAAATATTTATTCCTAAGTATTTTGTCTTTTTGGTAACTATTGTAAATGTTATTGTTTTCCTTATTTCCTTTTCAGATATGTCTTTGTCGGTGTAGTAGAATCCAATTGATTTTTGTATGTTGATCTTGTTTTCTGCCAATTTGCTGAATCTTTCAATTAGTTCCAATAGTATTTTTGCTGAGTATTTTGGGGTTTCTATGTATAGAAATGCAGCTGGAATGCTCCTTGGAAATGAGAATGGCCAGAGTTCATCTCATCTACCTTGGTCAAGTTGTAAGAAGGAATCATTCTCTGAAGAAGGATATCATGCTTCATAAAGTGGAAGGTCAATGAAAAAAGCAAAGGCCCTCAACAAGATGAATTGACACAGTGGCTACAACTACAGGCTCAAGTATAGCAAGGATCATGGAGCTGGCACAGGACTGAGCGGTGTTTTGTTCTGCTGAGCATGGGGTTACTATGAGTTGGAGATGACTTGATGGCACCTAACAACAACAACAACATGTATTTCTATAATGTCATCTGCAAATAGAGATCATTTTACTTTTTCTCTGCCAATTTGGATGCCTTTTATGTCTCTTTCTTGCCTTCCTGCCTAGGCTAGCATTTCCAATCCAATGTTGCATAGAAGTGATAATAGAGGGCATCTTTGTTTCATTCCCTTTTACAAGGGGAATGCTTTCAGTCTCTCTCCATTGAGAATAATGACAGCTATTAGTTTTGCATACATATCCTTTATTATGACGAGGAATTTCCCTTCTCTTCTTATTTTGTCAAGAGTTTTTATCAAGAATAGATGTTGGCATTTATCAATTGCCATTTCTGCATTGGTTGATATGATCATGTGGTTCTCTTCCTTTATTTTATTTGTGTTATGGATTACATTGATTGTTTTCCTGATGTTGAACCATCCCCAAGTACCTAGTGTGAATCCCACTTTGTCACAGTATATTATTTTTTTGATACGGTGCTGCATTCTGTTGGCTGGGATTTTGTTGAAGATTTTTACGTCTAGATTCATGAAAGATATTGGTCTTTTTAGTTGTATAATTTGTTTTCATTTTGAGTGAAAATATCCTCATAATGTACCTAAGTTTTATGTTAACAATTAATTAACTAAATAAATAATTAATATTTAATCCTACAACTCTTTATTTTCTGAATGTTTTATTTTTTCAGAGGCAGCTCTTCTTTTACATTCTGTATAATGGCATGCCCTGAGTTGCTATGAATTGCCACTGCATTCTATCCCATTTATTTTTATAGAATGTACGTTTCCTTAGTATCTATTATGTTCCAAGTACTGTGTGAGAAAATCTCTCCTACTACACTTACCTGGATCCCTGCTGCTGACTCCTCCACTGTCTTGGTTCCAGGGCCTTTTAATCCCTTTTCTCCCACTCTCCTGCCCTGCTGCTTTGGGGGTGCCTGGGTTCCCTCTCCTCACCTGGATCCCTGTGGCGGACAGCCCCTCTGTCCCGGTTCCTGGGATAGCGGCAGGGACCCAGTTAAGTGTGGTAGGAGAGGTTCCCAAAAGGGAGACAAACTTGTGTGTCGGTTTGTCCTACCATGGTGACATGTTGATGTGAGTTTTGAGGCTAAGCCACTGGTGTTTCAAACCCAGCAGGATGCACATGGTGCACAGGTATCAGCCCAGTTTATAGACTGAGACAGACTAGGAAGAAGGAAGAGGCCATCCACTTCTCAAAGAACTGGCCAGGGAAAACCTTATGAATAGCAAAGAAACACTGATACATTATTGTGCAACTTTATGAATAGTCCGGTTAGGTTAGAAGGCTCTCAAAATAGGACTGGGAAAGAGCTACAACATCTGAGTAAACCCAGCCTTACTCATATGGAAAAGAGAAAGCTTTCGAGACCTCCATTTGCCGATGTGGCACCACTCAAATTGAAGAGAAACAGCCACAGACATCCATTAATCATCGGAATATGGAATGTACGATGTATGAATCTAGGAAAATTGGAAGTTGTCAAAAATGAAATGGAATGCATAAAGATTGATATTCTCGGCATTAGTGAGCTGAAATGGACTGGTTTTGGCCATTTTGAATCAGACAACCATATGACCTACTATGCCAGGAATGACAGTTTGAAGAGGAATGGCATGGCATTCATCATCACAAAGGATGTTTCAAGATCTGTCCTGAAGTACAATGCTGTCAGTGATAGGATAATATCCATATGCCTACAAGGAAGACCCATTAATATGACTACTTTCAAATTTATGCCCCAACCACCAAAGCCAAAGATGAGGAAATTGAAGATTTTTATCAACGCTTGCAGTCTGAAATTGACTGAACATGCAGTCAGGATGTGTTAATTATCACTGGTGCCTGGAATGCAAAAGTTGGAAACAAAGAAGAATCACTGGTAGTTGGAAAATTTGGCCTTGTTGACAGAAATAATGCTGGATATTGCATTGTAGAATTTTGCAAGACCAATGACTTATTCATTGCAAACACATTTTTTCAACACAAACAGCAGCTCTACACATGGACTTCACCAGATAGAACACACAAGAATCAGATTGACTACATCTGTGGCAAGAGGTGGTGGAAAAGCTCAATATCTTCAGCCAAAATCAGGCCAGAAGCTGATTGTGGAACAGATCATCAACTGCTCATATGCAAGTTCAACTTGAAGATAAAGACAATTAAAACAAGTCCAAGAAAGCTAAAATATGACATTGAATATATCCCTCCTGAATTTAGAGATCATCTAAATAATAGATTTGATGCATTGAACACCAATGACCGAAAACCAGGAGAATTGTGGGAGGATATCAAGAACATTATCCATGAAGAAAGCAAGAGATCACTAAAAAGATGAGAAAAGAAGGGAAAACCAAAATGAATGACAGAAGAGACTTTGAAACTTGTCCCTGAGTGGAGAGTAGCTAAGGAAAATGGAAGAAAGGACAAGATAAAGGAGCTGAACAGAAGATTTCAAAGAGCAGCTTGAGCAGACAAAACCAATTACTACAATGAAATGCACAAAGACCTGGAGTTTGAGAACCAAAAGGGAAGAACATGTTTGGTACTTCTCAAACTGAAAGAATTGAAGAAAAAATTTAAGCCTCGAGTTGCAATATTGAGAGATTCTGTGGGCAAAATATAGAATGATGCAGGAAACATCAAGAGAAGATGGCAAGAATACAGAGTCACTGTACCAAAAGGAACTGGTTGATCTTCATCCATTTCAGGAAGTGGTATATGATCTAGAACCAATGGTACTGAAGGAGGAAGTTGAAGCTGCTATGAAAGAGTTGGCAAAGAACAAGGCTCTGGGAATTGACGGAATACTGATTGAGATATTTCAACAAACGGATGCCCCATTGAGGCACTCACTCGGTTATGCCAAGAGATTTGCAAGACTGCTACCTGGCCAACTGACAGGAAGAGATCCACATTTATACCCATTCCAAAGAAAGGTGATCACAAAGAACGTGGAAATTATAGAACAATATCATTAATACTTCATGCATGTAAGATCTTACTGAAGATAATTCAAAAACTGTTGCAGCAATATATTGACGGAGAACTTCCAGAGGTGCAAGTTGGATTCAGAAAAGGACGTGGAACAAGGGATATCATAGCTGCTGTCAGATGGATATTGGATTAAGGCAAAGAATACCAGAATGATGTTTACTTGTGTTTTATTGACTATGCAAAGGCATCTGATTATGTGGATCATTACAAATTATGGATAACATTGAGAAGAATGGGAATTCCCAAACACTTGACTGTACTCATGAGGAACCTGTACCTCTACCAGGAGGCTGTCATTCGAATGGAACTAGGGGACACTACACGGTTTAAAATCAAGAAGAGAGTGTGACAGGTTGTATCCTTTCCCGATACTTATTCAATCTATGTGTTGAGCAAATAATCTGAGAAGCTGGACTATATGAAGAAGAACATGGCATCAAGATTTGAGGAAGAATCATTAACCACCTGAGATGTGCAAATGATACAACTTTGTTTGCTAAAAGTGAGGATGACTTGAGGCACTTACTGATGAGGGTTGAAGAATACAGTCTGTGGTATGGATTATGTCTCAATATAAAGAAAACAAAAATCCTCACAACTGGACCAATGAGCAGCATCACAATAAATAGAAGATTGAGGTTGTCAAAGAATTTACGTTGCTTGGTTCTACAATCGATGCCAATGGAAGCAGCAGTCAGGACATTAGATGACATGTAGCAATGGGAAAGTCAACTGCGAAGGAACTGTCTCAAGTGCTGAGGAGCAAAGATGTCTCCTTGAGGATTGAGGTGTGCCTGACACAAGCCATGATATTTTCAATTGCCTTGAATGCATGTAAGAGCTGGGCAATGAATAAGGAAGACCAAAGAAGGGTTGATACTTTTGAGTTATGGTGCTGGCAAAGAATGCTGAAAGTACCATGAACTTCTAAAGGAACTAACAGATCTGTCCTGGAGAAAGTGCACCCGAAATGCTCTTTGGAAGCAAGAATGGCTAGACTTTGTCTCACCTATTTTCATCATGTTGTCAGAAGGGTCTGTTCCCTGGAAAAGGATGTCATGCTTGGTCGGTGGAGGGTCGACAAAAGAGGAGAAGGCCTTCAACGAGATGGATTGGCATGGTGGCTGCAATGATGGGCTCAATTATAGCAGGGATCATGGAGCTGGTGCAGGATCAGGCAGTGTTTCATTCTGCTGTGCATGGGGTTGCTGTGACTTGGAAGCGACTCGATGGCACCTAACAACAACAACAACTGTGTTAGAAGATAAATAAAATACCATTCGAGTACTCAAACAACACATATAATAGAAAATTAAGTTAATGTGATGAAAGATATTTCATTTAGTAATTTTTTAACCATAATCTATTAACTATAGTGGTAAGCATTGCTGATTTCTTAGGCTTACAAAGCTAAATAAAATAGTGTCTCAATGATCTCACAATCTATTGGGAAACAGACATACACAGAGAACAATGTAGTACATTAGGGTTATGTGTAAGAATAAATGCCCACTGCCATTGAGTCCACCTTGGCTCGTAGAGACCCCCATTGGGTTTCTGAGGTGGTAAATCTTTATGGATGTAGATTTCCTGGTCTTTCTTCTACAGAGTGGCTGGTTCATTTGAGCTGACAACCTTCTGGTTAGCAGTCAAATACCTTAGGAATTTGAGCTACTAGAACTCCTTATGTGTAAGAAAACAAAAACAAAAACAAAAAAACCTCACTGCTGTCCAATTGGTTTCCAAGGAGATATAGCTATGGAAGTAGATTGCCCAGTCTTCCTTCCAAGGAGTGGTTGGTGGTAAAGATATGCAAAAATTATATGGCAGAATAAAGAAGGAATTGTAAAGATTAAGTGATTCAAGTTTCTAATACAATGATAAAGAGCTCTGGTGGTGTGGTGATTAACATATTTGGCTGCTAACCATAATGTCAGCAGTTCAAACTCACCAGCCAAACTATGGGAGAAAAATGAGGTGGTCTTCTTCCATAAAGTTTTACAGCCATATGTGCATGTGAAAGCTGGGCAACGAATAAGGAAGACCGAAGAAGAGTTGATGCTTTTGAGTTGTGGAGTTGGCGAAGAATACCGAAAGATCCATGGCTGCTAGAAGACACTCCTGGAAGAAGTGCAGCCGGAATGCTCCTTGGAAGCAAGAATGGCCAGACTTTGTTTCACCTACTTTGGTCATGTTGTCAGAAGAGATATCATGGTTGGAGAAAGATATCATGCTTGGTAAAGTGGAGGGTCTGCGTTAAAGGGGAAGGCTTCAACAAAATGGATTGATACAGCGGCTGGAATGCTGAGCTCAGGTATAGCAAGGATTGTGAGGCTGCCGCAGGACTGAACAGTATTTTGTTCTGTTGCACACAGGGTCACTATGACTTGGAGCTGACTTGACAGCATCTACAATAACAACATGGAGTTGCTGCATCATAATATTATGTGTAAACATTTCAAGAACTACAGAACTGTTTTCCTCAGTAGTACCTTTTTACAATCCTACCATTCTCATCAACTCTTGTTTTCTATTTTTCTGATAATAACCATTTTAGAGGGGGTAAAGTGGTATCTCATTGTGGTTTTGATCTGCATTTCCTGAATGACTAATGGGAGTCTCTGGGTCATGCAAACGGTTAAACGCTTGATTATTTGCTGAAAGATAAGGTGTTTTGAACTCACCCAAATGCACCTTGGAAGACAGGCCTGGCAATTGCTTCTGAAAGGACCCAGCCTTGGAAACTTTATGGAGTAGTTCTACTCTACACACAAAGGGTTTCCATGAGTCAGAATTGACTTGATATTAACTAACAAGAAGAAGAAATGATATGACTTTTTATGTGCTTATTGGTCATTTATATATCTTCTTTGGTGAATTTCAGGAAAAAAAAAAAAAAAAGTTTTACAGCCTTGGAAACCATATAGGGCAGTTCTACTCTGTCCTAAATGGTCACTGTGAGTCATAATCAACTCAATGGCAGTGAGTTTGGTGTTTTGTTTTTTAATATAATAGTCTACAAAATTATTTCAACTGTATTTTGGATTTAGTCACTAGAAAAGAACAAGTTCAGTGGAATTGAAGAGGAATGAGTAAGTCTTGTACAGTAATGAGAGGTTAGGAAGAAAAATAAAAAATTTATGTTATTCTTTTGGGAATGAAAATTTAGAGAGGAGCCAAGTGATGTTTCATATCAAGGACAATGATTTTTTTCAGTGATAGTCTTGAGGATTCAGATAGGAGGAAGAAATACTACATGTAGAAAAATATTAAGAAAAAGGAAGGAAGAATGGAGGGATAAAGGGGGTACACGGAAAAAATGATTCTCAAATTACATGAAGACACTTCAGGAAACTGAAGGTAAACATTTATGTGGAAGATGAAGGCAAATATCATTATCAGAAACTAGAAGAAAAGATGTGAGAATTGATAAGTGATCAATAAATGTGTGGATAACAGAGTGGTGATTGACAGTGATGGAATTCCAGTGGCTTGAATTCCTGAATAAAGTAAGAAACAAATTTGTCTTTTCAGAGTTCTGAATTTAGCAGCTAAGTAGGGAGTTTGAGGAGAAAATACAAACATTTGTTATTGGAGAAAACAACAGAGAAAGATGAATAAGAAAGACACACTTTTGAGTATTAGCTGTATGTAAATTGTTTCCAGTAGGATTCAGATACCACTGTGATTCAAGAAATAGTTTAGAAAGTGCAGGGAGTTGTGGTCAGTGAGCAGTTGAGTTCAAAATTTCAGAAGGAACATGAAGTTTTGTAACAGTAAAGGTAAAAAACTGTTACATGGTACAACCATGGTTCTAGATGGTCCAAAAACAGATGAGGAAGCCATCAAGCTGTTAGACTAAATTTTGGGAGAAAATTATTCACATGCTCTGGTGGCGTAGTGCCTAAGGCACTTGACTGCTAACCAGAAGGCTAGCGGCTCAAACCCACCAGCCACTCCTCAGAAGCAAGGTTGGGCAATCTACTTCCATAGTGATATTGCCTCAGAAACCCAAGGAGGGGTCACTATGAGTCAGATCTGACTCAAGGGCAGTGAGTTTTCTTATGAAGCCACACAATTGAAAGCTGGACTTAAACCGCTGACTGTGGTATGTTGTTGTTATTTTCAGTCAGTGTGGTGGTATTAATAAGTCTTTAGGAAATGGCAGAAAAGAAAAGATGTTTTATGTAGATCTTTGCAAGCAGCCCTGGAGTGCTAGGAGAATGTTTACGTATCTCCACACTCAAAGGTACATAGTATGTAAGGTAATGAATTGGCTACACTTGAAAGCACTGATAGAGTAGCTATGTGATAAGGGAGAAGGCTGGTACTTAGTTTAGATGTTTTATATAGATTAACTCAAAAGATTAAAGATAAAAGTAATTTTGTCCATTGCTCCATGACTGTAGTGGAAAAATGGAAAAAATCTCAATGAGAGATTTGGTTGAAAGGAAAAAAAAAAAAGAAAAGAATGAAAAATAGAATATATTATTATGGGATAATAGATGAGGAAACAAGAAATGAGAGAACAATGGTTCATGTGTTATTAGTATTATTTTAAATTTTTTATTGTGACTTGGATGAAAATTTACAAAGTAGATTCATTTTAGTCTCAACGGTTCAAGCACATTTGATTTCTGGCCCTGATTACACTTCCCAATCATAAAAACTCTCCTCCCATCTCCTCCCTGTGACTACCCATTCCCTGTGCCCTTCTTATCTATGGATTCTTGTCTGTCCAGCTTTCTCTTTTGTGAATGCTGCCTTTCTGAAGTCTTATGATTGATTGACCTAAGCAGTGCATCTCTCTAGGATAGGTGGGTGAATCTCCCTGGGGTAGGTGTTCTGCTTGTAGGTCTTTCTGCTGTTGAGCTGAGAGCTAATCTACATAAGTGAGTCCATTTCCAGGCCCAAAGTGTAACCCAGGGCCATAGTCTCAGGGGCTCCACCAGTCTGTATCAGACTAGTAATTCTGGTCATTTTTGTGTTTTTGAATTATGTTCCACATTTTTCCTCCCACTCTAACCAGGATGTCTGACTTTGATCCCTTTCTGAGCAGTTCACATTGGGTACATCTCGTACCTCTGATCTCAGGGTCAGGAAGGCTGAAGTCCTCGTTGTTCATCATGTTGTTGTTGTTGTTGTTGTGTGCCGTCGAGTCGGCCTCAACTCATAGCGACCCCTCCTTGGGTTTCCGAGGCAGTATCACTACGGAAGTAAGATTGCCAACCTTCCTTCCGAGGCGTTCATCATATCTTTGGACTAATTGTGTCCAAATGACTTTGATTTTCTTCACTCTTCTTTGCTCCAGATAAGAGGATATCAATAGTTGTATCTTAGATGGCCTCTTGAAAGTTTTTAAGACCCCAGTTGCTACCCAGCAAACAAGATTTTTATGTACTATGTTGTGCCAATTCAGTATGATGTCCCCTGAGACTGGTCCTGAGCATGCAGGTTTGGCAATTCTCTCCTTCAAGGTGTTTGGTTGTCTCTGAGAAACTAGTTCCTACCTTGTCCTCTTTACTTCTGTAATATATGTGGATAATTTTGTAGCACAAGTATATGTGTATGACTATCTTCAGCCAAATCTATTCTTGGTCTTGAGTATATTCCTGTTTGCCTACCCCCACCTGATCTCACCAGTCTATGAATTTAGCCATAGCCTAGTGTTTGCTGTCACTTACCAGTTTTGCAGTATTGTGCATGTAATAGTATTTGCCTGTTTTCTGTATCTTTTGTGCATGTTTCTGTGTCCTCCATTTCCCATTGTCACCTTCCTGGTGACACTCCCCCCCCCCCCAAATCAACATGTGACCTTCAGATAGTCTGAAATTTTCCCTCCCCTTCCTTCCCATCCCTGGTAACCAACAAACTGAAGTTCCTTCCCTGCATAAATCTTTCCTTGACTTTTTACAATAATGGACTCATACAATATTTGTCCTTCTGTGATTGACTTATTTTACTCAGCATAATATCCTCCAAATTCATCCACGTTGTGAAATGATTAGTGTATTCTTCATTATGTTTTAATGTTGCACAGTAGTCCATTGTGTGAATATACCATAGTTTGGTTATCCATTCATCTGTTGATGGACATTTAAGTTGTTTTCATCTCTTTGCTACAGTGAATTGTGCTGTGATGAACATGAACATGAATATACATGTGTCTGTTTGTGTTCTGGATCTCACCTCTTTAGGATATATTCCTAGTAATGGAATTGCTGGATTAAATGGTATTGCTATTTTCAGTTTTTTAAGGAAATGCCTTACCGTTTTCCACAGTGGCTATACCATTTTACAGACCCACCAGCAGTATATGAAAGTTCTAATCTCTCCACACCCTCACCAGCATTTGTTATTTTCTGTTCTGTTGAACTTTGTTATCATTGCTAGGGTGAGATGTTATCCCATTGTATTTTGATTTGCATCTCTCTCATGGCTAATGATCATGAGCATTTCCTCATATGTTTGTTGCCACCTGTATACCTTCTTTAGTGAAATGTCTGTTCATATCCTCTGCCCATTTTTTAATTGGATATTTTATCTTTTTGTTGTTGAGGTGTTGAAATTTTCTATAAATTTTAGAGATAAGTTCCTTGTCAGATATATCATAGTCAAATGTATTTTTCCCAATCTGTAAGTTCTCATTTTACCCTTTTGTAGAAGTCTTTCAGTGAACATAAGAATTTAATTTTTGAAAGGTCCCAGTCATCTAGTTTCTCTTCCACTGCTTGCATATTTTGGGTTATGCTTGAAAGTCTATTTATGCCATAAATTAGAGCCTCTAGAATTGCCCCTATTTTATCTTTGATGGACTTTGTGGTTTTGGGTTTTACATTTAAGTCTTTGATCCAACTTGAGTTCGTTTTTGTCTGTTGGGTGAGGTATGGGTCTTGTTTCATTTTTCTGCAAGTGGATATTCAGTTTTGCCAGCACCATTTGTTAAAGAGGCTCTCTATCCCCCATTTAATGAGTTTCAGCCCTTTGTCAAAAATCAGCTGTCCATAGAGGGATGGGTCTATTTCTGGGTTCTCAATTCTGTTCCATTGGTCTATTTTTCTACCATTGTACCAATACCGTGCTGTTTTGACTACTGAGGCTGTATAGTAGGTTTTGAGATCAAGGAGTATGAGGCCTCCAACTTTGTTTTTCTTCTTCAGCTGTGCATTGCTTATCTGAGGTCTCTTTCCTTTCCATATGAAGTTTATGATGGTTTTCCCACATCCTTACAGAATGTTGATTCAATCTGGATCAGGATTACATTGAATGTATAATTGCTTTGGTTATTGACATCTCACAATATTCAATCTTCCTATCCATGAAGATGACATGTTCTTCCATTTATGTAGGTTTCTTGTAGTTTCTTGTAGTAGTGTTTTGTAGCTTTCTTTGTATAAGTCTTTTGTTACATTTTTTTGTTTCCCTGGTAAGATTTATTCCTAAGTATTTTATCTTTTGGGTAACAATTGTAAATGGTTTTGTTTTCCTTATTTCCTTTTCAGAGGTCTTTTTGTTGATTGATGGAGAGGAATCCAACTGATTTTTGAATGTTGACCTGTATCCTGCCACTTTGGTGAACCTGTCTATTAGTTCCAGTAGTTTTTTTGCTGACTCTTGGGTTTTCTATGTGTAGGATCATATAATCTGCAAATACAGATAGTCTTCTTTGTCAATTTGGATGCTTTTTATTTCTCTTTCTTGCCTTATTGCCTTGGCTAAGACTTCCAATACAATGTTAAATAGAAATGGTGATAAGAGGGCATCATTATCTGCCTCACATTTGCAAGGGGAAATCTTTGACTCTTTCTCTGTTGACAATAATGTTGGCTGTTGGTTTTGCATATGTGGCCTTTATTATGTTGAGGACCTTCCTTTCTATTCCTATTTTGCTGAGAGTTTTGAACAGGAATGGGTGTTTGATTTTATCAAATGTCTTTTCTGCATGAATTGATATGATCATATGGTTCTTTTTTTGTTTGTTTCTGTTGGTTCTTTTATTTATGTGATGGATTACATTGATTTTTTTTTTTTTTTTTTGGTGTTGAACCATCTTTGCAACCTCGTATGAATTGCATTTGGTCATGGTGTCTAATTTTTTTGATATGTTATTGGATTCTGTTGGCTAGAATTTTGTTGAAGATTTTGACATCTATATTTATGAGGGATATTGGTCTGTAGTTTTTCTTTTTCAGTGATGTCTTTACCTAGTTTTAGTATCAGTTTTATGCTTGCTTCATAGAGTGAATTTAGAAGTATTCCATCATTTTCTATGTTCTGTAATAGTTTGAGTAGTATAGGTATCAACTCTGCTCTGAACATTTGATAGAATTCTCCAGTGAAGCTGTCTGGGCCAGGACATTTTTTGTGTTAAAAGGGAATATTTTTGTGATCTGTTCAATTTCTTCTTTTGTTATTGGTCTCTTCAAGTATTCTATCTCAGACTGTTAGTTTATGTAGGTTTCTAGAAATTTGTCCATCTCTTTCAGGTTCTCAAATCTGTTGGAGTACAGTTTTCTTTCAGTTGGTTCTGTTGTGATGTCACCCTTTTCATTTCTTAGTCTTGTTATTTGTATCTTCTCTTTCTTTTCCTTTGTTAAATTTGCCAGTGGTTTGTCAATTTGATAATCGTTTCAAAGAATCAGCTTCTTGTCTTGTTGATTCTCTCTATTGCTTTTCTGTTTTCTGCTTCATTTATTTCTACTCTGATCTTTATTATTTCCTTTCTTCTGGATACTGTAGGTTTCTTTTGTTGCTCTTTTTTTTAATTGTTGGTGTTGTTGAGTTAAAATGTTTATTTTGATTCTTTCTTCCTTTTTGATGTGTGCATTTATTGCTATAAATTTACCTCAGAGTATTGCTTTTGTTTCTAGAAAATTTTTTATTTTACACTTTATTTCTTCTGTTACTCAGTAGTTTTTGAGGAGTATATTTTTCTGTCTCCACATATTTGATTTTATTACTTTGTTTTTCCTATTATTGATTTCTAATTTTATAGCATTGTGATCTGAGAAGATGCTTTGTAGTATTTTAGTGTTTCTGAATTTATTTAGGGTTGTTTTGTGTCCTGACATATGGTCTATTCTAGAGAATGATCCATGGACCCTGGAGAAGAATGTGTATTGTGCTTTTGTTGAGTGGAGTGCTCTGTATATATCTATGAGGTCAATTGGTTGATTATGTTGTAGAGTTCTTCTGTATCTTTGTTGAGTTTTTTTCTAGTTGTTCTGTCCCTCCTTGAAAGTGGTGTGTTAAAGTCTCCTACTACTGCTGTATAATTATCTATTTTTCATTTAGATTCAGTTAATATTTGCTTAATGCATTTTGGAGCTCTTTCTTTGAATGCATAGATATTTATTGTGGTGATGTCTTCTTGGTAAATTAACTCTTTTAACATGATACAGTGCCCTTCATTGTCCCTTATACTGATTTTCACCTTGAAGTCTATTTTATTAGAAATTAATATTGCCACTCATACTCTATTTTGGTTGCCATTAGTTTGCTATATTTTTTTCCACCCCTTGATTTTAATTCATTTTTATCTTTGTGTTTAAGGTGGGTTTCTTGTAGCAAGCATATTAACAGGTCTTCTTTTCTTATCTAATCTGCCACTCCACTCTCTTTCTCTTGGCTAGTGTATTCCATTCATATTGAGTGTAATTAGTATTAAGTATGAATTTATTACTGTCATTCTGTTCTGTGTTTGTTGTTGTTGTGTTGTTGGTGATTCCTTTGTTCTAAATATTTTTATGTGCTGAGTTAATTTTGTTATGAAGTATTTTTTCTCTTTTCTTCATTATTGTTGGTATTGTGTTTACTAAGCCTTTGTGATTTTCTTCTTTCCTAGTTTGGTTAGAAGGATTGTTAATTTTCTTTGTGGTTACTCTGAAGTAAATTCTTATCTAAGTTTGGAACAGTATGTTCTATAAAGACATTGTCCTGTGTTCCTCTCCATTTGGAAGGTTTTTTTTTTTTTTTTAATTAAAACTTTTATTCCTTCATTTTGTTCTGTCGCTGGTGTCATTTGCAAATTGACACACCTATTTCTCTATGTACATTTTTTTCGTGAGCTTATTTTGAGAATCTTTTTCTGGTTTGGTTTCTAGGTGGGGGTGTCAAGTTTCTTGGTTTTAATTTATTGTTCTCTGATGTGTATTTTCTATTGGAAGGACTCCCTTTAGCATTTCTTATAGGGTTGGTCTGGTTTTCACAAATCCCCTTAATTTTTCTTTGTTTGGGAATATCTTTATTTAATCCTTATATCTGAGGTATGGTTTGACTGGATATATAATTCTTGGTTGGCAGTTCTTGTCCTACAAGGTTTTGTATATGCCACCCTAGTGCTTTCTTAACTGCATGGTTTCTGCTGAGAAGTCATAGTTTAGTCTTATTATCTATTGCCTATTGTAGGTAACATTTCATTTTTCCTTACCTGCTCCTGAGATTCTTTCTTTGTTTTTGGTTTTGGAAAATTTGATTATGATATATCTTGGTGACTTTTGATTGGCTTCTATCCTGTAAGGTTTTTTTTGAGCCTCTTTAATGGATATCTTTTCTTCTTTCATGATATTGGGGTATTTTCTCTTACTCGTCTCTGACAATTTTCTCAGGTTTTTTTTTTTTCTTTCTTTCTTTCTTTTTTCTTTTTTTTTTTTTTTGCCCCTCTTGTTCTGGAATTCCAATCAGGTGTATGTTGTTTCTTTTCATGCCATCCACATAACTCTTAAGTTTTCTTCATTTCTTTAGATCTTTGTTCTGAATTTTCCTCATTCAAGCTGGTATCAAGGGATTTGTCTTCTAGCTGGGAAATGCATTTTTCCAGCCAGTTCTAGTCTACTCTTGTCTTTCTAATCTGTTTCTATCTCCCACAGTTTTAATGTTCATCTTCTGGATTTCTAATTGCAGTCTTTTTATGATTTGTAATTGTGTATTTATTTTGTTATTTTGCTCTTAAATGATTTTCCTGAATTCTTCAAGGGTATTGTCTGTCTTCTCATTGCTTCTGTTTATGGTTTCCTTGAACTGTTGGAAGGTCTTACTTATATATCTTCTGAATTACTTATGAGATAGGTCTATTGCTTGTTCTTCCTAAGATTTCCTAATTTTTTAGCTTGGTCATTTATTTCTTCTACCTTGACCTTTTTTTTTTTTTTTTTTTCAGGGTTTCTGTATATTCCCTTCTTTTTTGATGTGTCCTCCATCACTCAATATTTTGCCCATAGAATAGTCTCAGTGGTTCCACCAGGTTCTATCAGACCAGCAAACCTGGTCCTTTTTTTTTTTTTTTTTTTCAAATTATTTGTGTTTGTGGTTGTTAAGGTTGTGTGTCAACTTGGCTGGGCCTGGTTGAGGGCAGGCTGGGCAGCTGCTGGTAGTTATTCCCCATGATGAGACTGGCAATCAGCTCCATAGTGGGATCTACCACAAGCAGCTGAGTAGCTAGGTATGTGGTTATGTGGTCTGTTTTGGGTATGTGGTCTGCTTCCCATGTGTAAGAAGCAGCTTTGCGAATGGTCTCTAACTTATGGCACACTTGGACCCTGCATGTAGCCGAGTCATTGTTCAGCAGCCTGCCATGCTCTATCGATCTTGGGACTTTCAATTGACTCAAACTAGTGGCCTGTTGTGTTGTTTGGTAACATTGGGACTGTGCCTTTTTACTTGTCAACCTTGGTTTTTTTCAGCCTCAGCAGCCAGCAGCTGTCTGAGTGAAGAAACGCCTCTACCTCCAGTGGGCGGGGAACAGGAGGCAGAGCTGGACCCCAAGGTTGAGGGGCTTTTCCCCAGCACCTAGATCCTGGCACTTTGAACTCAGACTTAAAGCCTCCAAACTGTAAGAGAATAAACTCCTGTTTGTTAAAGCCAACCCATTTGTGGTATATTTTCTGTTAGAGCAGCACAGAGGTAATCAGAACAGTATGTGTGTGTGTGTGTGTGCGCACAAGATTTGAAGTTGTCTGTTGTTTCCTAGATGTTTTGAAGTTGTTGTCTTTGTTAGTTATGTACTGATTTGTTTCACCCTGATTTTGTGATTTACTTTGTTTTAATATCTCTAGAAGTGTGGAACAGGTGTACTTTTTTGGTTTTTAACATGACTGTATTGCTTCCCTCTTCAGGTTTCTCTGTGTTGGTGTAGTCACTGGTAGGGATATGGGTGCAGATTTCTGTTTGTCATGAAGGGGTTATGGAGTTGGGATGAGCAGGTTATGTCCACTATCTGTTGTTGATCCTGTGGTGCAAGAGCTATTGGTGTTACTTGTCTGTGGAGTGAGGTGCTGTGTGTGGTAACTAAAACCAAATCAAAACCAAACTCACTGCCATTGAGTCAATTCTGACTTATAGTGACTGTTTTTTGGTTTCTGAGCTGGTAAATCTTTATGGAAGTATATTTTCCAGTCTTCCATTTGCAGAGTGGCTGGTGGGTTTGAACAACCAACCTTCTGGTTAGCAGTCAAATGCCTTAGGCACTACACCAACAGAGGTCCTTTGAGCTCTGCTGTTGTTGTTGTTATGTGCCATTGAGTCATCTCCAACTCATAGCAACCCCTCCTTGGGTTTCCAATGTAGTATCTCAATGGAAGTATTTGTCTTCCTTCCTTGCCCAGTCTTCCTTCCGAGGAGTGGCTGGTGGGTTTGAACCACCAACTTTCTGGTTAGCCTTAGGCACTACGCCACCAGAGCTCCCTTGATAGTACATAGTAGGGCAAAAATAAAAATATGATTATGACTTTTTAACAAAAAGTTGTAGTATACTGGATATCAGTCACTTTTTAAAAGGAAGTCTAAGGTGTTCTAAATATTGTGTGAATATTGTCAGACCTAGCACTTATTTGTTGAAGCACTTTAATGTTTTCAAAAACACCAATAGATATGAGAAGGTCATTGATGACATG
The DNA here is from genome assembly GCF_000298275.1 of Orycteropus afer afer. Lineage (NCBI taxonomy): Eukaryota > Metazoa > Chordata > Mammalia > Tubulidentata > Orycteropodidae > Orycteropus > Orycteropus afer. The sequence continues at coordinate 14,013,904 of NW_006921609.1, read as the reverse complement.
ATATATAATGACTTTTAGCTTCTAAAAAAAATGGCCACCCGTGGGAAGAAAAGTTGGACAATCTTCTTCTGTAGTGATACTGCCTCGGAAACTCAAAGAGGGGTTGCTATGAGTTGGGTCCAACTCGACAGCACATAACAATAACAACAACAAACAAATGAAAAAATGGTAGCATCTGAGGAGAACACTTGTGTCACAAGTTCAAGATCAATTTGACAAAGGAACTTCTCTAGAGAAATATATTTTTTAAAGTATTGGCTTTGTACTAGAAAGACAATATTTGAGGGAAAAGTGGAGGAGATTAAAATACTAGTTTTTGACACTTCAGTAAGTAAAACAATGACAGTAGGGAAAAGTTCAGGGGTTAAATATAAAATCTGAATTTCCCACTATTCAACATGCAGGTGTTTAAATTTTCTCAAACATGTTTTGTACATTTTAAACAAAAATATCATAATAATCATGGTCAAGATTTCTTAGAATGCATCATCCTGCTCAATATATATCTGTTGCCCCACTCATTTTGTTGTTGTTGTTGTTGTTATTTGCTGTCGAGGCTGTCCCGACTCATAGCGACCCCTCCTTGGGTTTCCGAGGCAGTATCACTGCAGAAGTAGGATTGCCCAACCTTCCTTCCGAGGAGTGGCTGGTGGGTTTGAACCGCCAGCCTTCTGGTTAGCAGTCAAGTGCCTTAGCCACTATGCTACCAGAGCTCCCATTTTAACAACCAAAAATATCAGCCCCTTGCAAATACACATGCTTAATGTCTTTATGGGGTCAGTACCATTTTGGTTGAGAACTGCTAGAGCAGATGGATCTGTTTTCTCCCCATCTGTAATTTGAAGGGAAAAGCAGGTATCTGGATGAGAGCTGGCTCAGGTGGATATTGACGATGATGATGACAATGGTGATGATGAAGAATTTAAGAGGTTGAATTTTGTCTATGGTCACAGAAACAAATATCATTATACTGAGAGGGATAGTGTATCAGACTTGAGGAATGAAAATTAAATTTATGAGGAAAAATAATTCATCTTGAAAAAGAAAATTACATATGAACGAAGTTGGTGTTTCCCAATGCTAAATATTCTGTGTCTCAGCTGATAAAAGGGTTGAAATATTAAACAGAATTTTGGTGTCATATTTGATTAGTTCTACAACTGTACAAGGCTGTATTTTAGACAAATAGATTGATAATATAGTTGAATAGCATTGATTAGAAATATGTTTGAAGTCTAATGTAATATTGGCATGGTAGGGTTAGAGGAAAGTCTATGTTACAAAGGATTTTAAAATATGGTTTACTAGTGTGCAGAATTTGTGAGGCTCTAAAATTTCCAGTGATGTTGCATCTAACTATAAACACAAAGTAAAGTGGGGAACGGAGGCAGTCATTCATATAATTTAAGCCAAAACACAGTTTTGCCTCAATTACCTAGATTTTTCAGCTGACATATTTTTGGCTTGAATTATTTGTATTAATTACAGCAATTCTCCAGTTCTCTTTACATTCACAGGCAGCTTTGATTCACAGAAATTGTTTGGTTGGCTTCTTGACATTTTGTCACATAGCTGTGCTTTGAGCATCCCAGAAAAACTTCAAAATTCTTGTGTGAAATGATATAAGTGAGTTACATCTCAACTGAACTCAGGGGGGAGCAAAAGGATTAGGAAAGCAAATGGAAAATTGCTTAGCTAGTAGTTTTGATTATTGATGAGAAGGCAGAATAATCCAGAAAGAGACTGCTCACTTCCCACCACAATGCATTCTCTGATTAACTCAAGGAAGCTGATTTCAGAGCGTACTTGGACTCAATGGATTGTACCAGAAAAAATTTGCAAAAAGATTATCTTATTAGCTGAGGGAGAACACATAAAGAAAATAGCTATACACAATAGCTAGGAGTACATGACAAGTCTACAAGGAGTGTAGCCTTAATAGTAAACTAAAATATATGACATCCAAGGTGAAATGTGAAATATTGAAGTTATTAAGACTGGTGCTTTAGAAAAAGATGAGAAAATATAAAACAGAAATATAAGTCAGGGAAAACTAGAAACTGAAGACATGTACTTTGTGACAAGAAATTTATTAATATATATTTGGATATAAATTAAGAACAATGAAGAGCAAAATTAGAGTCTTGGATATGGTTGTAGTGTAGGTTGCCAGGACCTTAAAAAAAGGGAGATGAAGAAATGTTTTTATAGATTGACAAAGGCTATATACCAAGGAATGTTCTTTGATCCTGGCAGGATTTTAATTGCTTTGCTGTTGATTGGCATGCTACTATGTTCAAATGAAGAAGAGAACATATTTTGAGAGCTATTTCGGGATTGATTTCTGATACACTTCATTGAACAGCTTAGGTGGTTAGAGGCTATTTTGGATGTTAGCCTAGAAATGGCTCTGTGTATAATAAATAAGACTGAAATAGAAGAAAGTTGCTATCTCACACTGTAATCACAATAGCCTTCATATTAAAATACTCTTGAGAGGTGGAGAAAGAAACAGGAGTATTACAGAGAGAAGTATACAAAACCTTATTTGGAAGAAATGCTTGGATAAATTTTGATCGTACTGTTAATATTAACAACAGCAGAAGTACATTTCCGTTCATGGTTTAGATGTGTGCGTGTGTGTGTGTGTGTGTGTTTGCTCATACAAAGCTCTGAACAGACAAAATGAACAAAGAGCTTCTGTGAGTGGCTCTGTTTTTCTGGTCTCCCTTTCCAAAGTGATGAGCAAAATCCTGATATGACAAGATATGACAGGAACACTATCTTGACCATTGGGAGCTCTTGACAAGATGCCTTATTATTTTCCCTGGGGATTCATGACCTTGCAATATGGGTCTGGAACAGGAGAGTGACTGGGAGCTAGGAACCTCCATGAAATTCTGTTTCTTTTGATTGTTGTGCATACTGAAGGGATATCGTGAAAGCAAATTAGTTGATACTCATGGCTATGTATAGATTGCTTAACAATATTTGCTCCCAATTTTAAGTCAGATCTAATCATGGTGCACTCTATTTTTTGATGTATAAGGTGGTGGGTAAATTTTTTTACAGTTATTCCTTGCTGCTCAGAAATATAAAAGGTCCCCATGACTGTCTCCATGCTTGTTTTGTTCCCTACCATTCACCAGGAAGGAGATTAGCTTGTGACAATTTCAGCATTTGAATGGAAGCACACAAATTTCTTGCTAGAAAATTCCCTTTAATACCAAAATATAAATTACTGGTTAAAATGTTTTATGGACACATTACAGTTCTGTCTGCATGACAACTCACATTAAGATGAACATTTGTAATGTAAATCCGTTATCTGTGTATTTTCTGTATAGGGTACCAAACGCCAAGCCATATATGGGCAATTAAATAATGATTAATTTTCAACTCAATCCTGACCTTTTCTCTTGGAAGTTATATTGAGACATTTAGTGGCTGTACAAACTTCCTACTCCTTATTAAAATGTAACCTTTTTAGTCACCCTTTCTGATCTTTTTAGCCACTACTCAAGACATTCATGAACTCTCTAGGTTTTAACTTCCATGCTTTCTCATAATTCTCTTGCTTTCACCATGTTATCTGCCACTATGATTCTCCATAACTCTAGATGCTGTTTGTATGGTTTTCTCATGGATGATTGACTTGGCCTCTCATGTTGCTTCTTCTAGAGATTCTACTTTTTGAACATCTATCTGTCTTTCCTCTTACTATGGCTACTGGGCAAATATAACACCTCTCTCAGCCACTTGACTTCAGATCCAACATTCCTCCAATCAACTTGAGGTTTTGGGATTTATTTTTTTGGCCAGAGGTATTGGATGTTCTGCCAGAGCTCTTTTCAGACATTATGGTTTGAAGAGAACAGCTGTTTCCAACTATATAAAAACTTTATCTACTGTACAGATAGAAATATACCTACAGCAAAGTGAAATGGGATCAATGACCTAGTTTCAGGTTGTTGCTGGAGGGATAAGGACTCTTGGAAGGGGAGTAGCTCTATGTAATTAACATCTTCCCAATATATTGGGAGCTCTAGTGGCATACTGTCTAAGGCATATGACTGCTAACCAGAAGGCTGGTGCTTCAAACCCAGCAGCCACTCCTCGAAAAGAAGATTAGGCAATCTACTTCTGTAGAGATACTGCCTTGGAAACCCAAGGCAGGGTCATTATAGTCGAAAACAACTTGATGGCAGTGAGGTTTTTTTTTTTTTTTTTTTTAATACATGGGAAAAATGATGAAAATGTCCTCCTCCGTGAGCACTATCAATATAAACATAATTCAACTTCTTTTTTTAATGCATTTTATTGAAATAAAATTTATGTACAGTGAAATACACAAAACTGAAGTGACATTTGTCAATGTATTTATTTATTTTATTTTTTTGCAATGTTCCCTCCCCTCCCATCCCTGGCAACCAACAAAGGAAGTTTACTTTCATATATAAACCTTTCCATCATATTTTATAATAATGAACTAATACTATATTTGTCCTTCTCTGATTGACTTATTTCACTTAGCATAATGTCTTCCAAGTTCATCCATATTATGTGGTGTTTTGCAGACTCTACATTATTCTTTAGTGCTACATAGCATTCCATTGTATGTATGTACCTAGTTTGGTCATCCACTCTTCCGTTTATGGTCATGTAGGTTGTTTCCATCTTTTTGCTATTGTAAATAGTGCTGTGATGAACGAGGGTGTGCATATATCTGTTCCTGTCCTGGATCTGACCTCTCTAGCATATATACCTAGTAATGGGATTGCTGGGTCAAATGGTATCTCTAATTCCAGCTTTCTAAGGAATCACTATACTGCTTTCCGCAGTGGTTGTATCACTTCACAGTCCCACCAGGAGTGGATGAGAGTCTCAGTTTCTCCACATCCTTGCCAGCATTTGTTATTTTCTGTCTCGTCGACCCTTGCAATCAGTGCTGGGGTGAGACAGTATATCATTGGTGTTTTGATTTGCATCTCTCTGATGACCAATGATCATGAGCATCTCTTTATGTGTTTGCTGGCCACCTGAATATCCTTGTCGGTGAAGTGTCTATTCATATCTTCTGCCCATTTTTCAGTTAGATTGTTAATTCCTTCAGTGTTGAGGCATTGGAGTTTTCTATAAATCTTAGAGATAAGTCCCTTGCCAGGTATGTAATTATCGACAAGTATGAATTTGTTGATGTCATTTTGTTATGTGCTTTTTTGTATTGTTCATTTCTTTGTTCCATATAATTTTCTGTGCTGACCTTATGTTTATGAATCGTTTTATCACTTCTTTGTTGCTATTGTTTTAGTATTTGCTAAATATTTGCAGTGATCCTCTTTTTGATTTTGATGTGAAGATTTATCATTTATCTTCAAGGTTACCCCATAACTTATAGTTTTCTTTCCAAGTTTAGTACAGCTCATTCTATCTTGTAGTTGTCTTGACTTCCCTACCATCTAGAAGTTCTGTAACTACAAAATTTTTTCACTCTTTTTGGTTTGTAGTTGTCCTCATTTGTCAAACAATGTCTCTGGTTCCCAGTTTACAATCTTGTAGACTTATTTACTTTGAATACTTCCATAGCTGGGTTGGTTTCTGGGATGTATCATCACATGTGTTAATGGTCAGTTGTTGTTGGCTATTGTTGCTTATCTGCCCAAAGGACTTCCCCCAGCATCTCTTGTAAGGTTGGTCTGGTTTTAAAAAAATTCCTTTAATTTCTGCTCATCTGGAAATCTCCTAATTTCACCATCATATTTGAGGGACAATTTTACTGTGTACATAGTTCTTGGTTGGAAAATTTTCTCTCTCAGGGTTTTATATATACCACCCCATTGCCTTCTTGCCTGCATGGTTTCTGCCAAGAAATCTAACCTTATTCTTATTGGTTGCCTCTTGTAGGTAACTTTTTGTTTTTCCCATGGTACTTTCAGAATTCTCTCCTTATCTTTGATTTTGGTGAGTTTGATGATGATGTGTCTTGGTGATTTTCTTTTGTGGTCTATCCTGTTTGGTGTTTGTTGGACTTCTTGAATGAATATATTCTCATCTTTCATTATACCAGGAAAATTCTCTTACAACAAATCTTTGACTATTTTCTCTGTGGTTTTATTTGTCTCTTCCTGTTCTGGAATTCTGATTACATGTAGGCTATTCCTTTTGATGGTATCTCACGTGAACCTTAGGCTTTCTTCATTTTGTTTTGATCTTTTTTCTGATTGATCCCTTTCCAAATAAATATTTGCCTTTAATCTCACTAATTCTGCCTTTAACTGATTCATTTCTACTCCTTTGCCCATTCAATGTGTTATCTATTTCTTAAAAGTTAATATTAATCTTCTGGATTTCTGTCTGTAGATTTTGTATTCTTATTTTTCATTTATTTTGTCATTTTGTTCTGGTATTGTCTTTCAAAATTTTTCTAGAGTTTTCTCGTGTTTTCCTCAATTTTGTCAGTGTTTTCCTTGATCTGTCATCACTTGATTCATTGAAGGTGCCTAAATATAATTCTTTTGAATTCCTTTTCTGGGAGTTCCAATGCTGCACCTTCCTCAGGGATGTGTTTTGGGTCTATATTCTGGTCCCTTGTTTCTCCTGCTTCCTCTTGCTTCTTTGTGTGGACTGAGATGCTCTGTTGTCTCTGAGGCATTGTGACATTTTTGTGTTTATATTTAATTGGTGATTGTATGTTGGAGTGACTTGCCCATGGTTTTTGTTTCCTTTGTACATTTACTATGCAAGCAGAATACTGTGCTCTGCTACTTTATTCACTAGTAGGCAGTTTTATACACTTCCCACCTGTCTTCTTTCCCATTTTCTGTATCCGTATGTCCTTGCCTTCCTTGGGAAACAGCCTATTCTTTAGGTCCCTGGAATTTGAAGGAGAATTCTGTCAGTTTAAAATTAAAAAAATGGCAGCCACTTGTAAACTTGTAAAAGATTCAGAATTGCTGCATCCTTGGTCACTTTAAATATCCAAAATGGCCCTGCTTGTAAACATTTAAAATGGCTGCACCCTTAGTCACTTTAAATACCTAAAATGGCAGCCACTTGTAAACAATCAAAATAACTTTGCCCTCTGGATAGCAGAAAGTCTACAGCTCATATTGTCTCCCTCCTTGCTGTTTCCTTTCCTAGTCATAGGCCACCAGTGCACTCATCCCTGTAGGCCTTGGTGACCAGGGCTGATCTTTAGGTCAATTCTCAGGTCCCAGCACCACTTGGAAATATTCAGGCTGTTGGTCCTTTTGGAGTAGCTGACAGTCCACTGCTCTGACCATCTCCATACTCACTGTTTTCATTCAGGTTTTTCCACTACTTGGTGCCTAATCCACTTCTGTATCCTTCCTCAGGACTCCAGGATTATCTTCTGTATCTCTGCCAATTGGTTTCTCTTTTCTTTTTTGAAGAGGGTCTGTGGAGCTTGTCTGACTATTCTATTCTGCTATCTTACTGGAAGTCCTCAACTTCTTTTCTCACTTCATTTTCATTATTCCTTACACTTTATTGTTTCAAAAAATTGTCCTGAAAAGAGATAAGATAAGCAATAAATCATGGCAATCAATGAAAGATAGTGAAAATATCATTTATTAATTTTTTTTACTAAATTGTTATATTCTGTTCTATTTCAGAATGGTTTTAGTTCAATGTCACCACAAATAAAGGTGTATCCTAAGTAAAAGGAAATGGGATCCTATCTCTCTGTATTTTTGATATTCAGAATTCAAAAACTAGGTTTTTAATATCATTCACTCACTCACTCACTCACTGCTGTTGAGGTGGATCTGACTCATAACGACCCTTCCTTGGGTTTCCAAGGTGGTATGACTACAGAAGTAGATTGCCCAACCTTACACTGAAGAGTGGCTGGTGGGTTTGAACCATGACCCTTCTGGTTAACAGTCAAATGCCTTAGGCACTGTGCCACCAGAGCTCCTGGTTTTTAATGTAGAAGATTACATAAGCATATCTGCTATGAGCATCAAGAACTAATCCACTCATTCATTCCTTCTATACAACTCTTTACTCTCTACATCTTAGGTTAAATTTGTAATCTCCTAGGTGTTACATTCCCTATCATGTCTTTAGCCATTCTTTATATTATTATGGATCTCAGATCTGAGCTCCAAATTCATAGATTTTTCCAGAGAATGTTTTCATGTAGAGGTTTTCTGAACTCTTCAATCTCAGTATGGCCAACTCTCATTGAATCATATTTCTCCTGAAACTTATTCTTCTTTCTCTAGTCCCTATTTCAGCTTCCTAAACAATTAAGGGAGGAACACGACAATAATCCTACACACCAACTTTTTTCACTGTTCTCAAACTGCACACGAAACATTATGGATTCAACATCGTAAACTCTCTCTTACCCAACCTTTGTTTCCTATTGCCCTTTGCCTAATGCCCAACAACTTGCATCATTGTTGCTATTGGTAGGTGCCAACTGAGTGTATTTTGACTCATAGTAACCCTATGCACAACAAAGTGAAACACTGCCCAGTCTTGCACCATCCTCACAACCATTGCTATGTTTAACCCATCTGTGCAGCCACTGTGTCAATCTATCTCATTCAGAATCTTCCCCTTTTATGCTGTTTACTTTGCTAAGCATGATGTCCTTCTCCAGGGATTGTTCCCTTCTGACAACATAATCAAATTAAGAGAGACAAAGTCTTTACATTCTCACTTCTCAGGGGTATTCAGGCCACACTTCCTCCAAGACAGATTTGTTAGTTCTTCTAGCAATCCATGGCACATTTAATATTATTTGCCAATACCACGATTTAAATGCATCAATTCTTCTGTCTTCCTTATTCATTGTCCAGCCCTCACATGCATATGAGGTTACTAAAATACCATGACTTGGGTCAGGCACACTTCAAAGTAACATATTTGCCCTTTAATACTTTAAAGAGGTATTTTGAGGCAAATTTGTCCCATGCAATACATCATTTGATTCCTTGATTGTTGCTTCCATGGGTGTTGATTGTGGATACAAGTAAAATGAAATCTTTGACAACTCTGGGAGCTCTGGTGTGTACTGCCTAGGGTTTGACTGGTAATCAGAAAGCTGATAGTTCAAACTCACCAGCCACTCCTCAGAAGGAAGGGTGGGCAATCTACTTCCATACGGATACCCCCTCAGAAACCCAAGGAGGGGTCGCTATGAGTCTGGTCTGATTCAATTGCACATAACAACAACAAACACACACATACACATATATATATATGATTGGGCAATCTACTTCCATAGTGATAACACCTTGGAAACCCAAGAAGGTTGCTGCGAGTCGATGCCAACTCGACAGCAGTGACTTTGTTTTTTTTCTGGTGTATATTATGTGTGTATGTATGTATGTATGTATATATCTATCTATATATATACACACACACACACACACACACACACACATACATATATACATATATGTATGTATATTTTTTCCAACTAGAAAAACTACATGTTGTAAATATAAGATAAACTTCTTTTTGAATCATATCTTAGCTATATTTTAAAATAATGTATTAAAGTTATTTTCTTTTAGCCTCTAGATATTTTTCAGAAATATTTCTAACTTTAAAACAGTGATGCAATTACTATACTGAAAAAAGTACAATAAATTCACTATTCTTCCTCTGTTTTTCTATACATTTTTGACACTTTTTAATATATATATTATTCTGTTTTCAGATTAATAGTTCAGCCCAAGGCTGTAAATTTAAAACACATTAAGCCTATTATTTGAATATGTAACTTATTGTTTAAAAATAAGCTTACTCTGTTTTCTAACATTGTGACACTCAGGACCTATTAATATATTTGCCAAAGATGACATATTGACAATAAGTATAGCTATGGAGTAATTTTCTGAATTTTATAAATATTTTGAAGAAATATTTCAAACATTTTATAATTAGAAAGGATTATTCTTAAATTTTTATTTTCCTGATTGTTTTCTCAAAAAAAAAAATTGTTATAGAATAAATCCTTGAGAACATTTTGGAAAGTTCAAGAGGATGATTTGGATGTTTTGGTATCTGGTGATTTTCAGCAGTTATCTAGTATAAACAGTTTGAATTAATGATATTTGCCTTGGTCCTACTTTTAAATTGTTCATTTTGATCATAGTGAAGAGCATCCATTTCACAGTGACAATTCCAGAACCTGTTTGATAAAGTTTATTGACAATTACTGGCTTAGCTAAGAAGTAACAACAGGGAGTAAAGCAGTTTTTGAATAAAGTTGTACTGTAAAAGAACAACAGTAGGGAACTGATTGGCTCAGTTTTATTTAACATTTTTAAGCCCGATCTTTGACATTTTCATTAGTGAGCCAGTATAGTACATCGATGCAATTCTCAGGTGGCTCAATGAAGAAAGTGCTAAACATACCAGAAACAACTAAATAATTCATAAAATCCAACTATGTTTAAAAATGAAGATGTAGGTGAAGGAATTTAAGATTGTGCCATTATAGAAAGGCAGGCAATATTTTTTTATTTTTCCCTTCCATTGTATAGAAGACCAGAATAGATTTGTAGAAATTAACCATTCTTTTGTCAAAATTTTGGAGATTTGTTGGAATTATGGCTGTGTTGTTCAGATAAAAATTTAATTTAATGAGGTATTAGAGCAGTTTTATTTTGTATTCTCAACTTAAGATCAGAAAGGTTTATGGTACTAATAAGAAATTCTTTCAACACACTCCTTTCCACTACAAATAGTGATAATAATAAAATAAGTCATAACTAAATAAATTATATCCTGTCAACTATATATGTTAATATATGTTACTACATAAAAACTGATAAAAGAAAACCTTTTTTTAATTGAGTTTTGATGTCATATTGTTGCTACTTTACCTGCCCATTTTTTACTATTTTTATTTTCTAATGAAAATAAGAGCCTGATGAAGTCACAGACATACCCTAAAATATCAATATTATATAAATAAGTGGAGAAACAGCTCCCCATACATTAAGCTAATATTTAAGAAAGAGTTAAAAATCCTCTTCTAATGTCATTTAAACCATACTACAACCCCCATAAGAAGACTTGGTGGCACAATGGTTAACTGCTCAGCTGCTAACTGAAAGATTAGTGACTCAAACCCATCAGTGTCTCCTTGAGAGGAAAAACCTAACCAGCTTCTCCGATAAAGATTACAGCCTAGAAACCCAGTGGAGCAGTTATACTTTGTCCTTTAGAATTGCTATGAATCCAATTCGTCTTCATGGCACACAACAATAATAACCCCCATAGATCAACCATCTATGTGATCATGAATTTGAAGTTCAAGTAACAGAATTATTACTAAACATTGGGAACAGAATATATTCCTAAAAAGGAAAGGGCTTATACAGATTTCATTTCTTCTTTCAATTATTTATTAATTTGGAAATCCTCTGATGAGTTTCTTATAGAAACAAAGATCAGTAAAAAACCAGGCAGTCTTTTTTTTAATCATGATTTGGGTGAAAATTTACAGAGTGAATTCACTTTCCATACAACAGTTCACATACACTTTGTCTCATGACATTGACTAATTGACTACAATTTACCACAATGCAACAGCTCCCTTCCTACTTCCTCCCAATAGTTACCTCTTCCCTGTGTCCATCTCTCCATGCACTCCTGCCCACTGAGCTGTCTCCCTGTACATAAATAGCCCTTCTTTTTCCCATGATTGATCTCTCCAAGGAGTATATCTACTTCGGGTAAATGTTCAACTCATATGCCTGTCTTTTGTTTGGGTGGAATCCACAGGTATGGGTTCAATTCCAGACCTGATGGGCAGCTAGGGGCCATAGTCTGAGAGGTTTCACCAGGCTCTATCAGAACAGCAAACCTGGTCCCCCCACTTTTTGTCCAAATGATTTTGAGTTTTGTTCCACATTGTTGTCCCTTTCTATCCAGGATCTCCAACATAGATCCCCCTCTGAGTGGTTGACAGTGGTAGCTGGGCACCATCTAGTTCTTCAGGTCTCATAGTCATATAGGCTGTGGATCGCATGGTGTACCAGTCACTAGTAGTAATTGTTTCCATGAATCTTTGGTTTTCTTCATTCTTCTTTGCTCTCTAAAACTAGGCAGTCTTAAAGGCTGGGTCTCCTGTCACCCCATTTTCATCCTTTCCTCTAGCTCTCTACTGGGTGCATAGTGGAGCTTAAAATGTTTTTGGTGAATGATTATAGAACATTGCTTTACAGTGAAAGATTTGGGAATCAGACTTCCTGGATTTAAAACATGGCCTAAAAACTTACTCTGCAGGGACCCTGGTAAATTACTGGACATCTCTGACCTTTTAGTTACAGGATTATACTTAGATTCCTATTACAGTGTCTTGATAAGACATCAAAATGCTAGCTATTGTTTTCAAGGAGTTCACATTATACTTACATATATATACATATGTGTGTGTGTGTGTGTAGATAGATAGATAGATACACAGATAGATATGCAGATATATTTCTCTTTTCTTCAGAATAACATGAAGGGAAAAAAAGGCTACAGTGTGAATAATTTTGATCTCTGCCTGTTAATTTTTACAATCTCATATTGTGTTTGTGTGTGGTTATATAGAAGGAATGAAAACTTAAAATTATACATGGAAAATGGGACAATCATGGTGTTACAGTGAGAAAAAAATGGATTCATAGATTACAGGGCAAACGTCCCTAAAGTCATCAGTTCTCTATACTGCAGATTGAAAAGACAGACAGGTTAGAGGTGTTCATCAACTGAGAAACTGAAATAGTACAAATCTGGTGACATGCTGTCTCTAAATTCCAGAAACACTTCAACTAGAACACTCTATTCAGTATCAGAGAAATTATATGTGATTGTGCACTGTGGTTATAGATTGGCATGTACTCCTCTATTCTTGTAAACTAGCATAAAGAGATAGTACTAGTAATATAGTGTGCAGTAATCATTTGAAACAGATCAGATATTTTCCTGTATTTATGTTTATAGATTAAGATAACGCTGTTGGGTGATGAAATTTTTTTTCAATGTATTTGAAAACTCAATAATAATAATGTGCACTCAGCATTTCAGATCAAAGTATGATTAGATTTAGGGGCAATTCTATCAACATTTCATTAATTCTTTGGAAGTCTTGAAACAGCACAGAGAACATAAAATAATGCTATAAATGTCTTATATGACTCACTTCATTCAAAGTCATCTTTTCAAAAGGAAATCTATACTTGCAATAGTCTAAACTTCAATTAAAAATAGTTTTAATGATTAAAAATTCTCAAAGTTGAAATAGAAAAAAAAAATGCTGATTTTTTTCCTATTGAGCTGCTTTGAGAACAAAATCTCAAAATCAAAATGAATTGAACCCCTATTCCCAGGGAAACCTGTGCAGAAAAACAAACAAACAAACACCAACAACAACAACAAAATGATGATCTCAATTCTCTTGAGAATGAATAAATAAAAAATGTTTAATTGAAGTTCATAATTTACCTAATACATTCATCTTCCTCACAAAATAGTAACCTTGGAGAATTAAAGTCCATATATTTGTACAGTCATGTCCAGCTGAATTAATGCCACGCTTCAGACATTAAAAAATAATGCAAATCGATTTAAGCTTTCTATACTTAAAATATGATTTTAGGGGAGAATATTAACTTGAATTACATAAACTGAAAGGATAAACAATATGTTCAATAAGTATTTTGGGTTTTAAAAAGTCACAAAAACATGCTTAGAATTATCAGTGAATATTTTAGTGTAGAATTTTGAAACAAAAAGAGAACTTTTTTCATATCAAAGGATCTTAACCAGTACCAGTTTTTCTTGAGTTGATTCTAATTCATGGTGATCAAATTGTGTGTCAGAATAGAACTATGCTCAAGGCTTGTTTTTTGTTGGGGGGGAGGGAAGTAGATGGCCAAGCCTTTTTTCTGATGTACCTCTGAGTGAACTTGAACATCCAGCCTTTCTATTAGCAGAGTGTCTTAACCATTTGAAGCACTCTGAGACTCCATCAAAGACCTCACTTATATATATTTGTGTCTTCAAAATCTGGTTGTGATTTAGGAGTGTGGTGTCTGTTCTAGCTGTACTGTTTTCTGTACACTCATCATCATTAATCCTCTTGGTCTTCCTTTCAAAAGGCAGGGTTAAGAAGAAAGAAGAATATACTATGACAGTGAGGCAGAATTCAGGCAAACTCAATCCAGATTGAAGATGAGTTCGAGGACTTTGTCATAGGCATGTTTTAGCAGAGCAGAGAGAAGACAAGCATAAAGTGACTGGTCTCTACAACTTTTATTTCATAGTTTTAAAGAATTGAATTCTGCGTTGTGCCAGAGCTCCCGGGAGCTCTGGCGGCATAGTGCCTAAGGCATTTGACTACTAACCAGAAGGCTGGCAGTTAAAACTCACAAGCCACTCCTCAGAAGGAAGACTGGGCAATCTACTTCCATGGAGATACAGCCTTAGAAACCCAAGGAGGGGTTTCTATGAGTTGAATCAACTTGAAGACAGAAAGTTTTTTTTCTTCAGAAAATTCTGAGAGGCAGTTTTTCTTTATTAAGTAACATGACATACTTGGAAAGATTAGTTGTTGTTACCTTTATAGTGTGATGAAAAGGGAAAGGACATAGAGCAAATTGATTGAATCATGAGAGTCAAGAGAGAGATTAGATGATCAGGGTGTCTTCTTAGAAAGTTAAATAAGGGAGGGATTATCATCTGGGAAACAGCATGAAGTCATCAAACACCTGTTGTGGAAGAGAGCATTTTTCTTAGACTACCTGCTTGCTTACTTTGCCATGAAGCAATCATGACTGTCCATCTGCTATTTGGCACCAGAATTTCTGTTACTAAGAAAATGCTTTAACTTGGTTCTTTCTCCAGATAAATTTGCAAACATATTGGTCAGTAGGGTTAAGTGAATAGTTTTGGGCAGCAGTATGTAATGTGAAAACTATTCCACTCTTTGTTCCAAATGTTTACTTCTGCTCTACAGAGGGGTAATTTCAGAACCCCTAGACTCGACGGCACATAACAACAACAACAACAACAGAGTTACAGTGAAACAACAACTTCCATTCTACATTATTTTCAATACTCTCTGAAGCTGTATGTAAATAGGTTAATAACATCATATATGTTCATTTGGGGAGTGAGGTACACCTAGGAGGAGGTGGTAAGTGGAATATCTGAGGCTAAAAGTAAAGTCAGGTTGCTATTTCAAAAAGATTGGCTGGACCTAAAATATAGTATTAGAAGCAAATTATATTAAAATTTTTATCAGCATATCAAAAGCGAACACTTCACTGCTTGCTTGAATTGTTTTAATTTAAAAAAAAATCTAAATCAGTAGAACTCCAGGTACATAGTAAAGTTGAAGAGTTTTATTTCTCCCTACCTCAATTTTACTCATGGTTACTATTTTCTTCATAAAGTTTTTTTGTTTTCAATTTACTTTAGGTTTCTATTAACCTCTATTCCAAAGTCAGGACTATTTCTCTTAGTTCTACCAGTCCATGAAAAAGATACTCTTTTCATAAATATTTCTAAACAAAGATTGTAACAAAACTGTTCTGTAAGCTATTCCAATCTGGATTTTAAATTATCGGTGAGTCTTTAGTCAGAAACACCTCCAACACAATTTTCCCTGGGCAATCAGATAATTAGAATTAACTTTCCAGAGCCCTTTTCTTAAGGTCTTGTCTTTTGAGGTGTGTCTTGTTTTGTTGTTTTCAATTTTCTTTTACCTATATCTGTTTTCTTAGAGTTTATAGCTATTTCCTCTAGACAGTTTCTTTTGATCACATAGAATTCTACCTAACATGGGCAGAGGATAATAAAACTAGTAAGCGCTACTGTGAGAAATGGGAAAGGGGTAGAGGAGAAAGAGGAAAGACCAGCAACACATCCAAAATCATGGAAGGTGGAAGTTTCACTGCATGGAGAATGCACAGTAGTCCAGGGGATGAGTATGAATAAAAAGCAAAGGGCTTTGTGGCAACTCTTTTGATGGGATTCTAAGATTAGAAAGGAGTTTTCTGTAAGCTCTGTGAAAGGAGATGGAAATACTACATTTAGATTTTTTTTTATTGTTTTTAGTTGCCATTTAGTCAATTTGAAATCACAGAGACCTCATGTGTGCAGATTAGAACTTCTCCATAGACTTTTTAAGGCTGTGACTCTTTGGAATCAGATTACTTGGTCTGTCTTTCAAAGCATTTCTTGTTGTTGTTGTTGTTATGTGCCATTGAGTCATCTCTGACTGATAGTGACCCTACGTCCAACAAAACAAAACACTACACAGTCCTGTGCCAGCCTCACGATTCCTGATATACATGAGCCCATTGCTGCAGCCACCATGTCAATCCATCTTGTTGAGGCCTTCCTGTCTTTCATTGACCCTCCACCTTACCAAGCATAACATCCTTCTCTGGAGAATGGTCCCTTTTGACAACATGAAAAAAGTAGGTGAGACAAAGTCTGGCCATTATTGCTTCCAAGGAGCATTCCAGCTGTACTTCTTCCAGGACTGATTTGTTAGTTCGTTTAGCAGTCCATGGTACTTTCAGTCTTAGCCAGGAGTACCTTGCCCAAACATGGAAAACAAGGACTCACTACTGGTACCTTTTTTTTTTTTTTCTTTCTTTTCCCTCACCTTCTCCTCTGTCTCATCCATCATAAACCACCACAACCTGTTCATCCCAATCCCAAATCCCTTTCATGACAGAGACTTGCATCCACATCACCACCAGTGATTCCACCAACACAAAGAGAACTGAAGAGCAACACAGTACACTTGAATTAATAACCAAAAATAGTACTGCTCCACACTTTCAGACATAATAAAACAAAGAATTTAGAAGGAATGTATATAAGACTCTCCAAGAGCTCAAAGAAACCACAAAGAGAAATGATGAGAATATAGTACCATGGAAGAATTCAGGAAGACCACACAAGAACAAAATAACAAGGTAAATACATATTTAGAACTCATACAAAAACAGCAATCACAAATCCAGAAGATGAACACTAAAATTACAGAGTTAGACAACACAGTGGAAGGACCAAAGAGTAGACTAGAACTGGCTGAAGATTGCATTTCCCAACTAGAAGACAAATCCCTTAATGCCAGCTTGTATGAAGAAAAATAAAATAAAGATTTAAGAGAAATGATAGAACCTAAGAGTAATAAGGGATGACATGAAAAGAGACAACATACACCTCATTGGAATACCAGAACTAAAGGAGAAAAAACAAAACAAAACAAAACAAAAAACACTGAAAAAATTTTGGAAGACTTGCTAACAGAAAATTTCCCCTATATCATGAAAGAAGAAAAGATATCTGTCCAAGAATCTCAATGAACCCCATACATGATAGACTCAAAGAGAAAGTCTCCAAGACATATCATAATCAAACTCTCCAAAATCAAAGATAAGGAAAAAATCTTGGGAGCAGCTCAGGTAAAATGAAGTGTCACCTACAATGGATAATCAATAAGACCAAGCTCTGATTCCTCAAAAGAAACCATGCAAGTAACAAGACAATGGGACAGCATATATAAAACACTGAAGGAAAAGAACTCCCACCCAAAAATTCTATATCCAGCCAAATTGTCCCTCAAATATGAGGGTGAAATCAAGACATTTTCAGACAAACAGAAAATGAAGGCATTTGTGAAAATCAGACCAAGTTTACAAGAAATGCTAAAGGAGCCCTTCCAATAGAGAACCTGCAACAGAGAACAACAAATTAAAATCAGAACATTTGACATCACCACTTAGAAACCAAACCAGAAATGGGTGCTCAAAATAAGCTCATAAAACAATGTACACAAAGAAACAAGGGAGTCAATCTGCAGACAACACCAGCAACAAAGCAAGTTCTAATTACAAAACTTCCAAATGGAGAGGAAAACAGGACAATGTCTTTATAGAAATGACTGATCCAAACTTAAGGAGATAAGAATTTACTTCAGGGTAACTACAAAGAAAATTAACAATCCCCATAAGAAAACTCAGAAAGAAGAAATACTTTTGGCCTTAGTAATCACAAACCACCAATAATGTAGAAAAGAGAAGAAATACTTGATAATAAAATGTTCTCAGCAGAGAAAAATAATTAGAACAAGGAAATCACCAACAACTCAGCAAAAAACACAATAGAATAACAGCAATAAATTCATACCTATCACTAATTACACCCAATGTGAATGGACAAAATGCACCAGTCAAGAGAAAGGCATTGACTGATTGGATAAGAAAAGAAGACCCATCAATATGCTGCCTACAAAAACCCACCTTAGACACAAAGATAAAAACTAATGAAGAGTTAAGGGGTGCAAAAGCATATACCAAGCTAATGGCCACCAAAAAAGAGCAGAAGTGGCAATACAAATTTCTCATAAAATTGGCTTCAAGGTAAAAAACAGCATAAGGGACAAAGAAAGACATTATATGATGCTGAAAGGATCAATTGAAGAAGAAGACATCACCATAATTAATATCTAAGTACCCAATGAAAGGGGTCCAAAATATGTAAAGCAAATGTTAACTGAATTGAAAGGAAAAACAGACAACTTTACAATAGTAGTAGGAGACTTGAACACACCACTTTCAAGGAGGGACAGAACTAGAAAAAAATCAACAAAGTTATAGAAGAACTCAATAACACAATCAATCAACTTAACCTAATAGACATACACAGAGCACTCCAGCCAACAAAAGCACAATGCACATTCTTCTTCAGCACACATGGATCATTCTCCAGAATGGACCATATGTTAGAACATGAAACAAGCCTCAGTAAATTCAAAAACATTTTTGAAATACTACAAAGCATCTTCTCAGACCACAATGCTATAAAGTTAGAAATCAATAATAGGAAGATCAAGGAAAAAATATCAAATATGTGGAAACTGAATAATATACTGTTCAAAAACTACTGGGTAACAGAAGAAATAAAGTGTGAAAAAAATTCCTAGAAACAAACAAGAATGAAGATACATCTTACTAAAACTTACAGAACACAGAAAAAGCAATACTCAGAGATCAATTTATAGCATTGAACACACATGTCAAAAAAGAAGAATGAAACAAAATCAACACTCTAACTCAACAACTACAACAATTAGAAAAAGAGGAACAAAAGAAACCTACAGTCTCCAGAAGTAAGGAAATAATAAAGATCAGAGCAGAAATAAAGAAAACAGAAAACAAAAAAATAGAGAAAATTAAAAAAAAAAACAACATGATTTGGTTCTTTGAAAAGATTAAAAAAATTGACAAACCACAGGCAAATCTAACAAAGGAAAAGAAAGAGAAGATATAAATAACATGAATAATAAATGAAAAGAGTGACATCACAACAGAACCAACTGAAATAAAAAAGGATATTGAGAGATTATGATGAAGAATTGTACTCCAAGAGATTCAAGAACCTAGAAGAGATAGACAAGTTTCTAGAAACACAAGAACTACCTAGACTATTCCAGTCAGAGGTGGAATACTTGAAGAGTCCCATAACAAAAGAAGAAATTGAGCAGGTCATTTAAAAAAAAAAAAAAATCCCCACAAGAAAAAGTCCTAGCCCAGATAGCTTCAATAGAGAATTTTAACAAACATTCATGAAAAGCTGACATCTATACCACTCAAACTATTCCAGAACATAGAAAAAGATGGAATACCCCCAAATTCATTTTATGAAGCAAACATAACACAGATACCAAAACCAGGGAAAGGCACCACTAAAAAAGGAAAACTACAGACCAATATCCCTCGTGAATATAGATGCAAAAATCTTCAACAAAATCCTAGCCAACAGACTCCAACAACACATCAAGAAAATAATACACCATGACCAACTGGAATTCACATCAGGTATGTAAGGATGGTTTGACATCAGGAAAACAATCCATGTAACCCTCCACATAAACAAAACAAAAGAAAAGAATGATACGATCATATCAATTGATGCAGAAAAGGCATTTGATAAGATCCCACACCTGTTCCTGTTCAGAATTCTCAAGAAAATAGGGATAGAAGGGAAAATCTGCAACATAATATAGGGCATATATGCAAAGCCTATAGCCAACATTATTGTTAACAGAGAAAGACTCAAGGCATTCCCCTTGTGAATGGGAACCAGGCAAGGATGTCCTCTTTCACCACTTCTGTTTAACATTGTATTGGAAGTCCTAACCAGAGCAATAAGGCAAGAAAGACAAATAAAAGGCATCCAGATTGGCAAAGGGAAACTAAAGCTATCTCTATTTGCAGGTGAATGATCCTATACACAGTAAACCTAAGAATCTTAGCAAAAAAAAAAAAAAAAAAAAATTGCTGGAACTAATAGACAGGTTCAGCAAAGTGGCAGGATACAAAATCAACATATTATAAGCATCAGTTGAATTCCTCTACATCAACAAAGAGGCCTTTGAAAAGAAAATAAATAACATTACAATAGCTACCAAAAAGATAAAATATTGAGGAATAAATAATACAAGAGATACAAAAGACCTATACAAAGAAAAAATACCAAACACTACTGCAAGACAGAAGGCTGGTGGTTCAAACCCACCAGCCACTCCTCGGAAGGAAGGTTGGGCAATCCTACTTCTGTAGTGATACTGCCTCGGAAACCCAAGGAGGGGTCGCTATGAGTCGGGGCTGACTCGACAGTGCATAACAACAACAACAACAACTACAAGAAACTACAAATGATCTACATAAATGGTAGAACCTACCTTGTTCATGGATAGAAAGACTGAATATTATGAAAGAGTCAATATTACCCAAAACAATCTACACATTTAATGCAATCCCAATCAATATACCATCAACATGTTTTAAGGATATGAAAAAAAAACAATTATTAATGTCATATGGAAAGGAAAGAGACTTCGGATAAACAAAGCACTGCTGAAGAAGTAAAACAAAGTGGGAGGTCTCACACTCCCAGATCTCATAACCTACTACACAGCCACAGTAGTTAAACAGCATGATATTGGTATAATCATAGACAGATAGACCAATGGGACAGAATCGAAAACCCAGAAGTAGACTCATCCATCTACGGAGAGCTGATCTTTGACAAAAGCCCTAAACCCATTAAATGGGGAAGAAATAGCCTCTTTAACAAATGGTGCTGGGAAAATGGACATCCACTTGCAGAAAAATGAAGCAAGACCCATACCTCACCCCACACACAAAAATAAACTGAAGCTGGATAAAAGACTTAAAGATAAAACCCAAAACTATAATCCTCATCAAAGACAAAATAGGAGCAAATCCAAGGTCCCTAATTTACAGCATAAATAGATTATCACACATAACCCAAAACACACAGGCAGTGGAGGAGAAGCTAGATGACTGGGACCTTTTAAAAATTAAATTCCTATGCATGTCAAAAGACTTCTCCAAATGGGTAAAAAGAGAATCTACAGATTGGGAAAAAGTATTTGGCTATGGCATATCTGACAAAGAACTTATTTCCAAAATGTATAGAACACTTCAAAACCTCAACACCAAAAAAACAAACAATCCAATTCAAAAATGGGCAAGGGACATGACTAGACACTTCACTAAAGATGATATATTGGAGGCCAACAAACACATGAGGAAATGCTCACAATCATTAGCCATTGAAGAGACACAAATCAAAACAACCATGAGATATTATCTCACGCCAGCAACAATAGCAAAGTTCAACAAGACAAAACAAATGCTGGCCAGGTTGCGGAGAGATTGAAACCCTCATACACTGTTGGTGGGGCTGCAAAATGGTGCAACCACTGTGGAAAATGGTATGATGTTTCCTTAAAAAACTGAAAATAGAAATACCATTTGACCCAGCAATTCCATTACTAGGATTATATCCTAAAAAGGTTAGTGACAGGACATGAACAGACATATGCAAACCCATGTTCATTGCACAATTCACTGTAGCAAAGAGATGGAAATAACATAAATGCACATCAACAGATGAATGGATAACCAAATTACGGTACATTCACACAATGGAATAATATGCTACATTAA
Organism: Orycteropus afer afer; assembly: GCF_000298275.1. Taxonomy (NCBI): domain Eukaryota; kingdom Metazoa; phylum Chordata; class Mammalia; order Tubulidentata; family Orycteropodidae; genus Orycteropus; species Orycteropus afer. Next base: position 13,991,867 of record NW_006921609.1, on the reverse strand, counting down.
AGAATAATGAAGAATTCATGAATCATCTCACAATGTGGATGAATTTGCAGGACATTATGCTGAGTGAAATGTCAGTTGCAGAAGGACAAATATTGTATGAGCCCATTATTGTAAAAAGTCAAGGAAGGGTTTACTTAGGGAAGGAACTCATTTTGTAGGTTGCCAGGAATGATAGGGAAGAGGAGGGAAAATTTTGGACTAGTTGGGGGTCACATGTTGATTTGGGGAAGAGGAGGGATGGTATGGAAAGAGTTTGTGACCAGCACAATGACTCTGGGGAAAGGAAGGACACTGAAACATACACATAATGTATGGACAGCCAAGGCAAAAACTAGTGTATGCACAATACTGCACCACCACTAACACCATACACCAGGCTACAGATAAATGCATAGACAATTGAAAATATCAGGTGAGTGTCGGCAAACAGGAATGTACCCTAGACCAAGGATAGATTTAGCTGAAGATGATCTTACATAGATATGAGTGATACGAAATTAGTCACACTCATTATAGAAACAGCAGAAGACAGAGTAGGAGTAATTTCTTAGAGACAACCAAACACCTTGAAAGAGAGAATCATTGGGCCTGCAGACTCAGGACAATAGTACTGGGGGACACCAAGCTTAATTGGCACAACATAAAACTCATGCTCCACAACCTACTCTGGTGGGTAGCAACTGGGGTCTTAAAAGCTTTCAAGCAGCCATCTAAGATGCAACTATTGGTCTCTTCTCATCTGAAGTAAAGAAGAGTGAAGAAAACCAAAGCCAGTTAGAAACAACTAGTCCAAGGATAAGATGGACCTCAAGACCAGAAATATCAGATAGTGCCTGGCTACCAATGCCAACCTCTTGGGAAGGAATCAAAACTGGAGATCCTGAATACAGAGGGAGGAAAAATGTGGAGCAAAAGTCAAAAACACAAAAATGACCAGAATTACTGGTTGGGTGGAGCCTGGTGGAACCCCCAAAATATGGTCCCCAGGTTACCCTTTGGGCCTAGAATTGGACTCACTCCCAAGGATTAGCTCTCAGCACAAAAGCAGAAAGACGTACATGCAGAACATCTACCCTAAGGCAATGTACCCACCTACTCTTAGAGCAATAGGCATAGGGCACCACAAGAGCAGCATTCACATAGAGGGACAGCTGGACAGACAGGAGCCCATTGTTAAGAAGGACACAGCGAGTGAGTAGTCACAGTGGTGGGATTCGAGCAGCGTACGTTATGGTCAGAGATGGTAACCAGGGTATGAAACCAAGTGTACGCCAACTGTGGAATGTAAAATAAATTTTGCTCTGTAAATATGCATCCAAAGCACAGTAAAAAAATTAAAAGAAAGATAAAAAATATATCAGATGGTGTTAAGTACACTGAATGAAATAATTAGGGAAGTTAGAGACAGAGTAATGTAGCCATCTCTCTCAACTTTACAATTTTTTTTAACCTTTTCACTTTTGAATTTGTTTGCCAATGAATTTCCAATATCTTCATACTTTATAATTATTAATCTTTTATATTTGTATTGTAAATATTTTCCCCAAATTATTTGTATGTGTTTATTTTATTTATGATTTATTTGACAAGTTTTATGCTGTTAAGTATATCTATCTTTTTCTTTTAAAGCTACTGATCTAACAATCTTATTTGGGTAAATTTTTTTCTACCACTAGTTACCCAGCAGCCACTCCTCTGAAGGAAGGTTGGGCAATCTACTTCCGTAATGCCACTGCCTTGAAAACCCAAGGAGGAGTCGCTATGAGTCGGGTCCGACTCAATGGCACATAACAACAACAACAAGATTACAAAACTAGACCTTAGACTTTGTCCTAGTACTTCTACTTATTTACCAACTACTGAAAATGAAGGCAATAAGTCTTTCATATTATCAAAAATTGAAATAATTTATTATATTGAAATAATATTGGTTAAGTATTGAAGATGCTTCATGAAGGAGTCTAAACTCAATGGTGAATGAAATTTGCATGGGTGGAAGTTATAGCATAATAATTTTTGTAAAAGTAGCTGATAAATCCAATACACATGTATTACTTTGTCTTGTAGACAGATCACTAAAGTCCTGAAGTTAGTGATCAAGAAAATTTTAATCTTTCATTGAACTGGACAATCACATGATTATTATAGTTATGTTTAGATTATTACAGTTATATATAGATAAAATGTCAACCTTCTTACACATGTGAAAAATTATGTTGACAATAAAAGTACAGTCACAGTTAATTGATGATTATATTGAGATAATGCAAACCTAACTTATTTTTGTAACTGTAATCAATAATTAGAATTATTCCAGCCAGTTAATTTATCTAGAAATTTCCTTAAAGTACATTCTGGGGGAGTTCTCTAGCCTAGCCATAAAGATTCCAGTGATAAGTGTTTCAACATCTTCTCTAGACAATCAGTCTACAAATATGGAGAAACTTTTGCATTTATCATGAAATAAATCTGAAACTTGAGCTCTTTTTTAAAATCAGAAAAAAAGTTTTATTTAGGTGTTTTTTAATCTGTGAACATCTTTTTTTTTTTCTCTCCTCTAAAGCTTTCCCTTACACACCATTTTAAATACGGTATTCCAAGAAATCTTTCTATCCATTATTTTGTCCAAGTTGAGTAGTTTCCATAATGAATTACTCAAGGCACTTATCATATTAAAAGTGACTTTATGCCATCATCTTTATATAAGAAGAAGAACACATTTATTTGTTCCACAAATATATATTCATAGTAACATGAATAAATAAAAGTGTTCTCATTATATATTATTTCTTCTGCCTTGTCCTAATAACTTATAATTGCATAGTACTTCCAATTTGAAAGAATTTAGTGCATTTTACCTCACAATACACTCAGCTCATCATGAAATAGCAGAGCTAGTATAATTTATTTTAAGTTAATTTCTACTTTGTTTTGCATTTTCTTAAATGATACTATATGGTTAAAATATTTTAACTAGTATATCATTTAGCTAAATGGTGTAGATAAAATATCATTAAGCTAAATGGTGTAGACACAGATACAGACACACATAAATATGCATTTTACTTTTGTAGGATCAAGTTATTCAAGCCTTACTTTATTTCTATAGCTCTGGTATGAATTCCTAGAAAAGACTGGGAAGGCTTCTTTCCGATAACTCTGTTTTTACAAACATAAATGTCAATGAATTTTATTTTCTGCCTTATTGCATGCAATTTGCTTTTTCTCCTATATATTTTTTCACATCATTACTCCTTTTCAAGTTTAATCCATTAAATGTTTGGTAGAATTTTCTTCCAGTGTAATAGCCTTGTGCGTTTAGAATATAAATTGTACACCACACCCATTTTCCTTGCCACCTACTGTGCCCTTAAAAGTTGTTTATATGTGCCACTAATACTTTTTAGATGAATCATGTGTGTAACTAGCCTGGCCACCTAAGTTGTTTTCGTAGAATTTCCAAAATACAAAGTCTCTATTTTCCTAGCTTGGAGAGAGGACATTTACCTTCTATGCAGAGGAGAAACTTCAAATTGTGTCTTCTCTGATTCCAGAAAATTACATGATTTGATGCTATTATGAGATAGCTTCTGAATCCAGAAAGGGACTCAAAAGGTAACATGCAAGCAGCTTTTCCACACTTGTTGGGTTCAAGTTTATGCAGAAATAATTTTTTTCTGTGACGTTAAGTGCGGTCCTTCTGTAATTCCTAAATGCATTTGAATTCTTATTTATGTTCTCTATTGATCCACTCGGGACACTTTTTCATGGTAGGCATTCTAACATTTATTCTCTCCATGAGTTTAGCATAGCTGCAACTTAGATAATGTAGCCTGAATATTTCTTCTTTTGTAATTAGAAATTTTTAATACCTTGTTTTCTAAAATTTTACACTAACTCAACTCTAATGTACATTAGATAAATACAATGTACAGGGTATTTCACACTTTACTAACCTTGAGAAGATTAGCACAAATTAAATTTCACATTAACCAGCCTAAAGCTGTGAACAAAGAAGTAGGCTCAAGGGTATTTGGTTAATTGTGCTAAAAATATATTCATGCTATTTGTGTAAGGCATAAATGTAGCAAACATATTTCTTTAAATAAAATACTGTCAGTTTCATTTCTTCTGCTTTCCCTTTCATTCATAGATATGACTAATAATAACAATTCTGATCATTTGCAAACTTGGTAGATTATTACTCACCAAGCTGTTATTATCATAATATTTTGTAAGAGTTTGAGAGAGATGTATTAGTAAAATCAACTTTCTTTACTTCTGTTTTTATTCAAGCTCATTTTTACTATTATTTTATAAAATTTTAGTATATGCATAGACTGAAGAGTAGAGTAAAATCATAATTGGACTAATAACAAGTATATGAATTATAGAACTATTATTCATTAAAAACTGAAAAGATAAAGTCATTCCATTTTTATTTGTTCTACCTTTTCTTAATTCAATTTTCAAAAACAGAATATTTTTAAGTTTGACTTATGAATAGATGGGTATTTCTCTGAGGAGATGGTAAAAGAATGTCATTAAATTATCTCAGGAATTTGTATTTCAAAATATTACTATATTAATTGTTAACTGAAGATAGTATAATAGGATTTAAACTAAATGTAAAATAATTGTGGTTCTTGAGCTTGGTGTAGAATAATAACTAATCCTTCATCAGGGTTATCAGGTGATTCCTTGAAATATTCTAAAATATCTATCAACCAGGTATACTGACTAGGTAGGTACACTTTTCTCTTGCAATTACTGAAATGTGTTAAACCTAAAAAGTAGTGTACCCCATCATTCAATATTGCTTTGGCATTACATGTAGCATATATTTTTCTAGCTATACCATTTACTGTGAATACACAATTTGCCATGATAGTTCTCCCTTTTCATTTTTTTTTTTTTTTTTTCCTTTTGGTTATTTAACCAGCCTGTGATTTCAATGCTACTTCTCCTTCTCACCTTCTGTCTTGGATGTTTATAGGACTTGAATTGTTAATATGTCTTGATTATTACAAGCTCTAACTCATTGGATTCCATTTCTGAGCCTGGAAATAGACAATCTACTCAGTAACTGGAAAATCATTGGTCAATTTGAATTCTAATTACTACACAAGTCCTGCATACTGTATCAAAACTTAGCATAAACACAGTCATCAGAGGAGGACAAAAAAAAAAAAAAAAATTAGAATGCTTCCTTAAGGACTGAGCTCATTGGAATCTACGCTGATATCTAACAAAGAAGGAAAAGGGTTGCTTAGCTGGATGGGTTCCTGGTTTGGATGTGTAATTCATATACTTTCTAGATGTAAGTTGGGTGTGTGTTCTCTGTACCAACAAGAAAAGAAATTTATACATATATATAGTATACATAAATATGTGTGTGTGTGTGTGTGTGTGTGTATTTAAAGATTCTCAAAGAACAAAAGCTGAAGCCAGGGCAAAGGGTGGTTGACAGAAACAAAGAGAATGCTGTGCAGAATGAAGCCTGGTTAATGTTGTGTTCAATAGTCTTAGTCCATAGAAAAGGAAAATGACCATTATGTATTTTATACCTATTAGTTTTATTAAAAAAAAAAATGAAAATGGTAGTTGTTAACAAAATACCTCTTTTCAATATCATTCATCTATTATGTGGTTAAAACATAAATATCATTTTTATCTCATCTGGATCACATCACACAATTTAAGCCAAATATAGATTTTGACATGGTACTAATATCACCTCTCATAAGTTATCGAAGTTTTAAAAAGATTTAGGTGGTATATAAACCAAAATTTTGACTCAAGAGAAATGAATACGCATGACATTAGACAAAAACAAATACCAAGACAAAAATACGACCAAGTCACACCAAATTCTTCGTGACTCTCACTTACAGTACTAAAGTAACTATAAGATACCCTTTCCAACATAGTATAATTAGATCTGTACCAGTTTAGTAGGCCTTATAATCTATGTTGATTCATTATATTAGCAGTTTTAAAATTTTAGTGTGCATCAGATTTCCTGGATGCCAGTAAAAATTGTATTCCTGTGTTCCAGTTCCCTCAGGAATCTTCATGTTTAACAAGTATCCTCAGTAATTGTGATGTACATAGGACAACATTACCTCAAAAAAATAATGTTAATTAAATAGTGTTATATCTGTTCATCCTCAGTGAACTTAATTTGTCTGTGCTTCACTGGGGGATCTGGATGATATATTATTGAAACTACAGACCTTGAAAAAGAGAAAAAAAGAGAGAGAGAAAGAATTTTTTTTTATGTCTATAGTATTTCTAAGGAGCTCTGGTGACACTGTGGTTAAATATTAGGCTGCTAACCAAAAGGTCAGCAGATGGAACCCACCAGCTGCTCCATAGGAGGATGAGGCAGTCTGCTTCTGCAAAGTTTTACAGCCTTGGACACTTGATGTGGCAGTTCTACGCTGTCTCATAAGGTGACCACGAATTGGAATTGACTGGATGACAGTGGGTTGTGTATAGTATTTCTAGCTCAAATTACGTGTATTTCACTTCAGTTGATTTTTTGTCTTAAAAAAATAAATCTAACATAAGAATAAAGGGCATTTATTCACTTATGTATGAAACAGCTATTTATTGACTTCAAAATAGTTAGATAGCAGTGGTCATGGCATGAGACTAAGTTGTGTTTAGTATCAGATTTTTACGTGTTCAGGCAAATTTGGAGAACTGATGAGTAGTACATGTTTACATAGAGGATCAATATCTCTCCTAGAAAAATAAAAGAAGATCAAGATGGGAAGTTTAGTGGAAGAATTGTTGGCATATATTGAGCATAGATCGGACAGGTAATTCTGAACATGGTTTGTTTCCCTGAGATGGTTACCTAGTCCAGTCTGGACCCTATGATCCCACGCTAGAATCCTTGGGTTGAAACAGAAATTAAAAAGTCATAGTTAGAAGAACTATTACCCTATAAATGTTGTGAGGTACTGGCAGCATTGGTACCAATGGTATTAGCAATACTATCAGGGCATGGCATTGGCAGTGATCAATATCTAAATGCAGAAACAAATATTGTTAGTAATATTGGTGACCATGGCAATGGGAAAAATGTCAACCTCACAATGCTGACATGATGGTTGATGTCGCTTCAGGTTCCTACACATTGGAGAATGCTGCTGAGCGTAAGGGAGAAGGAAGGTCAAAGATGACTTTTAGGTTTCTTTCTTGATTGAATGACTGTATATTTTCTGAAATAAGCATAATATCAACAAGAACCAAATTTGAGGGTAATAAAATTTCATTTATAAATATATGAGCTTGAGGTGTCTGTGTCATATACAAGTTGTAATTATATAATATTTGTGGACTTCAGACACATCCCCACTCCAGGAGTAATCAGTAATTGAATATATGGGAAGTGGTTAAAATAGTCCAGGGAAAGAGTATGTAATGCAAAAAGAAAAGAAAAAGATTTAGAAAAGAGAAACAAGAAGAAATGATATTTAAGACTACTCTTTCTGGATAAAATAAAATCTGGGTTGAATTTGAAGAAGGAAAGTGCTTCATGGACAGGATGAAGGTATTTGGTAAAGGACAATCTAGGCAAAAAGGGTAGCATGCAAAAAGGCAGAAATGAGTGAAGAAATGAGTGCAGAAATGCAGCAGGCACTGCTGCAGTTAAAGAAATAAAAGAAGTTGAATATCAAAAACAGTAAAGTTTAGAAGTAGTAGTAGAAGAGACTAGAGAAATAGGGGCATTTTATAATATGCTTTGGATAGCATATTCAGTACCATATGGAAGTAGAGACTATTATAAAGATTTTAAGCAAGAGAGCCACCACTTGCCTGTCAGTTTGTCATACTGCCGTGGCTTGAGTGTTGCTGTGAGGCTAGAGGTTATGTCACTGGTATTTCAAATAATAGCAGGGTCATCCATGGTGGGCAGATTTCAGTGGCGCTTCCAGACTAAGACAGAATCAGAAAGACGGGGCCATCTATTTCTCAAAGTACTAGCCAGTACAAACCTTATGAATAGCAATGAAACACTGTCTGATATATTACTGGAAGAATATCCCTGGAACAATGTCTGGTGTAGTATAGTAGATGATTCCCTCAGGTCAAAAGGCAGGCAAAATATGACTGCAGAAGAGCTGCTTCCTCAAAGTAGAGTTGACCTTCTTGACATGGATGGAATAAAGCTTTTGAGACCTACATTTGCTGATGTGGCATGATTCACAACAGGAAGAAACAGCTGCAAACATCCATTAATAATTGGAACATGGAATGTATGAAGTATGAGTCTAGGAAAATTGCAAGTTGTCAAAAATGAAATGGAATGCTTAAAGATCAATATCTTAGTCATTGTTGAGCTGAAATAGACTGGTTTTGACCAGTTTGAATCAGACAACCATATGACACACTATGACAGCAATGACAGATTGAATAGGAATGGCTTCTTCATCACAAAAAAAAAAAAAAAATGTTTTTAGATCTATCCTGAAGTACAATGTTTTCAGTGATAGGATAATAGACATACATCTACAAGGAAGACCAGTTAATACTAAAAACCAAACACGAAACTCACTGTTATTCAAATTAATGCACCAACCACCAAAGTCAAAGATGAGGAAATTGAAGATGTTTACCAACTTTTGCAGTCTGAAATTGACCAAATTTGCAATCAAGATGTGTTGATTATTACTGGTGACTGGAATGCAAAAGTTAGAAACAAAAAAGAATCACCGATAGTTGGTGATAGAAATGATACCAGAGATCACATGACAGAATTTTGCAAGACCAACAACTTATTCATTGTAAATATCTTTTTCAACTACATAAACAGCAACTATACACATGGACTTTGCCAGATGAAATGCACAGGAAACAATCAGATCCACTACATCTGTGAAAAGAGATGATGGAGAAGCTCAATAACTTCAGCCAAAACAAGGCTAGGAGCTGATTGTAGAACAGACCATTAACTGCTCATATGCAAGTTCAAGTTGAAGCTGAAGATAATTAAAACAAGTCCACGGGAGCCAAAATATGACTTTGTCTCACCTACTTTGATCATATCATCAGAATTGACCAGTGTTTGGAAAAAGATATCATGGTTGGTAAAATAGCAGGCCACTGAAAAAAAGGGACCCTCAGCAAGATGGATTGATACATGACTGAAACGATGGACTCAGACATAGGAAAAATAGTGAAAACAGTGCAGGACCTTGTTTTGTCATACATAAGATTGCTACAAATAGGAAAGAACTTGACAGCACCTAATAACAGCAACAACAAATCTATTTAGATGGATGTTAGATTGAAATGATGTTCCTTATGATCTAGACTACAAAAAGTAATGGAGCAAAACAGATTGCTGAAGGGTATTTTGGTTAGGAAGATGAGTCTGCCTGTTCCAAAGCCAAACTCCTGCCATAAGGAAGAAGGTCCTGCAAGAAGCTTACAAGTGCTTCAGTTACCAGTAAAGGGTAACATTTGGTTGGTATAAATGTATGAATGTATGTATGTATAAATGGTATAAATGTCATTCAAGTTTGATTACATAAAAATAGAAAATTTTTGTAAGAATATGAGGTTTATTCAAGGGCTTCATGGACAAGAATGAGTCTGAAAACAGGGATAACTGGAACCAAGAAAACTCACACACCACCAGGTCTTTCTATCTCTGATATTTATTCCTCTCCACACATCTACCTTTCTCACACTGAACTTCTCAATTTTTTTGGTTCATGTAGGTCTGATGGTCCTGCAGCACTTATTTTGCTCAGTTCCAGTTCTAAAAATTCCACAAGAGATTCTGATTTGTCTAGTCTCAATGGCTCTCTCCTGAAACCCTGAAATATTCTTAAGGCAACAAGACAGAATTGTGTTGTAGAAAATGTCTATTCCATATTATTTAAGTTATCTAGTGCTGCTGTAACAAAAGTAACACAAAACAGGTGACTCTAAAGAACAGAAATTATTTTTTAACCATTTTTCCCCCAGTGTTGAAGTCCCTTTTATTATTCCTCTTAAAGACTCACATTTTAAAGTGATGGAAAGAGTGAATACATATAGTTTTGAAGAAAATGCACGAATAGAAATGGGATGGATAAGTTGATTACAAATATCTCTATTTTTATTTTTAATTTTCACGTGATTTGGGTGAAAGTTTACAGAGAAAATTCATTTTCCATACAGCAGTTTATATACCTTTTGCTTCATCACATTGACTGCTATCTCCACAATGTAACAGTTATCTTCCCAATTACTCCCTATAGTCACCTCTTTCCTGCATCCTTCTTTCCTTTGCAACTACTGCCTTTCTGATCTCACATGTTTTCTCACTACAAGTCCAAATCAGGGCATTGAATCTAAGGGAAGGTCTTTCCTTGTCTGTAGTCCCAGACATTTCTTGGCATTCTTTGGCTTGTAGATGGTTCCTCACATGGTCTCTTCCCCTTATGTGTATCTGTTTCTATTCTGCTCTTTTTATAAGACAGACACATAGCAATGTGACTGTTGGAAATTAACTTTTCAGAAAAGTGTGCAATGTGTATGTGTTTGCTTTGAGTGGGGGAGGAGAGAGGGAGATTTTGACAGAGAAGCATGGTGTCAAGTAAAGAAAACATTCTTGTGAGAACATAATTTAATAGGATAGGGAGGAACATAATATGGCCCATGTTAAGGGAGGCTGTGAGAAGGAATGTTCAGAGCCCTACAAGAATGAGGAGGAAAGAGTGTTATGAAAGGCAAAAGAGAAGAGAGTTTCATAAGGTCAGACAAGCAAATACTGACAAATGACATTGAGAGATTAAGATATATTAAAAAGAGATGAATTCTTTCTAATGAATCAGAAAGGAGGTGACTAGTGCATAGAGATATTGTTGCTGAGTACAGTCAAGTCTATTCCAGCTCATAGTGACACCATGTGACAGAGTAGAACTTATCATAGAGAGTTTTTTTTTTTTTTTTTTAGTTGTAATATTTACAGAAACAGATTGCAAGGTGTTTTTATTGCAAAGACCCTGAGCGGGTTCTAACAAACAACCTTTTAAATAGTCCTTGGTGCTCCTTATAGAGACATTATTCTCAAATAGTTTCAAACTTGAAAATATTTCCATGTATCCTCATCTGGCTAATTTAGATAACCAAATACTAGGGATTACAGAAGAGCTCTTTTAAATAATATGGGAAGCCAACAAAATTAACTTGGAAGGATGCACAGACTCATTGTATACAGCAGTCATAACCTATACTTATCTATTCTTAATACTGCTTTTCATTTAAAAAAAAAAATTAGGGTTACCCAAAACTTACTTGTTTGGGCAAAGCTCTGTCTTAAGATGCTGATTATTGCCAATTCTTGTGTTACATTTAGGGAAAATAAATGGAAAATAAAAATGTCCTGATTACACACAAGGAGCTGGTGTACCAATTTAGTTTTCACTAAACCTGACTCCAAATATGTGGTATTATTCATCATTCCTATCTATGTTAAACAGCAAAAATATAAATTATTAAACTCTGTAAGCTACATATGCATATGTACATAATGCATGTTAAATTCACTCTCATTTGTATTATATGAAATATTGAAGTGCTTTTAATTAAACATTCTTAAATCTTCAAAATGGATGTGTATTTTAAAACCTTTGCATAAAATACCCGATCATCCATCCTGAAGTTGAAAGAGCTTCATTATGCATAGATGCATCATGAAAAATTATAGCAAAAATAGTTAAGTGAACTATGCACAGATATGCAAAAAATTAGATTGACTATAAACACCACTCATCTGTCAGTTTGGCATACTGTGGTGTCTTGTGTGTTGCTGTGAAACTGGAGGATATACTACAAATATTCGAAATACCAGCAGTTTTCACCAGAGCTTCCAGATGAAGAGAGACTGGCAAGAAAATGAATTTGCAAAACCAATGACTTATTCATTTTTTCTAAAAAAAAAATTGATCACTGAATATAAATAGCAGTGAACACTGTCTGATATTTTACTGAGAAAGTCTGATATTGTGGAAGATTAGCCCCTCAGGTTAGAAGGCACAACTGGGGAAGGGTTGCTTCCCCAAAGTAGAGTTGATCTTAATGAAATAGATGGAGTAAAGCTTTCAGGACATTCATTTCCTAATGGGGTATGACTCAAAATGCAAAGAAACTGCAAAGAAACAGCTGTATCCATTAGTAATTGGAACATTGACTATACAAAGTTTGAATATTGGAAAATTAGAAGTTATCAAAAATGAAATGGAATACAAAAAGAACAATATCTTAGGCATTAAGTGAGTTGAAATGAACTGATATTGGCCATTTTGAATCAGACAGTCATATGATTTATTATGCTGGGAATGATAAATTGAAGAGAAATGGCAACACATTCATCATCAAAAAGAACACTCAAGATCTATTCTGAAGTGCAATGCTGTCAGTTATAGGATAATATACTTACGCCTACAAGGGAGACCAGTTAATAGTACTAGTATTCAAATTTATGCACCAACCACTAAAGCCAAAGATGAAGAAATTGAAGATTTTTACCACCTTCTGCAGTGTGAAATTGATCAAGCATGCAGTCAATAGTGTTCTGGTTACCTAGTGCCTTTTTGACAAGAATATACCACAAATGGGATGGATTAAACAAATAGGAGTTTATTCTTACAATTTAGAGGCTTTAAGTCCAAGTTCAAAGTGCCAGGCTCTAGGGGCTGGGTGAAAGCTTCTCAACCTTGGGGTCCAGCTCTGCCTCCTGCTCCTGGCTCACTAGAGATAGAGGTGTTTCCTCACTTAGACAGCTGCTACCTACTGTGGCTGAGGAGCCCCAAGGTTGACAAGTAAAAAGGCACAGTCCTAATGTTACCAAACCACACAGCAGGCTATTAACTGAAGTCCACTGTAAGTCCCAAGGTCTGCAGAGCATAGCAGGCTGCTGAGCAACAACACAGCTACATACAGGGTCCAAGCATGCCATAAACTAGAGATCATTCCCAAAGCTGATGCTTATATACTGGAAGTAAACCACATACCCAAAGCAGCTACTCTCCTGCTTGTGGTAGATCCATCCATGGAGTTGATTGCCAGTCTCATCATAGAGAATGACTACCACCAGCTGCCCAGCCACTCAACCTGGCCCAGCCAAGTTGATACACAAACATAACCATCACAGATAGTTATTGGTAATTGGAAGGTGAAATCTGGAAACAAAGAGGAATCACCTGTAGTTGGAAAATATGGCCTTGGTGATAGAAATTATGCCAGAGATCGCATGATAAAATTTTGCAAAACCAATGACTTATTCATTGCAAATACCTTTCTCAACAATATAAATGGCAACTATACACATGGACCTCCCCAGATGGAATACACAGGAATCAGATCAACTACATCTGTGGAAAGAAGCAGTTGAGATGCTCAATAGTAGTCCAAACAAGGCCAGGGATTCACTGTGGAACAGACCATCAATTGCTCATATGCAAGTTCAAATTGAAGATGAACAAACTTAAAATAAGTCCACAAGTGCCAAAATACAACCTTGATTATATCCTACCTGAATTTAGAGACCATCTGAAGAATAGATTTAATGCACTGAACACCAGTTACCAAAGACCAGATGAGTAGTGGGATAATGTCAAAAGCATCATACATGAAGAAAGCAAAATATCATTAAAAAAGACAAGAAAAGAAGAAAATACCAGAATGGATATCAGAGGAGACTCTGAAACTTACTCTTGAACATAGATCATCTAAAGTGAATGAAAGAAATGCCAAGATAAAAGAGCTGAACTGATTTCAAAGAGCAGCCCAAGAAGACAAAGTCAATTATTATAATGAATAATGTAAACAGTGCAAAGACCTGGAGTTTGAAAACCAAAAGAGAACACACTTGGCATTTCTCAAGCTGAAAGAACTGAAGGAAGTATTCAAGCCTCGAGTTGCAATATTGCTAGATTCTATGGGAAAAATATTGAATGATATGGGAAACATCAAAAGAAGATGGAAGGAATACAGTCACTATACCAAAAAGAACTGGTTGATGTTCCTCCATTTCAGGAGGTTGCATATGACCAAGAACCAATGGTGTTGAAGGAAGAAGTCAAAGCTGCACTGAAGGAATTGGTGAAAAACAAGTTTCCAGGAATTGATGGACTACCCATTGAGATGTTTCAACAAATAGATGCCATGCTAGAGGCACTCACACATCTAGCTGTGCCAAGAAACTTGTAAGACAGTTGCCTGGCCAACTGACTAGAAGAAATTCATATTTTTACCCATTCCAAAGAAAGGTTATCCTACAGAATGTGGAAATTATTGAACTGTGTTTTTTATATCACACTCAAATAAAATGAAAGATAATTCAAAAAAAAAATTGTAGCAATATATCAATGGGGAAAGAGGATGTGAAACAAGGGTTAGCACTGCTGATGTCAGATGAATCTTGGCTGAAAGCAAAGAATACCAGAAAGATGTTTACTTGTGTTTTATTGACTATGCAAAAAGCATTCAATTGTGTGGATCATAACAAATTATGGATAACATTGAGATAAATGGGAATTCCAGAATACTTAATTGTGCTAATGAGGAACTTGTACATAGGCCAGGAGGTTGTTGTTCAAATAGAACAAGGGGATACTGTATGATTTAAATCAGGAAGGGAGTGTGTCAGGGTTGTATCCTTTCACCATACTTATTTAATGTGTATGCTGAACAAATAATCTGAGAACCTGGAGTATATGAAGAAGAACGTGGCATCAAGATTGGAGGAAGAGTCATTAACAACCTCTGATATGCAGACGATAACCTTGCTTCCTGAAAGTGAAGATAACTTAAAGCACTTACTGATGAAGATCAAAGACTACAGTCTGCAGTATGGATTGCACATCAATATAAAAGAAAAGGAAAATCCCCACAACTGGACCAATAAGCAGCATCACAATAAATGGAGAAAAGATTGAAGTTGTCAAAGATTTTGTATTAATTGGTCTACAATCAACACCAATGGAAGCAGCAGTCAAGACATTAGATGATGTATTGTGCTAGGCAAGTTTGCTGCTAAAGACTTTTTCAAGTGCTGAAGTGCAAAGATGTCTCCTTCAACACTAAGGGGTTAGGCAACCCATTCTATGGTGTTTTCAATTGCCACATATGCATGTGAAAGCCAGACAATGAATAAGGAAGACCCAAGAAGAGTTGATTCCTTTGAATTGTGGTGTTGGCAAAGAATACTGAATGTCCGTGGATTGACAAAAGAACTAACAAATCTGTCCTGGAAAAGTGCTGCTGTAATTCTCCTTGGAGGTGAGAATGACCAGACTTCATCTCACCTACTTTGGTCATGTTGTCAGAAGAGACCATTCCCTGGAGAAGGATATCATGCTTGGTAAAGTGGAAGGTCAGCGAAAAAGGAGAACACCCTCGATGAGAAGGATTGGCACAGTGGCTACAACAACAGGCTCAGCTATAGCAAGAATTGTGAGGCTGGCACAAGGTCGGGCATTTTTTTATTATGTTGTATATGGGTTCACTATGAGTCAGAGCTGACATGACTGCACCTAACAACAATGATTGCATAAATGCCAGCACTCATCTTGCCTTCATATCAATATTATCCATCCTACATCTCAGTGTACCTCTAAATAGGTGATGACCAAATTGTATATCTTCAGATGCTTCGATATAAAATATAATCTATGAGTCTAAAAGCTACCTGACTGGAGGAAAACATAAAAGCAAATGTACCAACAGGGTGTTTGCTGCTACTAGTATTTTTACTCACAAACTGTTGCTGAGGTGAACAAGTTGGAGTGAAACAGAAGTTTGTTAAGAGTGTAGTCTTCAAAGAATATTAAAATCAGGCTATAAGAGAAAACTGTGAGGCTGACAGCTTTAAAAACCATCTTGATTGTGAGTATGCAGTATGTGACATGTGCAACCATGTCCAAGACCTTGTGCAGGCTGGCACTTCATCTTCGGGTTTTGTATTACCAAACAAACCCACTGTGTTTGTGACCTTGCAAAATCTCTTTGAGCCTCACTGAGTTTTAAAGCCTTAAATCAAGACTGCCAGGATGAGATGATTCTTGCAAGAATGATAACCTGCAGATAAGGCAAAATGAAATTTAAGTTGCATCTTGAAATGACTTGGGTTAACTCTAGCAATGGAAATGTCAATCAAAGGACTTCGAGTCAAAGTTAAATCCAAACTTGTATTTGACTCCTAAGACTGGATACCTTGATTATTATTGCTTCTCTTATATTTATACATTTTTCAACTCCAAATGGAAAATGAAAAGCCATAAACCTGGGGTGGACAGATAACAGGGGCCTAGTACATCAGTAATTTAATTTGAAGTAAGAAAATGTAGGTTAGCTGTAAACCCAGAGCATTTGTATCTCATAAATCAAGGCTGCACATTAAGAATTGTGGTGACTCTGTGGGTTGTTTTGTTTTGTGTTTCTTGTCAGACTGAATCTGAGGATGACATGGTTCTTGGTAGCTATGTAGAGTCTTGAGAAGACACAGAAAAATAACCAGAAATATGTTCTTATACTCATATTTAATATTGAAATGTTATTTGTCACTGTTAGTATCTGATGAATTTTGAGCTGATGAAAATATTGAGAAAATACATTATACTTTTACATTACATTAATTATATCAACTTATTTTTTCTCTGTATTAGAAACAGAATTGTCTATGATTACAATACCATACTGCTGTGTAATATTTGTGATATATCATGCCCTCAACAAGAAATCTTATCCTGTACATATGAATTTCTAAATAAAATGTGGAGGACATACTAATTTTGATTCTTACTGACATCGAGTCAAATTTGACTCATAGCAACTCCTCCTTGGGATTCTGAGGCAGTATCTCTATGGAAGTAGATTGCCCACCTTCTTTCTGATGAGTAGCTGGTGGATATGAACCACCAGCCTTCTGGTTAGCAGTCAAATGCCTTAGGTACTATGTCTAACCATTATTTTCTAAACTGAAAACAACCTTTTTTTTTTTTTTTCAAAATATTTATTAATAACCTTCTGTAGCAGAAACTGCTAATTGTTGTCTATTATCCATTGTCATCTTTCTTTTTGTAATAGAAGCTCCTAAATTTTAAAGGAGTAATTGAGCATCTGATTTATATAACTTTCTTCAGTCTCTATTACAGGCAGACAAGTCCATAAGACTAAGTTCCAGGCATTGAGATGTGAGCAGAAAGGGATACTGGGACTCAACTGGCTATGCTCTTTAAAGATAAAGGGATTTGCTCTATTTTCTTCTTTTCCCCCTTCTTAGTAGCTTGGGCAGAGAGGAAGTGCTGCTCAACCAACTTTAATCATGAAGAAGAGAGAAAACCACATAAAAACCCTATCAGAAATGGTTCTGAACAGCCCATAATACCTGAGAAGTATTATGTGAGAAATCATGAACCTTGTTTTCACATCTCTAAGTTAAACATGGAGCTTTGGTGGCATAGTAGCTTAAGCATTTGGCTGCTGACCAAAGGGTTGATGTTTCAAACCCACCAGCCACTCTGGGTTAAAGACAAGGCAGTCAGCATCTGTGGAGACTCACAGCTTTGGGAACTTTATGGGATAATTTTACTCTGTCCTTATGAGTGGGAATTGACTCCACGGCAGTGGGTTTGGTGTTCTTTTCTTTCTTTTTTTTGGTTTAACTTAATCATTATCCTTACTCAAGGCTGGACATTGCTATTGTGAACAAGGAATTTGCTGTCTCTTAATGGGAACAGAAAGTAAGAGCTGTTACTGAAACACGACTAGCCTCTATAGAATAGCAACTTAGCCTTTCTAGAAAACACACTTAGCTCTGTCTGGAAAAGACTTTAAAAAATAGTAAGACATTAATATTCGTAAATCATAAGGTTTTCAGAATATTAAATTAATATTAATTCATTTGCTGAAAAGTGGCATGACTCAAAATAAGAAGCAGCAGCTGCAAACCTTTGTTAATAATCTGAATATAAAATGTATGAGGTATGAATCTAAGAAAAGTGGAAGTTGTCAAAAAATGAAATAGAACACATAAAGATCAATATCCTAGGCGTTAGTGAGGTGAAATGGACTGGTATGGGCATTGTGAATAAAACAATCGTATCTACTATGCTGGGAATGAGAGATTAAAGAAGAATGATGACACATCCATTATCAAAAAAGACATTTCAAGATTTAAATTTATCCTGAAGTACAGTGCTGTCAGTGATATAACAATATCTATATGTTTATTAGGAAGATCATTTAATACTGTTGTTGTTGTTGTTATGTGCCGTGGAGTCGGCCCCGACTCATAGCGACCCCTCCTTGGGTTTCCGAGGCAGTATCACTACGGAAGTAGGATTGCCCAACCTTCCTTCCGAGGAGTGGCTGGTGGGTTTGAACCGCCAGCCGTCTGGTTAGCAGGCAAGTGTCTTAGCCACTATGCTACCAGAGCTCCCCATTTAATACTACTATTATTCAAATTTACATACCAACCACTAAGGCAAAAGATGAAGAAATTGAAGATTGTTACCATCTTCTACAGTCTGAAATGGATCAAAGATGCAATCAAGTTATATTGAAAATTATTAGTGGTTGTCATGTGAAAACTGGAAACAAAGAAGAAACACTGGTAGTTGGAAAATATGGCCTTGGTGAAAGAAATGATGCCAGAAATTGCATTACAGAATTGTGTAAGAGCAATGACTTATTCATTTCAAATACCTTTTTTTCAATGGAAAACAGGAATTAAATCAACTATATCAGTGGAAAGAAACAACAGAGAAGTTCAATATCATTTGTCAGAACAAGGTGAGGAGCTGACTGTGGAACAGACAATCAATTGCCCTTATGCAAGTTCAGGCTGAAGCTGAAGAAAATTAAAACAAGTCCACCAGAGCCAAAATAAAATCTTGGATCAATTTATATCCCTCCTGAATTTAGAGACCATCTAAAGAATAGAATTGATGCATAGAATGACCAAAAATCAGATGAGTTGTGAGATGCTGTCAAGAACATCATACATGAAGAGAGCAAAAGGTAATTTAAAAGACAGGAAAGGAATAAAGGACCAAAATTGATGTCAAAAACACTCTGAAACTTGCTTTGAATAGACAGTTGTTGTTATGTGCTGTCGAGTCAGACCCGACTCATAGTAACTGCTCCTTGGGTTTCCAAGGCAGTATCACTAAGGAAGTAGATTGTCCAACCTTCCTTCGAGGAGTGGCTGGTGGGTTTGAACCACCAGCCTTCTGGTTAGCAGTTAAGGGCCATAGACACTGTGCTACTGGAGCTACCTTGAATGGACAGTAGCTAAAGCAAATGGAAGAAATGATGAAAGAGCTGTACAGAAGATTTAAAAAAGTTCATTGAGAGAACAAAATAAAATGAAACATTCAGGAACCTGGAATTAGAAAATTAAAAGGGAAGAACATACCAGGCACTTCTCAAGCTTAAAGAACTGAAGAAAAATTTAAGCCTCAAGTTACAATATTAAAGGATTCTAAGGGCAAATAATGGCCTCGGGTATAGCAAGAATTATGAGGATGACACATGAGTGGGCAGTATTCTGTTCTGTTTTACCTAGGTTTACAATGAGTTGGAGCCAACTTGATGGCACCTAACAGCAACAGCAAAAAGGACACAGTATTGAATGATGCGGGAAGCATCAAAAGAACACAGAAGGAATAAAGAGAATCACTGGTTTATAAAGAATTGGTGTATGTTCAAACATTTCAATAGAAAGCATATGACCAAGAACGAATGGTATTAAAAGAAGAAGTCCAAGCTTCACTGAAGGGATTGGAGAAAACCAAGGCTCCAGAAACTGATAGAATACCATTGAAATTATTCAGCAAATGGCTGTAACACTGGACGTTATTTATTTATGCCAAGAAAATTGGAAGACAGCTACCTCATTAACAACCTGAAATATACAGATGCTACAACTTTGCTTGCTGAAAGTGAAGATGACCTGATGCACTTACTGATGAAGATCAAAGACTATAACATTCAGTATCAATCACATGCCAAAATAAGGAGAACAAAAATCCTCACAACTGGACCAATAAGCAACATCAAAATAAATGGAGAAAAGATTGAAATTGTCAGGGATTTCATTTTACTTGGATCCACAATCAATGCCCATGGAAGCAGCCATAAAGAAATCACATGATAATTTGCATTGGGCAAGTCTTTTAAAAAGACCTCTTTAAAATTTTACAGAGCAAAGATGTCACTTTGAAGACTAAGGTGCATCTGACCCTAACCATGGTATTTTTAATAGCCCCATGGATGTTAAAGCTGGACAATGAATAAGGAAGACTGAAGAAGAATTGATGCCTTTGAGTTGTGGCGGAATACTAAAAATATCACAGACTGCCTGAAGAGTGAACAAATCTGTCTTGGAAGAAGTACAACTGGAATGCTCCTTAGAAGTAAGAATGGCTAGGCTTTGACTCATGTACTCATGCTGCCAGAATGGACTAGTGTCTGGAGAAGGTATCATACTTAGTAAAGTAGAGGGTCAGTGAAAAAGGGTAAGATGTTCAAGGAGATGGATTGGCATGGCGGCTACAATGATAGACTCAAGCATAACAAAGATTGTGACCGTGGCAGGTCCAGGCAATGTTTCTTTCCATCGTACAAAGGGTTACTATGCATAGGAGCTGGCCCAATCACACTTAACAAACAACAACATCAAGAACATTAAAATAAAAGTTTAGCAATGACTTTCATTTATTTTTTCACTTGTGGAGGTCAAGTAAAAGACACATCAGTGGATGTTGTTGTTGTTGTTAAGTGCCATCGAGTCGTTTCCGGCTCATAGCGACCCCATGCACAGCAGAATGAAACACTGCCAGATCCCGCGCCAGCCCCACAATCCCTGCT
>NW_006921609.1:13940247-13969072 GCF_000298275.1 Orycteropus afer afer | reverse complement strand
AGATCATACTTTGGCTCTCTTGGACTTGTTTTCATTGTCTTTAACTTCAAATTGAATTTGCCTATGAGCAGTTGATGGTCTGTTCCACAATCAGCTCCTGGTGTGGTTTTGGCTAAAGATATTGAGCTTTTCCACCGCCTCTTGCCACAGATCACATATCAGTGGATAGTTCTTCTAAAGTAGCAATCTTTATTCACTTTATTATTTACAAAACATCCATTGAATGCAATGGACTCTCATGGGTACAGAATGAATGCAGCCATTAGTAAATTCTGGCTTTATACCCTCAGAAACTTGGAACACAAGAATGAGCCAAAAATATATATTTTCTTGTGATATTTATGCCAAAAGAGAGTTCCAAACAAAGTTCATACAGATTGTTTTTTAGGAAGATGAAGTCACTTACTTCTTTTTGAAAGTTCCAAGGAAGTCAGGTTGGATGTTTTGTTTTGTACATTTTAAACTCATGATTTTTATTATATTTCTTACTGAAAATATAAACTAGGCATGCATATGATTACAGTATGAGTCTGGAAGCCTATGGAGAAATCTGAGCTGGAGTCAGATCTGGAATTATAAATTTTGAATTACCACATAAAGATGTTATTTAAAGTCATGAAGTTTGGTGAGATTACCTAGGATGGGTTGGTTATATTATTAAGAAAGAAACCTGGTACTGAGCCCTTTGGCACTCAAATATTTATTTGTTGGGAAAGAGGAGTCAGATGTGACTGAGATGGAAGAGTCACTGATCAAAATAGAACTAGGAAAATGTGATCACCTGGAAGCCAAGAAACAAAGGGTGACCAGGCAGTGTTTCGTTCTGTTGTGCGTGGGGTTGCTATGAGTCGGAGCTGACTTGATGGCACTTAACAACAACAATAGTGATTAAAAATGCTACATGACACTGAGATATTAAGTAATGTAAGGACCAATAGAAGGCTTTTGGATTTTGCAACTTGGAGGTCACTGGTGATCTTGACTAAAGGAGTTTCAATGGTGTGGTAGTCATGGAAAATACATTGAACAGGGCTAAGGATAGCAAGGAGGAAAGGAACTGAGGATAATCATTACTGATAATTTTTTCAAGAAATTTTCCTTGAATGGGGAAGAAATATGGTTATTATTCTAGAGTCTGTGTTATTAATTTTGCTGGTTTTGACACGCTTTTAGGCCTTTCTAAATACCCACCTTATTTTTTTCTATTATCCAATAGTTGACAAAGATCCAGCGCCTAGACTCTGGAGTGAAGCTAAATGGAACATCTTGATAATGAAATAATTGTCAGATCTGTAGTCCTTGACCCCTGCAATTCTTATCATTTTATTTTTTTGGGGTTAGTTTCATGGTTTTTGGAGAAGCTGTATTTGTTTGGGTCTATTTCATAAATTTCAGAGAAAAACTGGCACTAAGTATGGTTCTGGCCTCTATCTATGTCAGTCTGGATTATAATGCAATTGTTCTTCCAGTAACTACCAAGAAGGGAGAGTATGATGAAACCAAGTCTTCAAGGGTCTTCAGACAGCAAAGAGATTTAGGCATTGAATGCTGTTAAAGCAACATTGAAAGACATAACAGGCATGGAGAGCCTGAAATTCAGATTAAAGATAAACATATAGTCTAGAGGACTTTTGAATCTTATGTTAAACTTCTTCTCCCTGTTGCTCTGTCTGAGAAATAAGTATTTCCTCTGAATACAAAAGTATGTTTTTTTTCTTTTCTTTTCAGATCAAAAACAGGCATGAACACAGCCTATTAGGATTTATAATAACCAGTACCAGGTTCCTATATGTTTCTGTGCACAAAATGTATCAGAAGCAGGACTTAG
This sequence comes from Orycteropus afer afer, assembly GCF_000298275.1. Lineage (NCBI taxonomy): Eukaryota > Metazoa > Chordata > Mammalia > Tubulidentata > Orycteropodidae > Orycteropus > Orycteropus afer. The sequence goes on along the minus strand of NW_006921609.1, from coordinate 13,967,244 downwards.
CACATTACTATAGACGGCACCTTATTCATCATTATTGAACTAGCTCCATCACATAATATCTTTGTGGCCTTGGAAAAGTTAGTTAAAATTCTAGTACCTCAGTTATATCATCTGTAAAACGACAATAATAATGCATGTATACCTAGTGAATGCAGAACATAACATTCTAAACTTATATTTAAGAAACAGAAGGTTTCATGTTGCTTGGTTCTGCAATTGACACCAATGGAAACAGCAGTTAGGACATTAGATGACATGTAGCCCTGGGCAGGTTGGCTGCAAAGGAACTCTTTCAAGTGCTGAGGAGCAAGGATGTCTCCTTGAGGACTAAGTTGTACCTGACACAAGCTATGATATTTTCAATCACCTCGTATGCATGTGAGAGCTGGACAATGAATAAGGAAGACCAAAGAAGAGTTGATGCTTTTGAGTTGTGGTGCTGGCGAAGAATGCTGAAAGTACCATGGACTGCTAAAAGAACTAACAGATCTGTCCTGGAGGAAGTGTAGCCGAGATGTTCCTTGGAAGTGAGGATGGCCAGACTTCATCTCACTTACTTTGGTCATGTTGTCAGAGGGAACAATTCCCTGGAGAAGGATGTCATGCTTGGTAAGGTGGAGGGTCGACAAAAGAGGGGAAGGCCTTCGACGAGATGGATTGACATGGTGGTGGCAACAATGGAGTCAAGTATAGCAGGGATCATGAAGCTGGCACGGGATCAGGAGGTGCTTCCTTCTGCTGTGCATGGAGTCGCTATGAGTCAGAAATGACTCTACAGCACCTAACAACAACAACAACAACAGTGTCATCAATTTCATGAATATTGAGAAACCATTTATGGTGGCTTCAACGATGGCTTCTTATCCCTGAATGACATGGTTTGGGATTTATTCCTGGAAGCTCCACTTAGAATGTATTGTGTTTCATTTGTAAATTCTTAAATTTGCTTGTAATTTCTAGATTGTTTTTTGTTTTGTTTTGCTAATTTTTTCCCCTCCTGCAACAAATTCCTGTCTGATTCAAACAAATATGAAAAATTGTTCTCAGTCTTACCTTCTCGCTTAATATCTTACAACAATCACCCTTTCTTTCCTTGTCTCCAGTCAACTGCTATTTCTCAAACATTCTAAGTGCTTACATAGTTTTGAATATCTGTTTATTCTATCCATTCTGTCTAAAATTCATTCTTTGTTTTCTAGGTTTGTAAATAAAGCCATCCCAACTTTTCAGTCTAAGTTAATTTCTTCCTTCACTGGATTTGAACAGCAAATCCTACATATCTCGTGTGGGCCAGCACTGATCACACCATATTCTGAATATTTGTTTACTTATCAGGGACATCATACTGAGCTTGCAGAAAGTGAAAAAGTCTCATCCATCTCTGCCTTCATATACTAGGCTTCAGACCAGGAAAGCATTATCTAGTTTTCATCATCTTAAAAAAAGGCTACTTCACATCACAAATAATCTTGGAAACTTCGTAATGACTCAAATTTGCAAAACTGCAATTTTATAGTTTGAAAAAAATTAGGCTATCTTTTGGTCCATCAATTATGTGCTAGGTCATTGTTAAAGTCCTAGCTTATTAGTTCTTAAGTTTTATTGTTTCTAAACTATTCCTCAAAATGATGCTGCTTATCTAGTTCCTTACAATTTAACTCATTTTTTTTTTCACACAAATAGAATCAATATTAGCTAATATGGGAGCTCTGGTAGCATAGTGGCTAAGGCACTTGACTGGTAACCAGAAGGCTGGCGCTTCAAACCCACCAGCCACTCCTCAGAAGGAAGATGGGGCAATCTACTTCTGTAGTGATACTGCTTCGGAAACCCAAGGATGGGTTGCTGTGAGTCATGTCTGACTCGACGGCACATAACAACAACAACAACATATATATATTTGTTGTTGTTATGTGCCGTCGAGTCGGCCCCGACTCATAGCGACCCCTCCTTGGGTTTCCGAGGTAGTATCACAACGGAAGTAGGATTGCCCAACCTTTCTTCCAAGGAGTGGCTCGAGGGTTTGAACCTCCAGCCTTCTGGTTAGCAGTCCAGTGCCTTAGGCACTATGCTACCAGAGCTATATTAATATTAAGTAAGAAGGAAGGTGCCATTCACTTCTCAAGGTATTGGCCAGTGAAAACCTTATGAATAGCAGTGAAGCACTGTCTGATATATTATTGGAAAACTTTATGAAAAGCCCTGGGACATTGTCTGGTGTAATGCAGAAGATGAGCCCCTCAGGTTGAAAGGCACTCAAAATATGACTAAGGAAGTCTCAAAATAAGACTCAATGCAGAGTCTGCCATAATGATGTAGATGGAGTCAAGCTTTTGGGATCTCCATTTGTTGATGTGGCTTGACTTAAAATGGGAAGAAACAGCTGCAAACATCCATTAAAAATGGGAATGTGGAATGTATGAAATATGAATCTAGGAAAATTCAAAGTTGTCAAAAATGAAATGAAATGCATAAAGATTGACATTCTAGGCATTAGTGAGCTGAAATGAACTAGTTTTGGCCATTTTGAGTCAGACAACCACATGATCTACTTTGCTGAGAATGACAAATTGAAGAGGAATGAGGTGGCATTCAACATCACAAAGGATGTTTCAAGATCTATACCGAAGTACAATGCTGTCAGTGATAGAATAATAGCCATATGCCTACAAGGAAGACCAGTTAATAGTACTATTACTCAATTTACACACCAACCACTAATGCCAAAAATCAAGAAATTGAAGATTTTTCCAACTCTGTAATCGAATTTGACCAATCATGCAATCAAGATGTATTGATTATTATTGGTTATTTGAATATGAAAGTTGGAAACAAAGAGGAATCACTGCTAGTTGGAAAATAAAACTTTGATGATACAAAAGATGCCAGAAATTGCATGATATAATTTCACAAGATAAACAACTTATTCATTGCAAATACCATTCTTCATCAATATAAACAGTGGCTATACACGTGAATCTCACCAGTGGAATATACAGGAATCAGATTGATTATATTTGTGAGAAGAGGCAATTGAGAAGCTCAATATCTTCAGCCAAAAAAGGCCAGGAACTGATTGTGGAAAAGACCATCAACTGTGCATAGTAAGTTCAATTTGAAGATGAAGACAATTAAAAGAAGTCCACAGGGGCCAAAATATGACCTTGTTTATATCCCACCTGAATTTAGAGACCATTTGAGGAATAGATTTGATGCACTGAACACCAATTACTGAAAGCAAGATGAATTGTAGGATGACATCAACAACATCATACATGAAGATATCAAAAGGTCATTAAAAAGAAAGGAAGAAAAGACCAAAATGGGTGTCACCAGGGAATCTGAAACTTGCTCTTGAAAAGAGAATAGTTAAAGCAAATTGAAGAAGTGACAAGGTAAAAGAGCTGAGCAGATTTCAAAGAGAAGCTCGAGAAGACAAAATAAATTATTATAATGAAATTTGCAAAGATCTGGAGTTAGAAAACCAAAAGGAAAGAACATGCTGAGCATTTGTCAAGCTGAAAGAACTAAGGGGAAAAAAAAGCCTCGATTTGCAATATTGAAAGATTCTATGGGCGAAATATTGAATGATGCAGAATCATCAAAAGAAGATTGAAGGAATACACAGTCACTGTACCAAAAAGGATTGGTGAATGTTTCTGTCTTTCAGGAGGTGACATATTATTAAGAACCAATGGTACTGAAGGAAGAAGTTGAAGCTATGCTGAAGGAATTGGCAAAAAACTAGGCTCCAGGAATTGGCAGAATACCTATTGAGATGTTTCAACAAACATATGCCTGTCTGGAAACACTTGCTTGTCTATGCCAAGAAATTTTGGAAGCTCCCTGGCCAAATGACTGGAAGAGACCCATATTTTATTTATTCCAATGAAAAGTGATTCAACAGAATGTGGAAATTAATATCACACAAAGGTAAAATCTTGCTGAAGTTAATTCAAAAATGGTTGCAGTAGCATATTGACAGAGAAATTCCAGAAATGAAAGCTGCATTCAGAAGAGACATGGAATGAGGGATAATATTGCTGATGTCAGCTGGGTCTTGGCTGAAAGCAAAAAATACCAGAAAGATATTTACTTGTGTTTTATTGACTATGCAAAAGCATTCAACTCTGTGGATCATGACAAATTATGGATGATATTGAGAAGAATAAGAATTCCAGAACACTGAATTGTGTTCATGAGGAACCTGTACATAGAGTCGGAGGCTGTCATTCAAACAGAACAAGGAGATACTGCATGGTTTAAAATCAGGAAGGGAGTGTGTCAGGGTTGTATCCTTTCACCATACTTATTCAATCTGTATGGTAAACAAATAATCTGAGAAGCTGGACTATATGAAGAAGAACTTGGCATAAGGATTGGAGGAAGACTATTTAACAACCTTTGATATGCAGATGATACAACCTTGCTTGCTGAGAGTGAAGATGACGTGAAACACTTACTGAGGAAGACTGAAGACTACACTCTACCATATGGATTGTTGTTGTTGTGTTGTTGTTATTTGCCGTTGAGTTGCCCCCGACTCATAGCGACCCCTCCTTGGGTTTCCAAGGCAGTATCACTACGAAAGTATGATTGCCCAACCTTCCTTCCAAGGAGTGGCTGATGGGTTTGAACCACCAGCCTGGTTAGCAGTCAAGTGCCTTAGGCACTATGCTACCAGAGCTCCTCCGTACGGATTACACCTCAAAATTTAAAAAAGGAAAATCCTCACAACAGAACCAATAAGCAACATCACAATAAATGGAGAGAAGATTGAAGTTGTCAAAGATTTCATACTACTTGGTTCCACAATCAACATCAAGGGAAGCAGCAGTCAAGAAATCAGATGACATATTACATTGGGCAAATCTGCTGCAAAAGACCTCTTTAAAGTGCTGAAGAGCAAAGATGACTCTTTGACTAAGACTAAGGTGTGCCTGAGTCAAACCATGGTATTTTCAGTCATCTCATATGCATGTGAAAGCTGGACAATGAATAAGGAAGACTGAAGAAAGGTTGATGCTTTTGAGTTGTACTGGAGAATACTGAAAGTACCGTGGACTACCAGAAGAATGAATTAATCTATCTTGGATGAAGTGCAGCTGGAATGCACTTTGGAAGCGAGAATGGCCAGACTTTGACTCCCATACTTTGGTCATGTTATCAGAAGGGATCATTCCCTGGAAAAGGATATTATGCTTGGTAAAGTGGAGGGACAGTGGAAAAGGGGGAGACTCTCAATAAGAATAAGACAGATTGACACAGTAGCTGCAATGATGAGCTGAGTTATAGCAAGGATTGCGAGGCTGGCACAGGACCAGGCAGTGTTTCCTTCAGCTGTACATAGGGTTGCTTATGAGTCAGAGCCAACCTGATAGCACCTAACAGCATCAACAATAATAGCTAATGTTGAAAGAGCACTGCTGATCCTGGTATTTACTGGAAAGCTAACTTTTGTCTGTAAGCACAGTAACCACCCGTCAGTCCATCATTTTGTGATGTATTATTAATCCTAGTCTCTCCGCCTGTGGTTATGGTCCCATTTTGGGGTGAGTTGTCTATTATGTTAATGATGCAGGTGAGATGTAACTTGAATCTCACCTTACTAAATTGTGTAAAGTCACCATCCTTAGTTTCCTTAAACATATATATATGAATGATCTGGAAATGTTCACTGCCTTGCTCTGGAGTCTGCATCTGGGTCATCATCATCTCACCTCCGGTTTTTTGGGACTTGAGATAAGCTGCCTGTTGTCTGGCCTGTCAGTTTGGATTTATCAGCCCCTGCAACTGCATGAGTGAAGAAAATCCTCCAGACCCATGCCTGACCCATGGATTTGAGACTTGCCAGCCTCAACAACCTTGTGAGCCATTTTTGTGGCAGTTCCTGGGTTCTGTGAGACATTACAACAAAATATGGAACTCAAAGAGATGAGGAAAAGTAGTGAGGTGAGGAGAAGGGAAGATGTTAGAGATGATGGAGTTATACAGCAGTTCAGAAAGGTTGCACTTTTGGGACATCTGTAACTTCTGCCTCATAGGGACCAGCCTTATGCTGATCCTTCTAAAAGACATTATTCAAACACATCTGTTATAATAATTTAATTTTCAATAAATCTTGAGCACCCACAGTGTGTTAGGCATTATGTCCCAGGGCGTAAAACACAGACTAGACAGAGTCTTTGCCTTCATGAAGCTAAGTCTAGGTTGAGGAGAAAAAAATAAAGAAAAGAAAAATGGATGAGTAAGCAAACTTATACCATATTTGATAAGTGCTATGAAAATAATAATGAAGTATGCTATATATGGGAGCTCTGGTAGCATAGTGCCTAAGGCACTTCACTGCTAACCAGAAGGCTGGTGGTTCAAATCCACCTGCCACTTTTTGGAAGGAAGGCTGGGCAATCTACTTCTTTAAGTGATACCACCTCGGAAACCCACCATGAGTCTGGTGCAACTTGATGGCACATAACAACAACAACGTGCTATATATACAGCAATCAGGATGACTAACACTGTAAAAGCTAAGAGGGATATGAGAAGCAAACCATTAATGAAAATCCCAACCTGTAGACAAACTACTTCATTATTGTATTGTAGCAAAGAAAGAAAGAAAAAAAAAAAAAAACAACTCACTGCCATTGAGTTTATTCTGACTCATAACGACTCCCTTTGGATTTCTGAAGCAGTAAATCTTTACGGAAGTAGTTTGCCCAGTCTTCCTTCCACAGAGTGGTTAGTGGGTTTGAACTGCCAACCTTCTGGTTGGCAGTCAAATGCCTTAGGCACTATGCCACCAGAGCTCCTTAAAGAAAGAAGAGGCAGTAAATATAGACAAATGTTTTGCTTGACTGTAGAAAAGTGAAAGATTTCATATTAATGTCTGCCATTTCTAAAGCAAAAGTGAAGGCCATCTGATAATATAGAGTGTGAGATGGGGGTGGAGGGGAGGACTTTCTTCTAGGTTTTGCCAAATATTTCTTCATTTTCTCCTATTATGACTGCCTCATTCATATTCTGTGTATCAGAATTTTGTATCTAAATTATCACCCCATTGAATTCTGAGGATATTTTTGGCCAACAATCAAGAAAGCACAGTCATAAGATTTGCTAATAACATTTGTGTTACCTAGATGAACAACCATTAAACTGGTTGGCACTATGTTACAGAGAAACATGGGTGGTCTTTGATGAATGTTTATACCTATATAAATAACTCAATTGTGACTGTCCAAAACTGAAAGCTTTTCAAAGCTTTGTACATTTACACAAAAGCACAGCTTTTGTTTGCTGTGAGTTAATAGCTTCAGCAAACATGCAGCCAAGATGTTTTTTGAATGGAAGGTGACCCTTGAAGCTAAGTCACCTTCCCAACACATCAGAAGGGAAATAACTAATTATATGTGGGCACTAAAGAACAATTGTTGTTATTTGGTACACTAGAGATATAATGCACTAGGGACATAATACTCGATTGAAATTTTGATGAAGATAACCACTGCTCTCCTCTAGTTATCTCCAAAGCTGATATAACATGCTTTTTTTCCTCTATATGCCCAGACAGTTGCCTAGAGCCAATCACTGATGCATAGTAAAAGATTAGCTCTTGTAATAATTACCATAAAATGAAAAATATATGACTTATTCTAAGAACAATTAAAGAGAAGCAAACATCTATGTAAATGCAGAGAAGGGAACAAAATCCATTTTAGAGACTTTAGATTTTATCATGCCTGCACTATTGTATATATGCCATGAAACTTATTTTGTAATCTAGTTAATTACTCTAGCATTGCTCCTATTATTTGAATTTCTGCTAAATAGAAGAAAAACGCCACAAAATATTACACTTATTATTTTTTGTTTTCTGGAGTAGAGTTGTTAATACATTGCTTTCTGTATGTTTTCTCCATCCTGTTATTTTAATTAGTTTAAAATAAATATTAAAAAATGAAACACTACATACAGTAAGCAGTTCATGTAAGTAGTGATCATGATATATATCTACATACATTTTTACAGTTTACAAAGTGCTTTCAACTTTTGAGATGGAAAAAGTCAGGGAAGATAATAAAATTGATGGAAATTATTCACTGAAAATCTGAATACGGGTTTCTTAAATTCAAGTGCTACATTCTGTATATGTAGCCTTTCTCCTTTAATAGCTTTTATGATTTATGTAAGATAATCCATCTCCTAAGATCCTGTACATGAATTGCTTTTGAAAATTTGTGTATATGTCAGTTTATATGTACAATTAAAAATAAAAATAAAACATTAGAAAATGAGAAGAATTTTATTGCCATTTAATTTATGGTGTTGCACATTTGTTTGCTCCTAGATATCAGGGCTGTAAATATAAGTGATGGCAGCACTACACTACAATCAACCAGACTATAAAACAAGTCACTCCTGAGGACCATGTAATGAGCTCTGGTGGCACAATGGTTAACTGCTCAGCTGCTACCTCAAAGGTTGGTAGTTTGAACCTAACAGCTACTCTGCTGCAGTTAGATGAAGCATTCTTCTTCTGAAAAGATTACCATCTTTGAAAACCTATGCAGCAGGTCTACTTTGTTGCTACTCTGTTGCTGTGAGTCTGAATAGACTCAATGGCAATTAGTTTGGTTTTTGGTTTAGGACCAAGTTAAATGTCCATGGTGACAAGTAACGAGTGTTGTTGGAATACGTTAATTCCTTTTTTGTATGCCTATTTGTTTTGACTGCTCTACCCTTGTTTTTATATCTCATAATATAGAAATTTTATGAACAAAAGTTATTCAGTAAATTTGAAGTTCCTTTGGGACTTAGACATCAAGGAGCAAGCCAGACTAATTTCCAATTAAAAGACTCAGAGGCTGCCCCTCATTATCCTAAATGATATAAAGTAGTTAGGGTTAGATGTGCCACAACTGGCCTACAATTTTTGCTTTTGGGGAGAAAATAGAGTAAAGACACCTACACTATACTCTTCATCCATATCCATTCAGTTATTCAACAAATATTTACAGAACTCCTTTTACATGTAGGGCTTGTGCATGTAAAATTGAAGAATAAGAGACATGACTTCTGCCTTAATGAACCTTATTGGGAGATTCATTCAACAAGCAAGTACTCGTACACTTAAAAATTGTGTTTTGCAGAGAAAAGGATTTCTGTGAGATAATTAATGCAACAGTTTTTGTCCAAGTATTTAGTAGGAACACAATCTGGATTTTTGCCAGGCACATGTCACCCTGTGTACTACCATAACAGTTCTTAACCCTTCTCACCACATTTCAGGTTTATCTTGGTTTTGTAACATGTGGGAATAATTGATGCTTGAAAATGTTCATATCAACTTAAGCAGTAAAAAATATATAACACAGTAGAGATATCTGTCTGTGGAGGCTTGAATATTGCTTTGGCACAGAATTGGTTTCAGCAGGTCTTCCAGACTAAGATGAATTAGAAAGAAAGGCCTGACTGTATCCTTCCAAGAATCAGCCAGTGAAAACCCTATGGATCACAACAGTCCTATCCACAACCAATCATGGAGATGGCAAGTGACCCAATAGCATTTCATTCTATTGTGTACAGATTTGCCCTATGTTATGAGCCAACTCCATGGCCAACAACAACAGTCAAACATTAGGTATTTAGAAAAAAGATCAATTAGATGATAAAACAAATATTTCAGGAGAAGCAGCAAGTTCTGATTAATATTTCTCAAAAAATGACACCAGGTCATCTATAGTACAGTGTCAAGTACCAAAATTATCATTTGATTAGTTTATTTTAAAAAGTAATTTATTTAGCTTTGTTCTTATTTTTTCTTGTTCTCATCTTAGCTCCTTTTTTTTAAATGAATTCTTGGAATGCTTTTAGTGTGTGAAAATTCATTGCTGTCATAGAAACTCTATAGGACAGAGTAGAAATGCCCTATAGGGTTTCCAAGGCTGTAAATTTTTTCCAAAGCAGATTTCCACATCTTTCTCCCATGGAAAAGCTGGTAGATTTAAACTACTGCCTCTTCAGTTAGCAGCCAATGGCTTAACCACTGCACTACCAGGGCATACACTTGATCTATTATAGAATAATAAGTCCAGAAAATAAAATGGCTTTTTTTAATTTAGGTAATGATTTGTTGAAGTTTTCTGTTGTTAGGGTTTTGCTTGCTTTGTCAAAAGCTGATAAAAATTAAAATATACTTTCATGTCCAGTAATTCATAGTGCAACTCATTTTTTAAACACAAATTAAATTTAATCATAAAAGTGGGAATTGTAGTCAAATACTAATGTAATCTGTTCATTTAGCCAACACTGTTTAGTATCCATTATTAGCTAAGAGCTCTCATGATTCAGTGATTAAAGCATTCTGCTGCTAACCAAAAAGTTGGTGGTTTGAACTCACCAGTAGTTCTATGGGAGAAAGATGAGGCACTCTCCTTCCATTAAGATTTACAGCCTTTGAAACCCTGTGAGTTCTACTCTGTCCTATCATGTGGCTATGAGTCATAATTGACTTGATGGCAGTTGATTTGGTGGTTTTGGTTATAATTACCTAATTCAACAGAAATAATAGTAGATTGATGTAACCCACATGAAAGCAAAATATTTACTGTGTACCCAAACTACACATGAAGGATCAAGATACTCATCAGTACCAAGTGGAGAGACTTTCATGTGCAAAGAAAAAGGGACATAGAGAATGGATATTGCAACTGAAAAGTGTGAGAAGTCTGACTGTGCATGTAGGACAACAAAGAATGAAGAGTTTTCATAGTCCACATGGTAAGTAAACATTTCAAAATTCATTTGATCATGAAAATCTTTTAAAACTCATAACATATTGAAGGATAACTAACACAAGGGATGAGATCATGTTGGGATTACAGTAGAGAGTAAAAAATAAAGGTCTTAAGGACTAATTTCTTGCTCTGAGAAACAATAAATATTCAAATTATGTTTTTATATAACTTGAATATCAGCAATAATTTTGAAATTTAAAATATATAAGCAACTATAATCAAATAGGAATCCTGGTGGTGCAATGGTTAAGCACTTGGCTACTAATGGAAAACTCAGCAATTTGAACCCACTAGCCTCTCCATAGGGAAAAGATCTGGCAGTTTGCTCCTATACGGATAACAGCCTAAGAAACAGAGTAGGGTAGTTCTACTCTCCCACAAAGTCTCTATGAGTTGGAATTGACTCAATGGAACAAAACAATAATAGAATAATCAAATTGTTGTTGTTGTTGTTATGTGCCGTCAAGTCAGACCCGACTCAATCAAATAGGCAATATGTAATAGGACACAGCATCCTCTGCCATCAGTGCAGATTGGACATATATATTTACATAAAATGACCTCCGATGCAATAGCCCAATGTTCTCTACTCATGAGAGCAATTCCCTAATATTTTTGTAGTTTTATTATATATGCTAAATAGCAGATGAAATAATATTGTTAATGTCAATCTTTTCCATAGAGCCTTACAAAAACAGTATCCCACCAAGGAATCTAGAAAATGCTACAATTGACAATGGTAGTCTTTAATCAGGGAAATGAGATTATCAAACTTTTATTTTAAAGGATTCAATACTTGACAATGAAGAAAATGTAAGAGGCAAAATAGACTGAAGAATTTTATTGCGAATAGTTAGAAAATAGATAATATCATATGCAAGTACAATTTTACAGAAGATAATTGAAAAAATGGTTGCAGCAGTACATTGACAGGGAACTGCCAGAAATTCAAACTGGATTCAGGAAGAGGACAAGGAACGAGAGATATGTTTGCTGATGCCTGATGGCTCTTGGTTGAAAACAGAGAATATCAGAAAAATGTTTACCTGTGTTTTATTGATTATGTTGAGGGACTTGACTATGTGAATCACAATAAATTATAAAGACTGTTGTGAAGAAGAGGAATTCCAGAACATTTAATTATGATCATGAGGAACCTGTACAACAGACCAAAAGTCAATTGTTTGAATAGAACAAGGAATATTGAACGTTTTAAAATAAGGAGTATGTGACAAGGTTGTATCCTTTCACCATACTTATTCAATCTGTAGGCTGAGAAAATTATCTGAGAAACTAGACTATATGAAGAAGATTGTGGAATTAGGATCGGAAGAAGACTCATTAACAACCTGTGATACAGATGACACAGCCTTGCTTATTGGAAGTGAAAAGGACTTGAAGCACTTAACCAATGAAGATTAAAGACAATATGCCTTAACATAAAGGAAATAAAAATCCTCACAAATGGACCAATAAAGAACATCATGAGGAATAGAGAAAATATTGATGTCAAGGATTTCATTATATTTGGATCCACAGTGAACACTTATGGAAGCAGTTATAATCAAATAGCAGCCCAAATGTCATACTTCACTGGGAAAACCTGCTACAAAAGACCTCTTCAAAGTGTTAAAGAGCAAAGATGTCACTTTGAAGACAAAGGTGTGCCTGACCCAAGCCATGGTATTTTCAATAGTCTCATATGCATGTGAAAGCTGGAAGATGAATAAAGAAGACAGAAGAAGAAATGTTGCTTTTAGATTATGGTGTTGGTGAAAAATTGTGTTAGGTTGGGTTCTCCAGAGAAGCAAAACCAGTGAAGCTTATATATATATACATATATATATATATATAGAGAGAGAGAGAGAGAGAGAGAGAGTGAAATTTATGTTAGGAAAATGGCTCACACACTTATAGAAGCTGGGAAGTCCCAAGTTCCTGGATCAAATGTCAAGCTGGAGGCTTTTTCTGACTCACACAGCTGCAGGGGCTGATGAGCTCAAAGTTGGCAGGCAGTATACTGGATGTTGACTCCGATGGATGATGAATCCAAAATCACTAGGCCAAATGGTGGATTGTTCACTCATAGACTGTTGTGGGCAGCACAGCAGGATCCAGATCCACCAAAGTGTCTGTCCTTTCCCAGGATATCCATATATATATATATATATATATATATATTGGAAGCAGGCTACACACCTAGGGTAAATCCCTTTCAAAGGATTGGCTGCTCAAAGCACATACATCCAATCTCATCATGGGAATAACCCACATCACAACTGCTTAAACCACTCAGAATCATGGTCCACCTAAGTTGACACACAACCCCAACTATCAAAAGAATATTGAATATATCATGGACTGTCAGAAGAATGAACAAATCTGTCTTGGAAGAAGTACAGCCAGAATGCTCCTTAGAAGTCAGGATGGTGAGATGTCCTCTTGCATATTTTGGACACAGTATCAGGAGGGACGAGTTCTGGAGAAGGACATCATGCTTGGTAAAGCAGAGAGGCAATGAAAAAGAGACCCTCAGTGCAATGGAGTGGATTGACACAGTGACTGCCACAATGGATTCAAACAAACACTATTTAGGATAGTGCAGGACCAGGCAGTGTATCATTCTGTTTTCAGAGTCACTACAAGTCAGAACCTACTAGGGGACAGGTAACAACAACAATGTCATGGTTCTTTAGTGCTTCTGTAACAGACAAACCGCAAGTAGGTGGCTTTAACAAACAGATTTATTCTCTTACAGTTTAGGAGACTGGAAGTCAGAGCTCAAACAAAGTGCTGGCTCTAGGGGCTGAGTGAAGGCCTCTTCACCTTGGGCTTTAGATAGCCTTCCAGGCCCACTAGAGATGGAGGCTTTTTCTGACTCATGCAGTAGCTGGCTGCTGAGGCTGATGCACCCATGATCTACAAGTAAAATGACACAATCCCAAGATAGGCTGGCAACATGACAGACCACTAGTTCAAGTCCAGGAACAATCCCAAGATTGGAAGGCAATATGACAGGTCATTGAGATGAAGACTTGGCCAAATGCAAGATTCAAATGTCCAAAAAACTAGATACCTTCCTCAAAGCTTCTCTTTATATACTGGAAGCAGGCCACACCCTGAAGGCAACTAATCAGCTGCTCACAGCAGATTCCACCATGAGGTTGATTCCAGTCTCATCATGGGAAATAACTGTATCCAGCTGCCCCACCACTCAAAATCAAGGCCCAGCCAAGTTGACACATAACCTTAACTACCACAAACAGAAAATTGTTGGCAAAATTAATAATAAAAAAAAAAAAAAGTATGATGAGCACCTGAAATTTTGGTAGGGGGATCAAAAACATGGCAAGGAAATAGATTAAGATACACTAGTTTGAACCACTGACTCTGGTTAGCAGCCAAATGCCTTATCCACTATGCCAGTAGAGCTCCTTAACAAGTTAGATGTGCCTGATGCACTATCCAATTGGATTTGGGTATAAAAAGAAGAGAAAGATCAAGAAATATTACTCCTCCATTTCTGTCCAGAAAATGGGTTGTGTTGTGCTGCTATATCTATTGATTGATGATGTTTTTTTGTTTTGAATTTTTTTGTATGTTGGGGGGAAGGTGAAAAGGGGAATGAGGAACAGATAATTGATTAATACACAGGCATTTAGATTTTGAGAAGATGATGGATAAATAATAAGTCCTCAGTAAATATTGGTTGAATAAATGGATATTTGGTCTAGTGGCCAGAGAGGCAACTCAGTTAGAAATTTGAATGAAATAATGAGGTTTGGTGAGTAAGAATGGGAAAACTGATTTACCCTTTGTATTTAATTTGTAGGATGCCATTTGTGTTAGAGAACTTGTAAGTAAGACCTTGAAGAGAATATTTTTGGTGGTGTGATGGAGGTAGAAGCCATATTGCAGCGTATGAGGTGTGACAGCTAAGGATTAGGCAGTGTTCATAAGAATGTAGAGCTATATTTCTTAAAATACTTTGCTAGCTTCTCATTTTAAGAGATTCTGATTTAATCACTTTGGTGTGGGGCTTTGGTACACATTTCAAAAATATTCCTGGATGGTTTTAGTGTACAGCCATGATTATGAACAATTAATAGGTCAACTTGAATTTTAGGGAGGTAAGACAATACACAGAGAGCATTGTGGTGTTCAGAAATAATTTATTATTCTTATTAATTTTCTTATTATTTAAAATGAGAACGTTTAAGCTTGTGTGAAAATTATCAGCTAAAAAGAATTAGTGGACAGATACTCACTCACCCCCATTGAGTTGATTCTGACTCAGAGTAACACCCATTGGGTTTCCAAAATTATGATTATTTACAGAAGCATATTGCCTTATTTTTCTTCTGCAGAACAGCTGGTTTGGTAAGCAGTCAAATGCCTTAACAACTACACCACCAGAGTTTCTTAGTGGATAAAACTCACTGCCATGGAGACAATCCCAACTCATCACCACACCCATTGGGTTTCCTAGATGGTAAAACTTTATGGAATTAGATAGCCCCATCTTTCTTTTGAGGAGTGGCTGGTGCGTTTGAGCTGCTAATCTTCTGGTTAGCAGTCAAATGCCTTAGGCACTACACCAACAGAGTTCCTTATAATGGATATATTAAAAAAAAAAAAAAAAAAAAAAAAGGAGGTTCCAGTAAGATGGTGGAATAGGCAGACAAATTACACAGACCCTCTTCAACAAAGAAAAGGGGAACCAATTAACAAAGATAAAGAAGATAATCATGGAGCACTGAGCTTTGAAAGGAAGGATACAGAACTAGACCAAACTCCAGCTAGAAGAACCTGAATGAAAATACCAAAAAAGGAGATATATGGAGCTGCTATCCATCAGAAATCGTAATGGCATGGACAGCTTGAACATTGCCAAGTGTTGTTGTTGTTATGCGCCATCAAGTTGGACCCGGTTCATAGCGACCCTTCCTTGGGTTTTTGAGGCGGTATCACTATGGAAGTAGATGGCCCAACCTTCCTTCCAAGGAGTTACTGGTGGGCCTTCTGGTTAGCAGTTAAGTGCCTTAGGCACTACGCTACCAGAGCTTCCCCATGTGGTGTTAGGATCTAAGAAATCACCTAAAAATTGGCCCTGCTAGCCAGAGGCTGCACAAAGGACCACAATGGTGGTTGGTGAATAAAAAGGAAACCAGTGAAAAGGAAGACTGGCTGAGCTGTGGACTTTTGGCTATCTGGAGGGTGCAGCCATTTTGAATGCATACAAGTGGTTTGACCATTTTGGATATTTAAAGTGGCACCATTCTCTCAGATTCCAGGGACCTAAGAATATGCTCCACTTTCTGGGATCCACAAGGAATACCAGACACAAAGGACCAGAAAGGTGCAATATTCTCCTTGTTACTTTTATATCGCACACTTTTTTGGTGAATGGAGGTGAGGCCATCCTTTATTCCAACCCACCTCCTGGGCTAACAGGAATTCCATCCCAGACTGTGTGCTCTGATGGAGGCTGGGTGTCCTGGCTTGCCCATATAATTTTATTTTTCTTTTTATAAATTTGCTTTTGTCTGTTTTAAAATAATAATAATTATTATTATTCTTTTTTTGTCCTTTTTATTATAATTTTATCTTTTTCCCTTCCCAGGTTCCAGTTTCCAGCTTTATCTCTCTTCCTTATTCCTGGTTCCCATTTTTTTCTTTATTGTGGTTCTCCCCATTACTTGTTTTACTTTTTGCATTTTTCCATATTTTTCTTCATTATTCTTCTACTCTACCTAATTTCTTTTATTACCCCCTCCCCAGATAGATGTTTTTTTCTTTCTTTCTTTCTTTCTTTTTATTTCCCCTTTTGCTATACATATTTCTTTTGGCTTTTTAAAGTATACCTTTAAGTATTTTCTATCATTTATTGCTTTTCTTCTTCTGCTTTTCATTTCTTTTTTCTCTTTTTGGTGATTTTTCCTGTGTGTTTATGCAGTGTGTTCTTTGGCCTCTTGCTTTTACTTTTTTTTGATGGTTTTTCAATTGTTTTTATGTCTAACTGAGTGGGAGACTGCAACCATGCCCATGCATTGCAACCACACTCACATCTCCTGCAGCTAGCTCTACTTACTGGTGAGAGCCACCACTTCCTTCTGCACCAACAGGCCAATGATATATGACCACCAATAAGAGCCTGACTCACCCTTAACTGCTCTTCACAAACAGTTAACAGAGATCTGTGCAACCACTCTCATTCTCTATCACACATGCCAGGAGACAGGTGGTGAGTACATGAATGCTGCTAATTAGTGAATAAAGGAGCACAGTACCCTGCTTACTCAGATACATCCAACAAAGAAAATGAGAATCTTGGGCAAATCATTCCAACATACAATAACCAATTAAATATAAAACAACAATGTCACAATGTCTCAGAGACAACAGACCTTCACAGTCCACACAAAGAAGTAAGGCAAAACAGAGCAACAAGGGTCCAGAATATAGACCCAGAACACATCTCTGAGAAAGAAGCAACATTGGAACTCCCTGATAAAGAATTCAAAAGAATTGTATTTACATACATTCAATGGATTCAGAGACAGGTGGAGGAATACACTGCTAAAATTAAGGGAGACACAGAAAAAAACCTAGAACAATTTTGGAAGAAAATACAAGAACAAAATGACAAAACTAATGAGAAATTAGGAATAATACAAAATCTACAGATAAAAAATCCAGAAGATCAATACTAAATTTTCAGAAATAGATAATACTTTGAAAGGGCAGAGGAATCAAATCAAATCAGCAGAAGACAGAATTAATAAGATTGAAGACAAATACCTGAACACTTCTTTGGAAAGGGATCAATCACAAAAAAGATCAAAACAAAATGAAGAAAGCCTAAGATTCCTGAGGGATACTATCAAAAGGAATAACCTACAGGTAATCAGAATTCCAGAAGAAAGAAAAAGAAAACCACTGAGAAAATTGTCCAAGATTTGTTGGAAGAAAACTTCCCTGATATAATGAAAGATCAGAATATTCCACTCTGAAGTCTAAAGAACCCCAAAAAGGATAGGCCCCAAAAGAAAATCACCAAGACATATCATCATCAAACTCATCAAAAGCGAGGACAAAGAAAGAATCCTGAAAGCATCATGGGAAAAACAAAAAGTTACATACAAAGGGCAACCAATAAGAATAAACTCTGATTTTTTAGCAGAAATCATGCAGGCGAGAAGACAATGGGATGGTATAAATAAAACCCTGAAGGAAAAAAATTTCCAGCCAAGAATTATACAACTGGCAAAATTGTCTTTCAAATATGATGGTAAAATTAAGAGATGCCCAAATAAGCAGAAATTAAGGGAATTTGTTAAAGCCAGACCAACTTTACAAGAGATACTAAAGGGAGTCCTTTGAAAAGAGAGCCAATAATAGGAAACAACAACCAACCATAAATACACAAGATGACATAACCCAGAAACCAACACAGCTATGGAAGCATCAAAGTAAAATAAGCTTGTTGTTGTTGTTGTTGTTATGTGCCGTCGAGTCGGACCCGACTCATAGCGACCCCTCCTTGGGTTTCCGAAGCAGTATCACTATGGAAGTAGATTGTCCCATCTTCCTTCTGAAAATAAGCTTACAAGATTGCAAATAGGGAACCAGAGACATCAGTTGGCAGACGAAGACAACTACAAAACAAAAAGGGGAAAAAAATAGTGTCCTTTCAGAACTTCTAAATGGTGAGGAAATAGAGAGAGTGGCAAGATAGAATGGACTGTTCTAATCTCAGGGAGAAAATGATAAATCACAGAATAACCTCAAAGAAAAATGATAAACCTTCACATGACCATAAATAAATAAATAAAAGACAAGTACAAATATTTAGCAAATAATAAAACAATAACAACAAAGGAAATGATGACACGTTCATACACAAAAGGAGCGCAGAACAGAAAATCACGTGGATCAAAGAAATCAGCAACACCATGGAAAAACTCATAACAAAATGACAACAACAATTTCATACTTGATCATAATTACACTGAATGTAAATTGATTAAATGCACCACTCAAGAGATGGAGAGTTGCAGACTGGATAAGAAAACATAATTCATCAATATGCTGTCTACAAGAGACACACCTTAGGGACAAAGACAAAAATAGATTAAAAATCAAAAGTTGGAAAAAGATATATTAAGCTAATGACAACCAAACAAGAGCAGGAATGGAAATATTAATTTATGATCAAATTTACTGTAAGACAAACCACCATAAGACACAAGGAAAAACATTATATAAGGATTAAAGGATCAATTTAACAAGAAGATACAACCATAAAATATCTATGGATCCAATGAAAGAGTCCCAAAATACATAAATCAGACTTTAACAGAATTGTAAAGGGAAATAGATGACTCCACAGTCATAGTAGGAGAATTTAACACAACACTTTCAATGAAACACAGAATAACTGGAAAGAAACTTAACAAAGATGCAGAAGAGCTAAACAATACAATCCACCAACTTGACCTTATAGATATCTACAAAGCACTTCATCCAACAACAGCACACTATACATTCTTTTCCAGTGCACATGGAACTTTCTCCATGATAGACTATATCTTAGGCCATAAAGCAAGCCTTAATAAATTTAAAAACATTGAAATACTGCAAAGCATCTTCTCAGCTCATAATGGTATCAAATTAGAAATCAACAATAGGAAGATCAAAAGAAAAAAGAGCAAACACATGGAAACTGAACAACACCTTCCTTAAGAATGACTGTGTAATAGAAGAAATATAAAATAAAATAAAAAATTAGCTTGAATCAAACAAGAATGAAAACACAACATAGCAAAATCTTTGGGACAAAGCAAATGCAGTGATATGAGGCCAATTTACAGCAATCTGTGCACACATCAAAAAAGAAGAAAACACAACACAACACAAAACCAACACATTAAAGCAACATCTCTAACAATTAAACCAACACATTAAAGCAACATCTCTAACAGCTCCTCTTTTGAAGAGCAATAAAAGCCACAGTCACCAGAAGGAAGGAAATAATAAAAGATTTAAGCAGAAATCAATGAAATAGAAAATAGAAGACAATAGAAAATATCAATAAGACTAGAAATTGGTTTTTTGAAAAGATTAATAAAATTGGCAAACAAAAGAAAAGAGGGAGACAATACCAATAACATGAATAAGAAACAAAATGAGTGACATCACAACAGAACCAACTGAAATAAAAAGAATAATATCAGGATATATGAAGAACTGTACTCCAACAAATTTGAAAATCTGAATGATATAGACATATTTCTAGAAACACACCACTTACATGATCTAACACAGACTGAGTGGAAAAGTTGAACAGACACATAACAAAAGAAGAAATTGAACAGGTCATAAAAAAAAAAAAGATAACCAAAAAAAAAAAAAGTCCTGGCCCAGATAGTTTCACCAAATTCTACCAAATATACAGAGAAGAAATGACACCAATCTTACTCAAACTATTCCAAAACATAGAAAAGGATGCAATCCTCCTAAATTCATTTTATGAAGCAAGCATAACTTTGATACCAAAACCAGGCAAAGACATCACTAAAAATCTACAGACCAATATTCCTCATGAATGTAGATGCAAAAATCCTCAATAAAATCCTAGCCAATAGACTCCAGTAACATCAAAAAACAAACAAACCAAAAAAAAAAAAAAAAAAACTTCATTACGATCAAGTGTGGTTCATATTAGATATGCAAGGATGGTTCAACATTAGATAAACAATCAATGTCATCCACCACATAAATAAAACAAAGGAAAAGAACCACATTATCATATCAATCAATGCAGAAAAACATTTGATAAAATCCAACACCCATTCCTGATCAAAACTCTCAGTAAAATAGGCATAGAAGGGACATTCCTCAATATAATAAGGGACATGCTTGAGGAATTTGACTGCTAACTAAAAGGCTGGTGGTTCAAATCCACCAGCTACTCCTTGGAAGGAAGATTGGACAATTTACTTCCATAGTTACACTACCTCAGAAACCCAAGGAGGGGTCACTATGAGTTTGATCCGACTCAATGGTCGTGAGTAATACAAGGCATGAATAGACTATATAGCATAACCCAAAATGCACAAACAGCAGAAGAGAAACTAGATGAATGGGACTCTCTAAAAACGAAATGTTTAAGTGCTTCCAAAGACTTCTCCAAAAGAGTCAAAAGAGAACCTACAGATTGGGAAAAAATATTTGGCAATGACATATCTGACAAGGGACTTATCTCTAGAATTTATAGAACACTCCAACACCTCAATAACAAAAAGACAAACAATCCAATTAAAAAATGGGCAGAAGACATGAATAGACACTTGACCAAAGAGGATATTCAGGTGGCCAACAAACATATGAAGAAATGTTCACAATCATTAGCTATTACAGAGATGCAAATCAAAACAATAATGAGATACCATCTTTCCCCAGCACTAGTAGCAAAGTTTGATAAGGCAGAAAATAAATGCTGGTGAGAGCGCAGAGAGATTGGGACCCTCATACACTGCTGGAGGGACAGTCAATTAATACAACCACTGTGGAAAGCAGTATGGCAATTCCTTAAAAAGTTGGAATTAGAAATACCATTTGACCCAGCCATTCCTTTACTAGGTATATGTCCTAAAGAAGTGAGAGCCAGGACAGGAACAGATATATGCACATACATGTTCATTGCAACACTATTTACAATAGCAAAAAGATGAAAACAACCCAGTTGTCCATCAACAGAAGAATGGATAACCAAACTATGGTGTATACACACAATGGAATACTATGCAACCCTGCAAAGTAACAGAATAAGCAAAACACCACATGTCATGGATGAACTTGTAGGATGTTATGTTGAGTGAAATAAGTCAATCACAGAAAGGCAGATATTGTTCTAGTCTGTTATTATAAAAAGTCAAGGATAGGTTTATATATGGAAAGGTTGAGTAGGGAAAAGTGTTAGATATGTAGAGACAAGTAATGATTTGGGTGAAGAGATGGGCATTATACCAAATATAAGTAATCAACACTGTGGCATTGAGGAAGAGAAAGACATATAGAGGTGAGTAGGAGGCATAGACAGTAAAGATGAACCCTTTTGCACATATGGTACTGCATTGTCAGTGAAGGCAAATGTGGGTATACAGGTAGATCGATAAGTGGACAGGCTGAAATATTAGGTATATCTATAAGGGAAGTCTGGTAGCATAGTGACTAAAGCCTTTGACTGCTAATCAGAAGGCTGGTGGTTCAAACCCACCAGCCACTCCTTAGAAGCAAGGTTGGGCAATCTACTTTCAGTGATCCTGCCTCAGAAACCCAAGGAGGGGTTGCTGTGAGTCGGGTCCAACTCGATGGTAAATAACAACACAACAACATAGGGGAACTGTGCCCAAAACCATGTATAGGGTTGGCAGACAATGTTTCTGTAAGTGTATTCATATGTTCTGTAAGAATTTCCAGGTATATAATAAAGCTGACAAGGTACAAGTTTGTAGTCACTTCTTGGCCACAGCCAGCTACCCAGAGGGAGCGAATAGTTGGACCTGTGGTCTCGGGACCATGTTCACAGGGGACATCAATCTCAATTGGCATAAAATACTACCCAAAAACCTTGTTCCACATCCTACTTTGGCAAGTAGCAACTAGGATCTTAAAAGCTTGCAATTGGCCATCTAGATGCAATGATGGGTCTCTCCTTGTCCAGAGTAAAGAGGAATGAAAAAAAAAAAAAAGGTGTGTGGAAACAATTAGTCCAAATGTCTAGCCCACCATGTGATTCTCATCCTGTATGACTATGAGACCAGAAGAACTAGATGGTGCCCGGTTACCACTGTCAACCACTTACTTGGAGGGGGACCTATGTAGGAGATCCTGGATAGAGTGAGAGAACAATGTGGAACAAAACTCAAAATCATAAACAAAAAAAAAGACCAGATTTGTTTGTCTGATAGAGCCTGGTGGAACCCCTGAAATGATGGCCCCTAGCTGCCCTTCAGGTCTAGAATTAAACCCACTCCTGTGGCTTCCAGCCAAACAAAAGACAGGCATATGAGCTGAACTTGTATTTACATTAGGTTCGTATACTCCTTGGACAGATCAATCATGGGAGAATAGAAGGGCTGTGTATGCACAGGAAGACAGTGCAGGGGACAGGAGTACATGGACAGGGAAAAGGTAACTATGGGATGGAAGAAAGAGGGCAGCTACTGCGTTGTGGAAAATTGCAGTCAATGTCATGAGACAAATTGTATGTGAGCAGCTGTATGGAAAATGAATTTGCTCTGTAAACTTTCACTCAAATCACAGTAAAAATTAAAAAAAAAAAAAAAAGAACTCTGCCATTGAGTGGAATTTGAATCATATGGACCACCTTTGGGTTTCTGAGGCGGGTAATCCTTATGTAAGTAAATTGCCCAGTCTTCCTTTTGAGGAGTGGCTAGTGGGTTTGAACCACCAACCTTCTGGTTAGCAGTCAAATTCCTTAGTCACTTTGCCACTAGAGCTCCTTAATGAATAGATAAAACCAAGAAGAAGAAGAAAAAAAAAAAAAAAACATAGGAGTCGATAATAATAAAAGTGATAGAGAGAATACCAGGTAAAACATGATTTTTGTAGATGTGGTAGGTCAGAGCAATGGGACTCAGTCACAGGGTCGTTGACATGGGTGTGTAGCTATCAGTGATTATGTGAGTAATCTTAGCTAAAGCTCTGAAGTTTACAAATAATTTTTTTTAATCAATACAAATTATTAAATGATCTCTGTAATAATATTATCACTCACTTTCATTCACTTCCATCTCAAAATGCTCTTATGAATAGTAAAGAGCCCATTTGTATATGTACTTGTACTATTCCTATGAAATTCTCCTATCACATGAGTCCTAGTCAATGAGAATTTGAGAACTTCAGGTTGAGGACCAGATGGAGGATTGAGCCATGCACAGACAGGAGTCCTTTCCCACTGACATGGGAAAGAAGGAGATAAAAACAAACATGTTTAATTGATGAGTAAATACCCTGATTATGGTATGTTAATGTACAAATAATGTACTGTTTACATAGGTTCACTATGAGTCAGAACCAACTCAATAGTACCTAACACCAACAACAGCAAGGTGAATACCATCACAAGCCTGTAAAGAGTGTGGAAAATAAGGTATTTATTCAATGATTTATTTAAAAGAAGTAAATAATTTACATTTCTAAATTTTAAATGAGAATATTATTTCAGTTAAAAGTTTAAACATTTTACTTCTAAAAATGCTAATGCAGATTCAAAATGGAGTCTTGCCAGTGAGCAGCACATTTATTTTTCCCTCTGGCATCTAAGAATTTTAAGAACTAGGTACAACAGTTTGAAGTGAGATCTTTGGTGCTCTGAACAGCTCACTGAAGCAGAGTGCACCAAACACAGAAAAGCAGAATTGGAGGAAAGGCACAAGGAGATTTTTGAGGAAAGAGCTACTGCCAGAAGATGAACAGGCACCTGAGAGAGACCATTGGAAACCTTTCTGGGGCAGTCACTGTCTGCCGGGTGGAAACAGCCACCTGACATCTCTGAGCCAAGAACAAGATCACTTATAGCAGCTTACCAGTGACCAATACAATATTCCAGTGGTCAGTGGCAGAGACCTGTCTCCAGCAGCTGATTTTGTCAGTAATTTGGGCGGTGAGGGTGCGGCTGGACACGGGCACCATTGTTGAGACTCAGGTGGAGATCTCACTGGTGCACCAAAAAGGCTACCTCCCTCCCCTCCCAGCAGATTACAGAGCAGGTTTGGGTCAGACTGGGAAACACTGTGCTTTTCTTTGCCATGATTTTTGGGACCGCAGGTCACTGGCAGGTACTCCCCTGCCTCCAACACAGCTAAAATTACACACATCTTTGGGGCTGCAGGTGGGCGATATCACATACAAACTCCAGAGATGACCATTACCAGTCAGGTGGGATTGTGTCACCACCACAGGCAGATGGGGCACAGAGAGCAAAAAAATCACAGCTGAGAGAGATCCCGTGAATTTTGCCCTGTAGCCATGCTTTGGTGCTGTGGGGCTGAGGAAGTGGGGGTTTTGAGTGTGCCTGAAATTGGTAGAAATTTGTGACCCTCTAACAATAGGAAGCTTTCCTGAGATTGCACCACGGTCTACCAAATAAATACATCATAAATAAGAGCCTGCTCAAGTACTCCCCTGAGTCCAACACACCTGAAATTGCACACATCTTTGGCACTGCAGGTGAGCGGTATCACAGACAAACTCCAGAGCCAGCCATTGGCAGTCTGGCTGGATTGCATCAGCACCACGGGCAGACGGAGCACGAGAACAAAGAAACTGCAGCTGTGCCCTGTCCCACAAATTTTGCCTTGGAGCCATGCTTTGGCGCTGTGGGGCCGCGGAGGCGGGGTCTTTGAGTGTGCCTGAAATTGGCGGAAATATGTGACCCTCTAACAAGAAGAATTTTTCCTGAGGTTGAGTCATGGTCTTGCAAATAAAGACGTCATCAATAATACCCAGCTCAAAGCCCTAGAAACTGACCTTAGCAAGATCAAGCTTTCCTTCTCCTCCCAACTTCTCCGCCAATAACTTCACTCATTCAATAGAAGAAACCATATTCAGCCAATGACCATGAAACCTCATGCTTCAAACTCTAAACCCTCTGTACAAAAAACAGAAACACATATCCACACTACACACAGTGATTCCATGATCACAAAGAAAATAGCAGAGTGGCACAACACACCTGAATCAATAATAAAACACTCCAGCTTCAACTTTTCAAAATATTAAACCATAAAACCAAGACAAAACAAATCAACAAGTTACCAGCACCTAAAGAGACAATGCTCTACCAGATTCCAAGTGCTTAAGAAGAGGTTCTGCTTTCCAGTAACCCCAAG
Source organism: Orycteropus afer afer (assembly GCF_000298275.1). Taxonomy (NCBI): domain Eukaryota; kingdom Metazoa; phylum Chordata; class Mammalia; order Tubulidentata; family Orycteropodidae; genus Orycteropus; species Orycteropus afer. The sequence continues at coordinate 13,941,530 of NW_006921609.1, read as the reverse complement.
AACTCTCCAGACCGGCACTACACGACTGAAAAGGTCTTAGTTTACACCTTAATTTTTTTTTTTTTTTTTTTCTTCTCTTGTGATTAACCCTGTTACTTCTTGGGTTTTTTTTAATTTCATATTGTTTTTCCTTTTTTCTTTTCTTTCACTTTCCTGTTTGCTAGTTTGTTTTCTTTCTTCTTTATTCTCCTTCTCTACCTTTTTTCTCTTAGTGACCTATCCCCAGATATTGCATATTACCTGTTTCTTTTTCTTTTCTCCACTTTTTCTTTTTTTGGGTTACTATTCCTGTGTGATTTCAGGGTATATTTTTGGTCCATGTGCTTTTAATTTTTCCAATGGTTATTCAATTGTAATTTTTGCCTAACTCAGTGGGAGACAACAACAGTCCCCATAAGATACAAGTACACCCACACCTCCTGCAACTTCACTTACTGAGCAAGAGCCAGCACCTCCTTCTCAACCAGTGAGACAATGATAAAAAACCAACAAGAAGAGCCTGAATCACCCTTGGCTGCTCTTCACAAACAATTAACAGAGATCTTAATACAATACCACAATGCTTTGGAGACAACAAATCATCACAGTCTACACAATGAAGCAAGAAAAAGTGGTAGAGATAAGGGAAGAGGTTACAGACTCAGAACACATCCCTGAGGAAGAAGCAGCATTAGAACACTCTGATAAGGAATTCAAAAGAATTATATTTAGGTAGCTTCAAAGGATTGAGAGACAGACCAAAGAAAATAAGGAAAAAACCTTAGAAGAATTTTAGAAGAAAATGACAAAATAAATGAAAAATTTGAAATGATTCTAAATATACAGATAGAAATCCAGTATATTAATACTAAAATTGTTAGAAATAGATAACACATTGGAAGGGAAAAGGGGTAGAATTGATGCAATGGAAGACAGAATTAATGAGATTGAAGACAAATATCTGAATACTTCTGTGGAAAGGGATCAGTCAGGAAAAAAAAAAAAAAATCAAAACAAAATAAAGAAAGCCTAAGGTTCATGTGGGTCACCATTAAAAGAAATAATCCACATGTCATTGGAATTCCAGAACAGGAAGAGAAAAATAAAACCACTGATAAAATCATCCAAGATTTTCTGGAGGAGAACTTCCCTGATATGATGAAAGAGGAGAATATATCCATTCAGGAAGTCCAACAAACCCCAAACAAGATAGACCCCAAAAGAAAATCACTAAGACATATCATCATCAAACTCACCAAAAACAAGGACAAAGACAGAATCCTGAAAGCAGCATGGAAAAAACA
>NW_006921609.1:13915172-13927753 GCF_000298275.1 Orycteropus afer afer | reverse complement strand
GGGATCCGGGCTTTTATCCCCTTTCTCCTGCTCTCCGATCCTGCTGCTTTGGGCGGGCCTGAGTTTCCTCTCCTCAACTAATCCCTTCAGCTGACTGCTCTCCTCTCTGGCTTCTTGGCTTTTAATCTCCTTTCTCCTGCTCTTCCCACTTGCTACTTCGGGCGTCCCTGAGTTGTCTCTCTTCACCTGTAATCCTGGGGCTGACTGCTCTTCTGTCCAGGTTCCTGGCTTTTTATCCCCTTTCTCCTCCTCTTCCCGCTTGCTACTTCAGGTGTCCCTGAGTTGTCTCTCCTCACCAGTAACCCTGGGGCTGACTGTGGGTCAATGTCATGGGACAAAGTGTATGTGAACTGCTGTATGGAAAGTGAATTTGCTCTGTAAATCTTCACCCAAATCGCAAATAAATTATAAATAAATAGATAGATAGATAGATAGATAAAATGCTAATGCAGTGAATTGCTTGATGTGATCCTAGCCATTGTCCTCCATTCTGTGATGTATTGTAAATCCTATTATCCATTCCTGTTTGGGGTGGGTGGTAGTTAAGGTCAGGCATCAACTTGGCTGGGTAGTGGTTTCCTAAAATGGCTGGCAAGAGACTTTGTGATGGGTTTTGCCTTGAGCTGCTGATTGTTAAAACCATCCACTTAGGTTATTTCTGTTGGGGCAACACAGGTAGAATGTATCTTGAGTCCTGCCTTGCTGGAAGGTATAATTCAAATCACCACCCTTACTTCTTTGAGGGTATACCTATGAATCTGCTGGGAAGGTTCATCCTCCTCTTGCTCCTCTTTTGTGTTTTGGCTCATCCTCATCTCACCCCTGGATTTAGGACAGCAGCCATCATCTGATCTGCTGATCAAGGTTAATCGAACCCTGAAAATTGGAGAATCCTCCAGACCCACTCAGGGACCTGGGACTCACCAGCCTGCCACCCTCCACCACTGCTACGTGAAATGATCCCTTGGTTGTCTGTGAGTTCTGTGAGATGTTACAGCTAAATACCAGAACCCTAAGAAGGGGGAAATTACTGGAAGGAGGAGGAGAAGTTAATGTATGAAATGATGGAGTGACACAGTAGTTTAGACATTTGGGACATCATTAACCTCCGCCTCATGAGGACCGGCCTTGTGCTGATCTTTCTCAGAGAAATTGTTCAAGCAACCAAATATGTTTCTTTAATATGTCCATTCATGATCCATTTCCAAGATTCTGTGTTAAAGTTCTATGAAACATTTTTGCAATGGATATTTTTGATACAATTTGAATAAAGCTTTTCTCTTACTGCAGTAGTAGTACTAAAAAAAAAAAAGTTGTAGAAAGAGTAATAGCACGATGTTGTTACAATTAGAGCCTTCCTTAATAACAGATTTATTAAGTAGAGGACAGGAGATATGTGGAGAAAAGAGAGAGAGCAAAAATTTTCTAAAATATTATAGAAAGAATTTTTAAGAGAAAGAAGGTGGAAGGAAGGAAGGATGGGAGAACAGGAAGGACAGAGGGAGGAAGGAAGGAAAGAAGGAAGGAAGGAGAAATTAAAGCAATTAAAGAACTTGGAAGCTGTTAAGATGTATCTGATTTATCACTATTTTGTGATAAGCTTCTTATTTTTATTATAATTTTTTTCTTATTATGATTTGTGTGAAAGTTTGCAGAGAAAATTCACTTTCCATACAGCAGCTCACATACACTTTGTCTTGTGACATTGACTACAATTTACCACAATGCTTCCCTCCCATTTCCTCCCCATAGTTATGTCTTCCTTGTGTCCTTCCCTCCCATGTACTCCTGCCCTCTGAGCTGTCTCCCTGTACATACACAGCCCTACTATTGTCCCATGATTGATCTCTCCAAGGAGTGTATCTAACTAATGTAAATGTTTACCTCATATGCCTGTCTTTTGTTTGGCTGGAAGCCACAGGAGTGGGTTCTATTCCAGACCTGAAGGGCAGCTAGGGGCCATAGTCTCAATGCTTCCATCAGGCTTATCAGACAAACAAACCTGTTCCCTTTATTTTTAAATTATTTTTGAGTTTTGTTCCACATTGTTCTCCCACACTATCCAGGATCTCCTACATAGATCCACTTCCAAGTGGTTGACAGTGGTAACCAGGCACCATCTAGTTCTTCTGGTCTCATAGTTGTAGTGGCTGAGGATCTCATGGTGTACCAGTTTCTTGGACTAATCCATGAATCCTTGGTTTTATTCATTCTTATTTACTCTGGACAAGTAGAGACCCATCCATCATTGCATCTAGATAACTACTTACAAGCTTTTGAGATCCCAGTCACTATTTGCCAAAGTAGGATGTGGAACAATGTTTTGTGTAGTATGTTATGTCAATTAAGCTTGATGTCCCCTGTGACTATGGTCCTAAGCCAACAGGTCCAACTACTTGCTCCCTCTTGCTGTGGCCAAGGAGTGACTACAACCTTGTCCCTTGCCAGCTCTACTATATACCTGGGAATTCTTACAGAACATACCAATACACTTGTAGAAACATTGTCTGCCAACCCTATACATGATCATGAGCACACTCCCTCCTGAATAGACATACCTAATAGCTCAGCCTGTCCACCCCTCTATCCATCCATATATCCATGTTTGCCTTCACTGACAACACAGTATTCTATGTGCAAAAGGGTTCATCTTTGTTGTCTGTACCTCCTATGTACCTCTCTATATCTTCTTCTTCATCAGTGCCACCATGTTGATCACTCACATTTGGTATATTGCCCTTCTCTTCACCCAAATCAGTCCTTGTCTCTACCTACCTAACAGTGTTCCCTCGCCTTCCTTTCCACCCCTGGTAACCAGCAAAGAAAATTTCCTTACATATAGAAACCTTTCTTTGACTTTTTACAATAATGGACTACTACAATATTTGTCCTTCTGTGACTTATTTCACTCAGCATAATGTCCTCCATAGCATAGTGCCTAAGGCACCTGACTGCTAAACAGGAGGCTTGCAGTTCAACCCCACCAGCCACTCCTTAGAAGAAAGATGGGGCAATCTACTTTTGTAGTGATACTGCCTTGGAAACCCAAGGAGGGGTTGCTATGAGTCGGGTCCGACTCGAAGGCACATAACAACAACAACAACAACAACAACAACAATGTCCTCCAAGTTCATCCATGTTATACAGCTGATTCTACATTATGTTCTAGGGTTTCAGAGTATTTCTTTGTGGGTATGTACCATAGTTTTGTTATCCATTCTTCAGTTGATAGACACATAGGTTGTTTCCATCCTTTGGCTATTGTAACTAGTGTGGCGTGAGCATGGGTGTGGTTATATCTGTTTTGTCCTGGCTCTCACTTCTTTAAGACATATACCTAGTAATGGAATGGCTGGGTCAAATGGTATTTCTAATTCCAACTTTTTAAGGAATTGCCATACTGCTTTCCACAGTGGTTGTATCATTTGACAGTCCCTCCAGCAATGTGTGAGAGTCCCCATCTCTCCGCATCCTCGTCAGCATTTGTTATTTTCTGTCTTGTTAAACTTTGCTACTAGTTCTGGGGCAAGAGGGTATCTCATTGTTGTTTTGATTTACATCTGTCTAATGGCTATGATCGTTAGCATTTCTTCATATGTTTCTTGGCCACTTGAATATCCTCTTTGGTCAAGTGTCTATTCATGTTCTGCACATTTTTTTAATTGGACTATTTGTCTTTTTGTTGTTGAGGTTTTGTAGTTTTCTATAAATTCTAGAGATAAGTCACTTGTCAGATATGTCATTGCTGAATATTTTTCCCAATCTTTAGGTTCTCTTTTGACTCTTTTGGAAAAGCCTTTGAAAGCACATAAAAATTTAATTTTTAGAAGGTCCCATTCACCTAGTTTATCTTCTGCTGTTTGTGCATTTTGGATTATGCTTGATAATTTATTTATGCCATATATTAAGGCCCCTAAATTTGTTCCTTGTTTTCTTGAGGAACTTTATAGTTTTAGTTTCACATTGAAGTCTTTGATCCATCTGAAGTTTGTTTTTGTGTATAGTGTGAGATACAGATCTTGTTTCATTTTTCTGCAAATGAACATCCAGTTTTGCCAACACCATTTATTAAACAGACATTCTCTTCCCCATTTAATGGGTTTTGGCCCTTCATCAAAGATCAGCTGACCTTGGGTCGATGGATCTATTTCTGGGTTATCAATTCTATTCCATTGGTCTATATGTCTGTCGTTATACCAATACCAGGAGGTTTAGACTACTGTGGCTGTATAGTAGGTTTTGAGATCTGGCAGTGTGAGACCTCCTACTTTGTTGTTCTTTTTCAATAGTGCTTTGCTTATCTGACGTCTCTTTCCTTTCCATATAAATTTAGTGAATGATTTTTCCACTTCCTTAAAGAATGTTAATGGGATCTAGATTGGGATTGCATTGAATGCATAGGGTGATAAACTTGTTATTGTATTGTTCATTCTCATTGGTGGTGAATTATATATTTATTTATTTTCTGCCAAAGATATGTTTATTAGGTTCTTGCAAGACCTTCAAAGATGAAATAATTATTTTCAGGAACTATTAGGAAATTTATTAAATTTCTATATCAAATATCTTAAAGACCTTTGATTTTAGTCATAAGAATAAATCAAATGTGAAATCAACTTAATTAAGTTTGGCATTAGCTACATGGCTTGATGGAATTTTTAGCTCTTCTTCCAATTGGTTTGGCCTAATAGACTCCTGATGTGTTTTCAGATTTGTGTTTTTGCAGCGGAAGTCTGCTTGAACAAATTGATCCTTTGGTTTCTCTGCTTCTGTCCTGAAATATGTCAAATCATTAGTCTGCCAAAGTCTGTGAGTACCAGGTAGCAGTTTTAGAAACAAAAGGGGAAAAAAAAATTAGTAAAGCATTCTTATACTTCTGGTGTCCAATACTTTTCTCTTGGGTTGAGGAAAGGAGGGTAAAACCTTGCCTGTACTGTTTCAAATTGAGTTAAAAGCAAAGAAGCCGCAACCTCTTTAGGAAAATGTGTTAAGTTGACACGTTACAGCTGTCATATGAACTAATCAAATAGTACCCTCATTAATTTCTGTGTAATGTTTAGACAAACTGATGAGGCATAGTGAGTTCTCATAAAAAAGTCAGTAAAGACAGAGAGGCTCAGAAATGATGATTGCAAAGGAAGAATTAGAAAAGAATTGATTGTCTGTTGTATTTGTTTGACATGGCTGAGTTACTGTACTGTGTGTGAGTGTGTGTGTATCTGAATTAGTTTGCCTATTTGGTGTTAATTCTGGATAACAAAGTGGCATGAAAAATACGATGGCAATTTTCAATTGTACGTAATTCAGCTTTCCAAAATTCATAATTTAATGCATTTTAATTGTCCAAGTATAATAATTTAGGTATGTTAACATTGAAACAGATAAGACAATAATAAGCAAAATTAAGCAAAACAATTTTTGTTTTGTTTTGTTTTTTATTGTTTTCCTTTTGCAGGCTGAAACAATTGTGAGACTTGTGGGATAACCAGAGAAAGATTAGAACACTTACTCTCTGTCATTGGAAGGCCTAAATATACCTGTGGTTAGAAGAGGTTAGCTTCCCTGGAGGGAAGTCATTTGTCCACCTCCACACAAACTGGTATTCCAGCAAATGATGGAGATCCTATGGAATTAAGTACAATTTCAATGAATTGGTGCAACCTAAAATCAATGCATGAACATGAGTAATCAACAGTTCAAAGACCTGGATGTAGATTGAAGCTATTCAGAAACTAAACCACTCAAGTGAAGAAGAGAAAGAAAAATAAACTTTCTCTGGATTTTAAATGCGCAGTTGGGAGTTTCATAGTTTAAAGGAGTGTCCTTTGTTGAAGAAATAATCCCACCGTATTAAAGATTTTGGGTAAATAGTTTGGACAAGGACATTCATTCTTTCCATATCATGTTTATGCCAACTCACATGCCCAAGTGGCCAGATGTGACTGAAAGTGGTTCCATGTGTTTAAATGGTAGCATTTGCAGGCACAAGTCAATGATTGGACTAATGGTTCTTGGCATGATGTCATCTAATCCAATTGAATGGGTCTTCTTGCCCTGCTGTGAGAAGTAAGATCTGTTTTATTGTTTCATTTCCTGCAGTATCTTTCCACTAATCTCAAACTAAAGCTGTCTGTTCTGAACATTTAGCTTATTATATCAAAGCCAAGCTAAGTTGACCAGTATGAATAATCGTATCTTCATATTTCACACTCAAAGCTATGATGCATTAAATGATTTTTACTATCAGTAATTTAAGATTCTTTAACATTCTAGAAATTTTACTGGTCCTAGATACCAAGTTATCTTTTATAGGAAGAAATAATTTTAGAGGAAACAAGCTATCACATCACTATTTATGGAAATATCTAACAAATTACTAATTCTTACATCAGTTCCTGGGAAAAAAAAGTTGGGAGGAAAGGAGGTAGGGATTTGGGAAAAAAGACTGACATGTTTTACACGAGTTAATGATAGTTTTTTGACACAAAATATTTTATATAATACTATTAGAAATGCACACAAAAGTGTTTGGGCCATTTTCTTTTCTTTTCTTCCTTTCTTTCCCCATCCCCTAGTCTCCTTAGATATATATCGTCTCAGAAGGCTATGGATTTAAAAATCTCCTTTATAATTTTGTGTCTATGTGCTCATTTGATTGTTCTGAGTCAGAATCAACTTGATGGCAATGAATTTGGTTTTTGTTTGGTGCTCATTTGATAATTAAAGAAAATGTAACACATTGTTTCTTTGCCTGAATTTCCAAAGAATGTCATTATCTGAAAAATGATTAATATTGTAATCTCTTTTCACTTATCAGCATATCATCTGTGGGAGACCACATTCTACTGGCAGATTGTTAAATTGTTTTTTCAGCTTGGTTTTCAGTGACACACTCTAGTTAAAGTACTTTTATAATCAGAGAATCTCATTATGAATGAGATTGTTTTAACTAATTTCATCCACTTATTCTATTTATGTGCATCTTCATATTTGTGCTTCTCAGCAATTATAAACATTTCTAGTTATTATAATATTTCTTCTGGATTTTACTAGCACCAGGAAATTATTTACATTCTATGAAAACAGTTGGACACTTTTGATATAGCTTTTGAATACAACACTCCTTGTCTTTCCTCATTTTCGGTGGAATGTTTTTCCTTCATGAAAATGATTAAAACTTGATTGTGCACAGCACCCTTACTGCCAATTGTATCCTTAGCATTTTGCGTGATTGAAAGTGCATGGATGTATACAAAATATGATTGCTTATGAACATCACGACTGCATATGTGAGACTCAGACCTTGTGTTTTCTTTCTGTATCAGTTTAAAATACATAAATGCTATTCCAATTCCCATCAGTTTTCGAAAGTTTCAAAGATGTTAAATAAGACAAAAATTTAGAGGTTGCTTACTCAAATACGGATGGAAAGTCTCCCTTTGCTCACCCTGTGTATGAAGGAAATGTCATTATAAAAACTTCATTAATATGTAAATTGCAACATTTTGATTAGCACTTGCAGACCCCTTTTGTTAAGAAAAAAGACGGAAGAAGCTAACCAGATTGCAATAATTTACATAATAAAAACTCAGTGGAGGCAATGCCACCAAGTAGAGAAAGTAAAGAAGGCTAGAATGCCTTTTTTAAACTGCTTAATAAAGTATTAAAATCACAAAGTAAAAAAGGATCGAAAATATTTTTCTTCTAACTGACAAGCTATCTCAAGGGGAAATTACAGGTACTGCAGAGTCTATTAAGATGATGAGTTAGTACATGTAGCCAACTACCTCAATACATATGTATTTTCTGAGTTTAGAAGCATATGTTTCCATCATTGTTGTACAGAAATTTAAATATGATATGCAGCCATCTCCTAATGAACTTGATATTGATAAAGACAAGAAGCCTAAGAAGAGACTTTTCAGTTTGTTGCAGAAATTCCTAACCCATACTCATTTAATTGTTCAAGCATCAAGTTTCAAGTTGATAAGAGAAATCAAAAGACACTAAGACCAGAAAAGTTAAGATATTTTATTTGACAATTGAGGGGGTTTTTTTAAGTGTATTTTAGTACTTTGTTCCCTGAGTACATTTTATAATTAGACCATTTAGACCAAAGATTCAAATAGGAAATTGAAACAATACTCTATGTAATTCAGTAGAAAAGTCAGTACCTTTTTCAAAAATTTTGTTAGGTGCTGTTGAGTCAATTTGGACTCTTAGTGATGCCATATATCAGAGTGTAACTGCCCCAGAGAGTTTTCTAAACTGTAATCTTTACAGGAGCTGATTTCCAGGTCTTTCTTCCATGGAGCTGCTGGATGGGTTTGAACCACTAATCTGCAACCAGTCCTGCTGCTTCTTGGACATGTAAATAGCATAAATGGGATTAAGGCTTTTTTTTGTTTGTTTGTTTAATTACTATATTTTTCTACCCCATATCTTATTTATTCATTATTCCTATACAATCACTTGATATTAGGACAGTGGCTTTACAGCAGACAAAATATCAAGACTGTGGTACTCATGGAAATATACTGCTGTATGGAAATGAAATTATTGTTGATTGAATTCTGAAATAATGACTCAGGGGTAACTCAGAGAGAAATTTAATAAGAAGATAGTAACCTTGCAAGGTAGAGACACAAGGAGCCAGAAGCAAAACCATGTGTGTCTCACTGAGCCTTACAGGCTAAGGATTTTAAAAATAGTTTTAAGGCTGTGGGGTATGTGATTTCAAAAGGTCTTATGCAGGCAGGTTACTCAATCCTGACCCTTTTGTGAAAGTCAGGAAGCAGAACAAGGCTGTGATAAATTCCTAATGATAAACTTCAACTTCCTTCAGACTAAGTACACATGCAGTCTCTTTCTAAAATGGAGTCTGTGTGTTTCAACATGGATGCTGCAACTTCTTCAATGCAGGTGTATTCTGCTGTTTGCTCTTGTTTCAAGTCTTGCTTTTGTCTTAGATCAGCCATCTTAGTTGATCAAGTGATAAAGGAGAGCAGAGGTGCGCTCCAAAACTGGTTAACGCTGACCATGGGTAGTAGGCTAGAAGACATCTCAAAAGTGGCCTGTTATTTTGGAAAGCCATCTAAGCGGTAAATTTACTTTTGCATTATTTCTCTTGCAGTGTTCCTGCCTAGGTCTCAGGATCTGAGGAATATGGTTACTGTGTTCTGTCAGCTGTTCCTGTCCTGGTTTTACGATCTTAGGAATGTGGTTGCAGCGGGAGGATTCTTATGTGATTATGGTTACAAGTAGTAGAATAAGGTAATGTTTAAGACTCGACGGCACATAACAACCACAACAATATGGAGCTTTAGATTATGAAGTTGGAGCACATATTCGTCTTCCAGAAATTTTAATCTATTAAAAAAAAAAAAAAATTCCCTGCCGTTGGATCGTTTTTGACTCATAGCGACCCTTCTTTGGGTTTCCAAGGCAGTATCTCTATGGAAATAGTCTTCCTTCCCAGGAGTGGCTAGTGGATTTGAGCCACCATTCTTCAGGTTAGCAGTCAAATGCCTTAGGCACTATACCACCAGAGCAAAATGTAATAATAATTATTAGACATTTTTAGAAAAGAATTTTCTTCCTGGAGAAATCTTATAACAGAAACTTCAGGCAAGGTAGAAAACAGTAAGATGGACATGAGGCTCTGTGTATAAGAATGTTTTCCAGTTGAATCCAACAAAGCAGTAAATAAATAAACTATAGTTGACTACAGTAATTTGTTTGCTGCTCGAAGGTCTTTGAGAATTGCCTTTAACAGCTGATTGCTGCCTGGTAATTCTAGCCTCAATGCTTTATCTTTTGTAATGTTCTTGTCTTTGGTGTCATAGCAATTAGGTTAGCACCAGAGAAACCTATTAATCATTTCTGTAACTGCTAAATTACTTAAGTGTGTAGATTTGGAATCTTGGAGAGAAAATAGAAGATTAATGAGCTGACCTCAGTTCACTGTGATAATCCAAGTACTTAATATCTGGTGTCTATCTTGTTTCACACAGTTGACAATATAATTTTTTCCTCTTTTAACTCTACACTGTTATTAACCAGGAAATGGGATAGGGAAATTTGTTCTGAAGTAGGAAAAGAAAGGAAAAACAAAAGGAGAATTAAACCAAAACTCAGTCAACAGAGAGAATTTCTTTTCAGGGACTAAAGACAATATGGCTTAGTAGCTAGTAGAAACTGCAAAAATTTTTCCATATTCACTCAGGCAAATTTGACATTTTCAAAGGAAGATTGTCCTCTGTGACTTAACTGCTTCCTAGTGACATCTATTAGTCACTTGGATTCAGAGTCATTAGCCATAGTTAAATGCTACTTACAGAGTCCAATATCTACTTTGGTTTGTTCAATTCTCAAGAAGATTTTAATAATTCCTTCACCCCTTTGGCCTTCCAGTGTTCATAGCTAAGTCTGAGTTTGATATATCTTACAGTGCCAAAAAGTTCTAAGCACTTATTTAAGCAACTGTTCAAAACAGGAGGTGAAACCAAAAATAAATATTATACTTGAAAAGATTATTATAGTCATTCTGAATGTATATCTTCTCCCAAATCTTTAAAAGTATAAGGTTTTACAGGGATTTTCTTTGTTACAGTGTTGAAAGGATTTCCCCTCCACTGACTTCTATAAAAAAAAAGTTCTATAATAATATAACTAAAGCAAATATTGATATAATGGCAAAGAATAACAACAACATTTTTTATTTCTTTGGACCAAGGGGCTATTCTATTTCATTGGGAAAATGGTTCTCATGAAGTAGTGTACCCATGGGGAACTTAATATAGATTAAAAAAGAAAGGAAACTGCAGAAAGGTTTGTAGTTTAGTGAAACCCCCAGACCATTTACCAACATTTTTGACATCTTGGCCATAAGAACTTTGAAAACCCTTTTGTTCAGAAAAATTCCTCATAGCATGATAAAAAGAAAGAAAGAAAGAAAGAAGGGAAAAATGCCCTACTTCCAGAATCCCAAGGTCTTATACATAGATCAAATGCTACTCTGCAGCTAAGGGATACACCAAACAAACAAACAAACAAACCCATTGCTGTTGAGTTGATGTCAACTCACAGGGATTCTATAAGATGGGATAGAACTGCCTTAGAAGGTTTCCAATGCTGAAATCTTTACAGAAGCGGTCTGTGACTTCCTTTACCCCTTGAAACGTCTGGTGAGTTTGAATCATAGATCTTTCAATTAGCAGCCAAGTGCTTAACCACTGTGCAACCAGGGTTCATTGCAGTCAAGTGACAGGAAGGTAAAAAATAAGGGTATCGGAGTTTATTTTTAAAGTCTAGGGGTAAATAAGTTGGATGTTCCCTTTGCATATGTCTATATACTCAAATAGACATATGCAAAGGGAACATCCAACTTATTTTGGTCATGTTGTAAGAAGGGACCATTCCCTGGAAAAGGATGTCATGCTTGGTAGGGTGGAGGGTCGACGAAAGAGGGGGAGGCCTTCAACGAGATGGATTGACATGGTGGCTGTGATGATGGGCTCAAGTATAGCAGGGATTGTGGGGCTGGCCCGGGATCGGGCAGTGTTTCGTTCTGCTGTGCATGGGGTTGCTGTGAGTCGGAAACGATTCGACGGCACTTAACAACAACAACAACATATACTCAAAATATAGAGGTTAGATTTATTAAAGTACTTCTAATAACTAACTCTAAAAGTCAAAATAGGAAAAAATACAACTAAATTCCCTCCCTTCTCTTTCCTGGTTACTGAAATACTTCTCTGATATTTATATTTGTGACAAAAGTAATTGAATATTTATTTTTGTTCTAAACTTCAGCTGGCATATGTAAGCACAGGTCGTGATTTTATGATGACTAAATGCAGAGTGAATATATAAGAAAATCATTCTACTCTACATCTGTTCTCAAAAATTGTGTATTTCTTTGAAGCATAAGTTCTTGATAGATTTGCAGCATTAAAAGACCAAGGTATGATTTTGCATAAATCTTTTATGAAGTTCAAGCTGCAAATCTTACTTTCCATCTTTGTGTTTGTTTTGAATGAAAGAAAATATACTCAAGAACATTTAAACAAGTTTTCATTATATCTTATGGTAGTATAATCAGAAGAAAAGTTACTGTGGAATAAATTAGAACCTTGCCTGACTTTTCCTGGTGTTGCAACAGGGAATTGCTCAGCTGCTAATCTAAAGGCTAGCAGTTCAAACCCACCCATTAGCTCCTCAGGAGAAAGAAATGGCAATCTGCTCCCATAAAAATTATAATCTAGAAAACCCTATGGGGCAGTTGTACTCTGTCACATGGGGTCACTATGAGTTGAAATTGACTCAGTGGCACTTAACAACAACAACAACAACAACTGACTTTCTATATTCCAGACACATTGAACTAACTGCCTGCCTTCCTCAAGCAGTTCATGAAGTAAGCTCCCTACTTATTCTGCCATTGATTTGGAGTGGCCTTTCCCACTTCCCTCTCTTTCTAAACATTCAAGATTTAATTAACATTTTTGTCTCTTCTGTGTAGCTTTATATATTTCTTCCCTAAGTATTTTAATAGGAGCTCTGGTAGCATAGTGGCTAAG
>NW_006921609.1:13900776-13915072 GCF_000298275.1 Orycteropus afer afer | reverse complement strand
TCCTACTTCCATAGTGATACTGCCTTGGAAACCCAAGGAGGGGTCACTATGAGTCGGGGCCGACTCGACGGCACATAACAACAACAACAACAAAGTATTTTAATGTTACGTCCTTCTCTGAGCTGCCACAGTATTTTCTGTATAGCTCAACTGCACCTCTTATCATCATTTATAAATCTTGACTTCTTCTTCTAGATAATTATTTGCTTAAGAAGGGTAAAAATTTTTATTTATTTTTGTTCCTCAAATGCTTACCACATAGTAAACACTTGAATATTTTTGGTGTAAACAAAAGAATATACTTTTGTACAAAATTGTTAATTCATGAAATAAGAATTTGGAATATCTCAATTGTTCAGATAACTTTATAAATTTAGGCTTGACCCTTAAAATGAAGTCTTAAAACCAGTAACTAATGTGACATTTGGTGTGATGGTTAAGATTGTGTGTCAACCTGGCTAGGTTATGATTCTCAGTGGTTTGGCAGTTATGATGTAGTCGTCTACCATGACAAAAGCTGATATAATGTAATTACCTCTTTGATGAGGTCTGCTGTGAACACCCAGTCTGTTGAAAGGAAGTTTCCTCCGCATTATGGCCTACTTCCAATATATATGTACTTCTGGCAAAGATCTAGCTTTCTTCTGTATCTGGATCCTGCCTCTGTATATCATCAACTGTTGTCTGGTCCTTTGAACTCGAACAAGTGGCCTTCTATATTTCCTGCCAATCTTGGGATTTTCAGCCTTTGCAACTTGTGAGCCAGCTGCCTGCCTTCTTATCTACTGATCTTGGGTTCATCAGCCTCTGTAGCCAGAATCCTGCTGTATTCTTGTCAATCTAGGGTTCATATCAGCCCTCATACCAACAGAAGTCAGGAGAAGCCTTCAGCCTGATGTCTGACCCATGGACTTGGGACTTGCTAGCCTCTACAACCACATGAGCACTTTTTTAGAGATAAATCTCTCTCTCTCTCTGTACACACACACACACACACACATATATGTATGTATGTATATATATATATACATATGGAAGACGGGGAAATCTACTTCCATAGAGATACTTCCTCAGAAACCCAAGGAGGCATACATACATACATGCATATACATATCATACTCACTGCCACTGAGTCTATTCGAACTCATAGCAAACCCCATTGGATTTCCAAGGCTGTAAATCTTTACAGAAGTAGATTGCCCCATTTTCTTCCTGTAGAGCAGCTGATGGATTTGAAACTGCTGATTTTATGGTTAGCAACAAAAATACCACCAGATCTCATGAATATATAAACTTCACTGGTTTTATTTCTCTAGAGAACACAACCTAAGGTAGTTGACCATACTGAAGAAAATGATATTTTCTGTTGGATTCATTTATAATCAAGAAATATGAAGTGTGCACACAGTAAGTACAAGATAATGTTATGTATTGGGAATTAAATGGGGTAAAGCTTACGTTCTATTCCATGCAATAAATAACAGCTAGTGTTTTCCATGATTAATTAGCTAGTCAGTAACAACTAAAATTCCTCTGACTCAAAATTAGACTCTCATCTTACCTTCTATATTTATACTGCATACCAGTGTAGCTTATTGGTAAACATCAGGAATGCAGAGCAACACCTCTCACTTTGATTTCTTTCCGTGCCCTTAGATTTATGGAGCTAATGAGAATGGAAGGAGCCCTGATGATGCAGTGGTTAAGACAGCTACCACTAACCTAAAGGCTGATGGTTGGAACCTGGTGGGAGAAAGATGTGGCAGTCCAATTCCATAGGGATTGCAGCATTCGAGATGCTATATAGAAGTTCCATTCTGTCCTATAGGGTCACCATGGAATCGATTGGATGGCAACAGATTAATGAGAATGGGGGATTTTGGACAGTATTTAGAATTAGGTTGTAATTTGTAGGTATATTAATTTCTAGGTTAAATTAAATTTTATAATTGTGCACAAAAGATTCCTAGCAAGTAGTTTGGTCATGATACATCTACTTTATAAAGTAATTTTCTTTGGAATGCAGGGGTAAAGTGTTTTCACCAATAAAAATTTGTTATAAGTTATGCCTGTTATAAATAAAAGCATTTGGCTGATAACTAAAAGGTCAGAGGTTCAAAACCACCAGCTTCCCCATAGAAGAAAGATTACAGCCTTGGAAACTCCATGAAAGCAATGCTACTCTGTCCTATATGGTTGCTATGAGTTGGAATTGACTTGATGGCAGTGGGGCTTTTTGTTTTATAAATGAAAGACATATACAGTTTGAAGTAAAAAAAAAAAAAAAAAACGTAGACTAGAATACAATAATACACTAATGAAGTATCAGTAAGTGACATGAGCAGACTTAGAGTACAAAATTTTATGGAGTAAATTGTCTTTGACCTGGATACTAAATGTTCAATTTGAGACAAACTGATAGAGATGAAGAAGGGCCATTACCAAGAACAGGGACAGCAACAGTAAGGCAGGAGAGTGTTTAGGTAAGGCATAAATATTTGGAGTTGATTGGATGATAGAGTTCGTGTAGACCAGTTTGAGAAAAGGAAGTTTTTGAAAATTCTACTGTAGATGATTAGGAGCCATTGGAAATGTCAAACAAAGCAATAGTACAATGAGAGCAGTATACAAAAATCTCTTATCAACTTTGCATTTCATATATTAGTGTAGGGACTGGACTCACTGCCGTCGAGTTTAATCTGACTCATAGGGACCCCTCCTTAGGTTTCTAAGTCAGTATTGTAAGGCCACAGTAAGGAGAAAAGGACGCACAAAAGTGAGGTTAAAGAGAAGTTTTTATTCTGAGTTTCTGGGGGAGGTTTATGGGCCGCCGAGAGGGGCCCGGGCAAGGTTCATGGGTCCCTGAGAGGGGCCTGGGAAGTCGCACCACCTGGCTGGGGAAGGGAGGGTTTATAGTCTTGTGGAGGACCTAAGTGGGGACACTAAGGAAATAGTGGGGTCCAATTAGCTGTTAGTATGGGTCTGCACTTAATTAGCATGAGGGGGCTTCAGAAGAGGAAGCTTGCCACTGCATGGGACTTTCCAGTCTGGGCGGGTTCTGTTACTTCCGTTGTCATATCAGGCTGTCTCATCAGGGCTTGACTCCCGGAGGAAGCTGCTAACTGAAATGTTGGTGGCTTGGGTTTGCTTCGGCCTAACAAGTATCACTACGGAAGTAGATTGCCCAATCTGCTTTCTGAGGAGCAGCTGGTGGGTTTGAACCACCAGCCTTCTGGTTAGCAGTCAGATGCCTTAGGTACTACACCACCAGACCTCCTATATATTGGGGTCAGGAGGGACAAGTATCAAGGAAACTGGCACACTAATTAAGAACTCAAAATTTGGATCCAGACTATTCTTGTAAACCAGTTACTTACCTAGAAAACAAATAATACATGGACACTCTTTAAAATGAATTTTCTTATTATTTTAACAAAGACTTACTATCATAAAGGCCATCATAATAATACAAATATAAATAATGAACTCCATCTCCAGTTATGAATTTTTCTATTTTTCAAAGTAGATTATATATTTAGGGTTTTAGGAAAATGCTAATGGAGGAGGGAGAGAGGGTTTATTATGGGTTGTTCTAGAATGATTCCATCATTAAACATAAGAAACACTTGACAATTATGTTTTTAAAATGTATTTGTTTCTAAACCTGGGATAATTATATATAGAAAATGGGGAAAAAAATCAACACTGCAATATCCACATAAAAGGAAAACTCTTTTTTAAAAAAAAAAATCTCAAAGAATATCTGCAGAAATTAGAATTTTAAAAAAAGTTTTAGGTATTAGAAATACACATTCCCTCAGTTGGTGTAAAAGAAAGAAAAATAATAAACCAAAACAGCAATGTCTTCAGAACAATTGGAATCAGCTAATCAATTTTCAGTAACTCTCTGATTTATATATCTAATAAGATGACTGGCAATTTATACTTCATATCACTAAATCTCAAAACACAATTGGCTGCAGCCATAAGCAATTGTTTAATATAAATGGCCTTTATTCCCATTGATCATTGATTTATCTATATATCACCAAAAGAGCCACAAGTGCCTGAAAAAATGCCATTGATTTTTTTTAAAATTATATTTTATTTTTCTTTTTTAAATTTCTGTAAATATGTTTTTTTTTATAAATTTTATATATTTTTTAATAATTACCTTATTACTTAGTAAAATATGAAAACTCTAGTCATTTGGAGATAAACTTCTCAAAACACGTAGGGTTTATTTTTTTGTTTGCTTGTCTGTTTGCTTTTCTTTTTTGGATTTAGGAAGACTTTGAGGTTATTTAAGTTCCTTGAAAATCTAATAGGTAAGTGTTTGATTACCAAGGACATAAAAAAGTGCTTGTCGTTTGCTCTTTAGAATTTGAAAATTTGTCATTTTCTTTTCTTTTTCTCCTTTTTTTGTGGGGAGGGTTTGGGTAGGATCAATTTAAGATTTTTTTTTTTTTTTTTTTTTTTTAGGAAAAGAAAACAAAACAAAAAAGATATTTATTTAGAAATATAAAAGATAACGGAAAAAAAAAAAAAAATACAATGCAACCATTGCCGTGGAGTGGATCCAACTAATAGCAACCCCTCCTTGGGTTTCCGAGGTGGTTTCACTTTGGAAGTAGATTGCCCAACCTTCCCTCCAGGAAGTGGTTGGTGGATTTGAACCGCCAGCTTTCTGGCTAGCAGTCAAATGTCTCATGCACTACACCACCAGAACTCCTATATAGTGTTTTATAAATTTAATAACAGAGTGTAATGACTTAATTGAGTTTATTATATTTAGGAAGCAAAGGTAACTGAAAGTACAGGGAGATTAAAAATCAAAAAGGACACGATTGTATTTGAATACCTCATTCCTTCTATAGGGAATATAAAGCACATAGAGAGTGAGGTGCACATGGGGCTCTATTACGGTTTTGATAAGTAAACTAGTAGGTAAGCATTTTTATTTGAAAAGTGATAGTCATAAAATTAATGCATCAAACTTCTGCAAACACTGAAAATTCCATACGCTAACACTACAAGGTTTAACAAAGTAACTCACAAAGACGATTTACCTACCCATTTATATTCCAGTACAACTAACTGGATCACGGGCATTTCTAACTTTCCTCAGCTAAAAAAAAAAAAATATTTATGTGAAACATGACTTGCTCAATTTTCATTAATCTAAGTCTTCGGCAATAAATTTTTGCTTTCTTCTATCCACTAACTCTGCCCCCAATCAAGGTGTCATCAAGCATCATACATCCTCTTTTGCTACAACCAAGTTGGAAAAAAAAAAATTGATTCTTTTGCTTCCTGTTAGACATTTCAGATGTCAAATGAGAGAAATTGATTTTGATAGCGTTCTCAGCCCAGCTTGTGTAGGCATACTTTTACAGGGCTTTATTCACTCCTATTTTAATCTTTCCGGTGAGCAGACTGCTCAGACGTTATTCAAGCGTGTCATAGGAAGTTGGTAGTTCCATTTAGTGATTTACTGGCTAGGTTGCTTTTTTGTTAAAGCCTGAATAAATGACAGGAATCTTTTTACTCAAGATTGTTCTTGGCATAGCAAATACAAGATATTTAGCTAAAATAAATACCCGGGAGAGTCCTAAATGCCATTAAGAACTTGGTTTCAAAAGGAATGCTATAGTGTGGTTTGAATAAAGGGAGGGAAAAAAAAAGAATAAAAAACAAGTTTTCATTGTTACAATTGCTGAAGTTGGCAGGTATAATTGTTTTCTCAGATGCATTCTTTTTTTTTTTTTTTAACTGTTACTTGTCAGCTTAGGAGGGGAACTACAGGAAAAGTTTTGTCCTTCCCTCAGCCCCACCTCCCATACCCTACCAAGAGAAAAATATCTAAAACCTAAACATCAGTGAGAGCCTACTGCTCCAGTGGAGGCAGGCAGAAAGCTTCACTTCCCTCCACTCCTCTCTTCTCTCTCTCCTTGCCTTCACTAGCAGTACATTTTACTGTAATTATTCACTGGTTTCGTGTGCTTTTTTTTTCTCTCAAAAAGCATCAAAATAGTATTTTCTAGCAGGTCATGACAGATTTTCCACAAGACAATGAGCAAAGTGACAAGATTGCATTTTTTTTTTTTTTTTCTTTTTTCCCTTTTCTTTCTTCTTTTTTTTTGGCCTATAGGACCAAGCCTTTAGGCCTTTTGTGAATACATTTGGTTGGCTGGCAGAACAACATATCAAGGACGCCAAACCAGTGTAAAGGCCTAGTACATAACCTCTAATCTTACAGACATGAACTCTATTATTTCCCATTAAAATTAGAGGTTAGCAAATTGTAACAGATGTCTTTAATAGACATGTCTTTATTACTGGGGAACATTAGGTAAATGGAAATTGAGCCCCATATTTTAAGTTGCAGCTCATGAGAATACAGCTCTATGGTTAGATCTGGCATTTTAAGCCTAAATTATAGAAGCCTTTATACAATTTGCATTAATTGATGCATCAGCAATTTTTCTAAATCACAGCAAGGATGAAACAGTGGGGATTAGAAAAAAACACATACAATTGAATCCTAGCTAATCTACGCAAACTACAGTATTTGGCACCTCCTAATTCATATGGTCTATACAATGCATTTCAATACCAAAAGTATATTAATTAATTGTTAAGTGAATAAAGCTGAGGATGGAAATCTTCCAAGAGACTTATAATGAAAACAAATTGAGAGATGAGTAATTTGATAATAAAGAGCTTTATGACTGTGCACTATTGCAGGTGTCTGAATATTTTAAACAAGAGAGATTAAGATGATCTCTATGTCTTGGTCAGTTTAGCCACAAACATACACACAAACAGACAAAAACAAGAGACAAAACTGTTTAACTGAAGAAATTAAAATTAGCAATCATATCCCTATGAAATTACTCCCATGATTAATGAAATTTAAATATGTTAATATTATATATTATCTGGGTAAAGTCCTATGTGTCTCAGGTGTCACATTAGAAGCTTTCCTTTCATAGCTTAGATTTCCTCTGCTTAAAAACTGCTTTCAAAATAGCAGAGAGTAGAATTAACTTTTACCATGGTGCCTGTGCCGAAATGGGTATGGTTATTGAAAAGATAGAGCTTGGTGCTTAGGAAGAAAAAGAAGAGGAAATGTTTTTTGAATATGTAGATTTTTGTTTTTCACACTGATAACTCTGAGGGTAAAAAGATTTGTAGCATTTTTCCATTAGTCACGATATTCCTATGACATTTAATATAACCAGAAAGATGGCATGTTTAGATCAAAATTTGTTTTGCCAATTTCTGAAGTGGCAGTGGAAATTCTGTATCAAACCGGAAAGAATGTAGTGCCTATACATGAGTGGGGATGTGTGACTGCTAAATCTCAGGTAAAACCACAGGGATAAGGACAGTGAGAGGGCAACATTTAATATATATTGTTGTAAAATTCAGAGATTCAATAACTTTTTTTGGAAGGAGAACTATTTCTAAGAGATAGGTGTTTAAAAAAATTGTTAGAGATTATAAATAAAAAGATAACTGGGTATTCCTTCAGGGAAGTACTAGATCTTGTCTTACAAACTTACCACAAATTATTTAATTCTATATGGGTATACACATTGAAGGGCTTTCTATGAACTAGGCTATTAAACACTTTGTTGAAGTGAAAGTTAACTCATAGAAAACTGATAGTAATAAAAGTACATCTAGTCCATATCAATGCAAATAAATTTTGTCTGGAAAAGATACAGTTGAATTTTGCTCTGTAGAAAAGAAAACCCCATATACTTACCTTTAGTATATCATCCAATTTTTCATCTCTTAGAAATGTATCTTTGACTGCATCTTTGTTCTTTAAATTCTCCTTTGAATCGGTCATAGCATTTTACCAGTTTCCTCATTCATTAATCTGATGAATGAAATTTTTGACTTGTATTCAGTTTATATTTTTATTAGAGTCACACTTCTATTTGAAAATTATACTTTAGCAATTTCAATTAGAAACTTTACTTGCCAAAAAACAGGGTGGTTTACAAAGCCCTATTTGTTGTAGTATAACAAGAATAAGAAAGCTTTGTTTTTTACATACAATCAGGTACAGCCTCCACTTTCCTGAGTTTATATTAAGAGAAATCAATGAAAAGCATAATGATGATACTAGCTTGTGTCTACTGAGCAGTTAGTGTGAAGAACTATATATTTTACACACTTTCATTTACCTGTTGTTGTGGATTGAATTGTGTCTCCCCAAAATTGTGTCAACTTGGATAGGCCATGATTCTTAGTATTATATGATTATCTTCTATTTTGTGATCCAATGTAATTATCTTATGTTTATAAATCCTAACCTCTTTAATATTAATATTAATGAGGCAGAGTTAGAGACAGTATGTTAGTGAGGCAGGATATAATCTACAGGATTAGGTTGTGTATTATTGGTTACTTTTGTGTTGCTCTAACAAAAAATATACCACAAAAGGATGGCTTTAACAAATAGGAGTTTTTTCTCTTACAGTTTGGAGACTTTAAGTCCAAGTACCAGACTCTAGGGGCTGAGTGAAAACCCCTTTTCCTTGGGTTGCAGCTCTGCCTCCTGTTCCCAGCCCACTGAAACTGGAGGATTTTCTTCATGTAGGCAGCTGCTGGCTGCTGAAGCTGACAAACCCAAAGTCAACAAGTGAAAAGGTACAGCCCTAATGTTACCAAATGGTATTATAAAGTACCATTTCATTGACTCAAGTCCAGTGAAAGTCCCAACGTCAGCAGAGCATGGCAGGTTGCTGAACAATGACTCAGCTATATTTAGGATTCAAACGTGCCATAAACTAGAGAACATGTCCACAACTGCTTCTTATATACATTAAGCAGACCACATCCCAAAGGCAGCTACTCAGCTGCTTGTGGTAGATCCCACCATGGAGTTCACTGCCAGTTTCATCATGAGGAACTACCACCAGCTGCCCAGCCACTCAACCAGGCCCAGCCAAGTTGATACACAAACTTAACTACTACAGGTTGTGTCTTGAGTCAATATCTTTTGAGATACAAAATAAATTAAATAAGCAGGCAGAGATCAAGGGGGCTTGAATTCCACCAAGAAAGAAGAGCTGGGAGCAAGAATGTGTTTTTGGACATGGAGTCCATGTGCTGAGAATCTTCTCGATCCAGGGGATGACTAATGCCAAGATACATGTATATCTTCAAAGACTGTCAGGCTTACAGATGTTGAAAGGAGACAAGGACCTTTCCCCAAAGCTGATAAGAGAAAGCTTTCTTCTAATACTGATGCCCTGACTTCAGACTTCTGGCCTCCTAAACTGTGAAAAAATAATTTTATATTTGTTAAAGACGTCCACTTGTGGTATTTCTGTTATTGAAGCACTAGATAACTATTAAATCTTTGAGGTCATTGAAGCAATGCTAATTTTTAGTCCCATTTAAAAGATAATTATAATCAGATGATGATGATAGCAGTTACCATATGTGGAGATCTCACTAGATAACTAGTATTGTTGTAAATGCTTCACGTATATTATCTCATTTAATCCTCACAACAATCTCATCAGGAGATTTACTATTTTCTATTCCAGTTTAAAGACCCTCTGGTAGCATAGTGCCTAAGGCATTTGATTGCTAACCAGAAGGTTGGTGGTTCAAACTCACCAGACACTCTGTGGAAACAAGACTGGGCAACCCACTTCCATAAAGATTTACCACCTCGAAACCCAATGGGGGTTGCTATGAGTTGGAACTGACTTGACAGCAGTGGGTTTGGTTTGGTTTTACTCCAGTTTGAAAGATGAGAACACTGAAGCATAGAGACAATAACTAATTTGTCTGTGGTCAGGCAAGTTCTAGAATATACATGTAGTCCCTGACAAAGAATGAGGTTCCATTCCAATGACTCCATTGTCAGTCGGTTCTGATTAAAGTCAAATACCTCTTTTTTTTTTAATAGTTTTCATTATTATTGCCTTTTATTATCAGTATCTTTATAAAGCCAAACTTTGACCAAATGTGAGTGAACATCTGAGAATGATAACATCAGCAAATTACATGCTGAAACATTGAATGTAGTACATATTATTAATGATAAGATGTACAAACAGAGACAAAAACAGACGGTTATAAGCACTATTCTTTGTAAGTTGAATATGGCATTAAATCAGGGACTACCTGTAACACCTTCCTAACTAGAAGACAGTAAATTTTGGAATCTAGCTTTAGATGAATCAGAAGTCCATGCTCTTTCCATGTAAAAAACTTATCTGTGTTGGATACAAAGACATCTGTGAGTCTTTTATTGTGACTTCCACACTGTAAATGTATGTTCATATTTCTATAGGAATGCATCCATTACTTTATTATATTTTCCACTAGATATGAAGTCCCTAAATATATATATGTGTGTGTGTGTGTGTGTGTGTGTGTGTTATTATATACTATATCACATGACACTGAATCCTATCCTTTGCAGAAAGGAATACCTTGAAAAGGGTATGAGGTTTGGTATTCTAAAATATCACAACAGAAGATATATAATTACCTATGTATTCACCTACCAAGTAGTTTATTTATTCGCTATTGCTAAAATTATATATTCTTGTGTCAAGATTATTATTTGTCCCTTACATTGACTGTTGCATGAAGAAAGGGGTGTTTGTGACTCATGGAAAAGACTGAAAAAGCAGCGGTGTGACACCTAAAAGTACAGCATTTTTGCACATCAGGGGACAATTGGTCTCACCACTCTTATGACAAGTTTGTGGTTGTTATAGCTAGGTCCACATCTTTATCTCTATAGTTATAGCTATAGATCATTGCTCTCTGTATGGTTATAAGTACAACTCATCTATGTAAATATAAAAACCAAACTCACTACCATCAAGTGGGATCTGACTCATAGTGACCCCTCCTTGGGTTTCCAAGGCAGTATCACTATGGAAGTAGATCACCCAATCTTCCTTCTGAGGAGTGGCTGGTGGGTTTAAACACCAGCTTTCTGGTTAGCAGTCAAATGCCTTAGGCACTTTGCCACCAGATTTCCCTTGTGAATAAAAAAAAATATACAAATAAATAAATAAATAAATAACCCCTCTGCTGTGGAGTTGGATCTGACTCATAGCAACCCTTTCTTGGGTTTTGAGGCAGTATCACTACAGAGGTAGATTGCCCAACCTTCCTTCTGAGGAGTGACCGGTGGGTTTGAACCGCCAGCCTTCTGGTTAGTAGTCAAATGCCTTAGGCACTATGCCACCAGAGGTCCTCATGTAAATTTTAAATAAATATTTCAATCTCATTTAATGCTGATTCCATTGTAATCAAGATGTGTAATTAGCTTTTCTGCTTTATAAAGTACTACAACATACTGACATGTAAAACAGATAAAGGTGAAAAAAAA
The DNA here is from genome assembly GCF_000298275.1 of Orycteropus afer afer. NCBI lineage: Eukaryota > Metazoa > Chordata > Mammalia > Tubulidentata > Orycteropodidae > Orycteropus > Orycteropus afer. The sequence continues at coordinate 13,903,689 of NW_006921609.1, read as the reverse complement.
TTAAGGAAAGAGGGAGATAGGAAGGAATAAGGAAGGAAGAAAGGAAAGAAGGTAGGAAGGAAGGGAGGAGGGGGAAGGAAGGGAGGGGGAGGAAGGGAAGGAAGGGAGGAAGGGAGAAAGGAAGGAAAAGTTATACAGTTCACTGGACAAATGTGCAATCGTTTTCTAAGGAAACAGAACACTGTTTTCTCTGTTGAATAAGCCCCCTAATTTTTCTAATTAATAATGTTTGTGTTTACATCTTCTTGCATTTTCAAATTCAGGTACACTTGAGTTTAAATTTTGTTCCAGTTAAGTAATCAATAATTTGGTCAAAATAGCAGAGTTAATAGTACAGCATATATATTAAACACTAACTTCCTGACCAATACAGATGCTATTATTTTATAATTACTGAAAGTCAAATTGTTTCTTGTGGATATCATAAAATTGTTTGTATGAAAAGTAAAACACCTCCATGTTCTACCATGTTAATTCAAATTTATCCTTCATCAAACTTTATCAAATTCTTTATGAAGTGGTCTTTGTCATTGCTTTCTGTTTACCAGCTCTTTCTTTTGTTTTCAGCCCCGAGGAAAGAAAATATTAAAGCAGTGTAACAGTGATGTCCTGCTGTCTGTGTTCACTCATATGAACCCAGAGTGAATTTGTTTCTGAAGTGGACTTTTCTCTGATTGTTATCTCAAATTCATTGCAAATGCACATGGTAAGCAAGTGCTTACTATGTGTCAAACACGGTGCTTCGTTTTACACACAATATCTTTTGATGCTTGCATTTCCATTGTTCAGATAAATAAACCAAGACTAAACTCACAATTATTATTATATTATTTTTAAGCTGAAATAATATGCCTAAATTGTCACAGTTTTTAAGTAACAGAACTGTAATTAAATATCCATATCTATCTAAATTGGCAGCAGGTATTTGCAGAGTTCTGAGTGGAAAACCCCCAAAGTCAATTCTAGCTACATAGGACTAGAAGGATACAATGTAACTTGCAGCAGCCTCTGTAAATCTGCAAACCTGACCCAGAATATGGACTTGAACCAAGGAAGCCTAGGGTATGGAGAACAGAGTCAAGATTAGGTCTTTGATATTGAAGCCACTACCACTAGCCACTCATTGCCACACAGCTGATGCCACTGTCACTGGGCAGGCTTCTCAACCCTGACACTGCTGCAGTCTCTTTTCCTGACTTTATTGTCTCATTATTCAAAGCACCAAATATGAGCACACAGTTGGCTGAACCAATGTCCCCAAGCTCCCAGAGAAAGAGGGAAAGGGAATAAATACTCTCATTCTTCAGTTCTTAACTTTAAGAGGGTGGCATGGATTTGCTTTGTGGCATTTCATTGTGACATTTCCCCTTAAATAGAAAATATTAGAATACTGATACTCTTTACATGCTAAAGGAGACAGTAGCATTAGGTTTGTTATTGAGATGTGGTTTCAATTATACTCTTCTGCCATTATTTAACATTGTCCTATTACTTTTTTTTTTTTTTTTAATGCATGTAAATATGCCAGGAGACTTCTATGTCAGAACAGATTATATTGGAAACATTTTTCTTTAACAAGTTGCTTTTAACACAAGATACGGAAGAGCTGGTAATGAATATAGGCCAATTAAGATATTTTTACTTAATTCTAATTTCATTATTATTTTAACTGTTTTCATGTTTTCAGTATTAACACAATTAGAAATGTAAACTCAGAAATTAAAAATACAATTCACTTAAACATAACAATAGTAAACTCATGTTAACATAAATGAAATTTTATGAAATTTTTGAAAAATATCCAAAACAAAAAATAATTCATGACAAGCATGGCATTTTAATATTTTAGGAAAGCTGTTTTTATCTCGGTTAATATCCTGGATTCTCATATTTGCTTTTGCATGTAATCTGTTTTGATATTGTATTTTCTGGAAAAGTTCATGGTATACCTGTAAGAGAATGAGAGTGAAAAAGGCAAAGAATATCTTATAGTATTATTATGAAAATAGTTTTAATCTCATGGATATTATGAAAGGGTGTTGGAGAGTGCCAGAGTTACTTGGACCACATTTGGAAAACTGCTATGTTAGCTGAACAATTATGCTGGGAGGATTATAAGCATTGTTATTCTCATTTTGCAGAACAAAATTATGTTGTTGTTTAAATGCTGTACATTTAAAAGCTATGAATTCATATATTGTTATTTGATTTTCAGATTAATTTACATGCAGTCTATGTTGTAAGACTTATACTAACACTTTTAACTGAACAACAGATCAAGATTCAAACCAAAAAATGAGTTAGAGAAGTTATAATCTTATTCATTCATTATTAGTTAGGTATTAAATATAAAAAAGGAGCTCTGGTAGCATTGTGGCATTGGGCTGTTCATCAAAAAAAGTCAGCTATTCAAACCCATCAGCCACACTGTGGAAGAAAGTTGAGGCAGACAGTCTAGATCTGTAAAGATTTACAGACTTGGAAACCCTATGGGGTTCACTATGAGTCAGAATGGACTCATTGGAAGTGAGTTTCATTTTTTTGATCTTTCTTTTCTTATTTTTTTAATTTAATATTTATTGTGATTTGGGTGAAGATTTACAGAGCAAATTCGCTTTCCATACAGCAGTTCACATATACTTTGTTGCATTAAATTGACCACAATTTACCACAATGCAACAGCTCCCCTCCCACTTCCTCCCCATAGTTACCTCTTCCCAGTATCCATCCCTCCATACTCTCCTGTCCCCTGTGCTGTCTCCCTGTGCATAAGCAGCCCTTCCTTCTCCCATGATTGTTTTCTCCAGGGCATGTGTCTACTTGAGGTAAATGTTTAACGCACATGCCTATACTTTGTTTGGCTGGAAACCACAGGTGTGGGTTCAATTCCAGACCTGAAGGGCAGCTAGGGGC
>NW_006921609.1:13888901-13899785 GCF_000298275.1 Orycteropus afer afer | reverse complement strand
GGTTATCCATTCCTCAGTTGATGGACATCTAGGTTGTTTCCATGTTTTGGCTGTTGTACATTTTTTTTATCTTAAGTACAAGATCAAGCATCAGAACTCAGGGCTTTTTCCTGTCAATTCAGAATTTTCCCCACTCTGTGTTAAAATACTAATGGCATTTTACATTTGTCCAAGTATAATTATTGACTGATTCGATGATAAAAGGTAGACCAAGTTCCAATGTGTTTGTATTGGGACATATGAATTTCATATTGGGACACTGGTTATAGGAAAGTAGTGACGGTGGCTTTATTGTAGGTCAAGTTCTGAAATAATGACTGGAAAGTCAGCTGTAGCTCAGAGAAAAATTTAATAATAGGATAGTAACCTTGCAAGGTGGAGACACATGGGTCAGAGGCAACGCCATGTGTGTCTCCCTGAGCCTTATAGGCTAAGGGTTTTCTAATAGTTTTAAGGTTGTGGAATACATAATTTCAAAAGACCTTATACAGGTGGGATATTCATAAAATCCTGACCCTTTTGTGAAAGTCAGAAGATGGAACAAGGCTGTCATAAATTCCAGCAACAGACCTCAACTTCCTTTATGCTAAGTACTTGCACAGTCTCTTTCTAAGATGGAGTCTGTGTGTTTCAACACGGATGCCATAACTTCTGTTCTGGTGTATTGTGTTGTTTGTTCTTGGTTTGAGTCTTGGTCTCATTTTGGGTCGGCCATCTTAGTTCATCAGGCGGTAAAGGAGGGTGGATAAAGGTGAGCAGGCTAGAAGACATCTCAAAATTGGTCTATTATTAGGAAATGCCATCTAAGTGATAAATTTACATTTGCATTATTTCTTTTGCAGTGTCTCTTCCTTAGTCTTCGGATCTGAGGAATGTGGTTGACATTCTGTGAGCTTTTCCTCTCTTGATTTTATGATCTTAGAAATGTGGTTGCTGGGCAGTATTGTTATTTGATTATGGCTACAAGTAATAGAATAAGGCAATGTGTAAATTGAACAAGATTAATATGAAGCTTTAGATTATGAAGTTGGAACACTTATTCACCTCCCAGAAATTCTAATCTGTCTATACTATTACAGCTTTTCCAGACAGGAATGGGAATCTTAGATCTGGAGAACCAGATAGGGAAGGTTGGGGTTTTGCTGGTGGTGTACATTTCTACCTATGAATTTGTTAACTCTCTAACCTAAGTGACAACATATTGCACCTTCACTTTCCTGGTGCTGAGAATTAGGAAGACAAAGCAGCCTAGCCATCTGAGGTCTTTAGACTTTGAGGCTTCTGACATACTTTTTAATTGGTTCTTTGTGATTAATTATAATTTGGAAAGTGACTGTATTCTCTCATAAACACACTTCGAAGGGCAGTGGTATCTCATTTACCAGAGGATTGCCCAGGCCTGGAATTCATACCAGAGAATCAGTAGGTATTTGTTTCATAAATGAAACATAAGGGTCTATTCATTTTATTCTATGGAAAGCGAGTAAATGTGATTTAACCTCTCTAGCCAATCCAACTGCTGAGTATGAAATTTGTCAATTAGAGGGCTGTTTGAACCTGCTGTGAGCTAAGCCACACCCACCTTTTACTATGAAAGGCTTCACAAAAGGTGGTGTGACCCCAGGATAATTAACAATTCTGTTGACACCTAATTGGTTTCGAGTGGTTTGCATATACCTAGAGAGAGTGAATAGGCTACTCTTTCATTTTCAGTTTAAAATACAGGTTATGAATTAACAGGCTAAAAGTGAAAATAAGTGAAGATTAGAGTGACACCTCCTTCCCTCCCTCCCTCCCCACAACTCTTGGAATATGGCTGAAATATCAATGGGTGGCCAATACACATTGGCATCTGAAACTCTGGGCTGATTCTCTTACCATTACTTGTGTTGGTGTGTGTGTGTGTGTGTATGTCTGTGTGTAATACGACTTGTATTTATGTTATCTTTCCAATGGCAGATTATATTGCAAGGGACTATATTTTCTCATTCTTGTAAATATTGCCAGAGGTTAACAAGCAATTACAACCAATTAAAAACAAAAGTAAAAACAAACAATTAAAAAAAAAAGTAATATAAAAATTTTATTTGTAGCCAGAAATCATATTAATATTAAAGAAGGAAAGCTGTGTAAAAAGATAAAACATTTCTTTATGAAATTCTATTAGAAGAGTAAAAATATCCTTTGGGAGAAGAGTCTATGAGCATTGTGCAATGCAAGTAAAACTAAAACTATCCTGTGAAATTAGCCTTATTCAGTTTCTGTCCCTTCTTAGTAGACATAAAAAAATTTGTATTTGTGAAGCATTTTGATGGTAATTCAAAATAATTCACACATTTCTGGATGTCAACTTTATGTTGTCATTTTTTATACTCACATAAACTCAGGAAATTGTGTTACTGGAGGGAATCCATTGAATTTACATATATTTATTCTTTCATGTTGTATTCATAGTGTACTGATTGAGATCATAGTTCTGGTGTGAAACTCCCTAGTTTCTAATCCTGACTCCAGTAAAAACTAACTTTGGACCTAGGATGTGTATTTTTCAAATTTGCTATTGCCAAGAAATTTAGAAAACAGCTATATTGCCAACTGACTGGAAGAGATCCATATTTGTACCCATTCCAAAGAAAAGTGATCCCACAGAATGTGGAAATTATTGAACAATTTCATTAATATTACAGCAAGTAAAATCTTACTGGAAAGAATTTAAAAATGGTTGCAGCAGTATATTGACAGAGAAATTCCAGAAATGCAAGCTGGATTCAGAAGAGGATGTGGAATGAGTGGTATCATTGCTGATGTCAGATGGATCTTTGCTGAAAGCAAACAATACCAGAAAGATGTTTACTTATGTTTTGTTGATTGTGCAAAAGCATTCCATTGTGTGAATCATAACAAATTACAGATAACATTGAGAAGAATGGGAATTCCAGAACATTTAATTGTGCTTATGAGGAAACTGTACATAGACTAGGAGGCTGTTGTTTAAACAGAAAAAGGGTATACTGTATGGTTTAAAATCAGGAAGGATACATCAGAGTTGTATCCTTTCACCATATTTATTTAATCTGTGTGCTGAGCAAATATTCTGAGAAGCTGGACTATGTGAAGAAGAGCATGGCATCAGGATTGAAGGAAGGCTGTTTAACAACCTGTGATATGCAGATGACACAACTTTGCTTGCTGAAAGTGAAGATGACCTGAAACACTTACTGATGAAGATGAAAGATAGTCTTCAGTATGGATTGCATCTTAACACAAAGAAAATGAAAATCATTAGAACTGGAGTGATAAGCAGCATCATGATAAATGGAGAAAAGTTTGAAGTTGCATAGATTTCATATTACTTGGTTCTACAATCAACACCAAGGGAAGAAGCGGTCAATGCATCAGAGGACATATTGCACTGGGCACATCTACTGCAAAAGACCTCTTTAAAGTGCTGAAGAGCAAAAATGTCTCTTTGAAGACTAAGGTGCACCTAGTATTTTTAAGCCATGGTATTTTCAATCGCCTCATATGAATATGAGTGCTGGACAATGAATAAGGAAGACCGAAGAAGACTTGATGAATGAAACATTGAGTGTAGGGTTGGCAAAGAATACTGAAAGTACCATGGACTGCTAGAAAAACTAACAAATCTGTGCTGCAAAAAGTGCAGTGGAATGCTCCTTGGAAGTGAGAATGGGCAGAGTTTGTCTTTACCTACTTTGGTCATGTTGTCAGAAGAGATCATTCCCTGGAGAAGGATATCATTCTTGGTAAAGTGGAGGGTCAATGAAAAAGCAGACAGCCCTCAATGAGATGGATTGCCACAGAGGCTGCAATGATGGGGTCAGGTATATCCAGGATTGTGAGGCTGGCACAAGACTGGGCAGTGTTTCATTCTGTTGTACATAGGGTCGCTATGGGTTGGAGATAACTATACAGCACCTAACAATGACAATAACAAAGCTCCTTGCTCTATAATAGGGTACAATAACAGTATCCATTTCATTGTTTTGAGGATTAAATGATTTAATGGATACAAAGAAATCAACTATGGAAAGTAGCCAAGCATTGTTATTATTTACAAAAGAGGATTATCAGGGCCCATAGACATGAAGAGTTTTGCTTCCACTGATTCAGGGGGAAAGATAGATTCAGACCCAGTTCTTATAATACTTATGCCAGGGACATTCCATTATTCCAGAGCTACAAGCCACTAGACTGAACAACTTTTGACTGTAAGTCAAGACAGAGGTATTTTTCCCAAGGTTAAGATGTTCATTTATCTATCCTATACTCTCTTTCTCATGTACTCTCTCTCTTACATATGTATACTTCTTAAATTAGCCTAAATTGGGAACACACACACATATACACACTAATATCTTGAAAAGAGGATAACGATGCACGCATTATTTGATAAATGCACACTATTTCTTGAATTCAAATAATGTAAATTCAAATTTTCTGATCTTTATAGATGAAGCAAATGTGCACAAAGCTTTTTTTCTTTTTTCAGTGAGAAGGCAAAAGAGCATGCTTATTCAAACTCACAAAGCCCATACTGGATTCATTAGCAGTTTAGTCAATAATAATTATGTTTTTCATAATTCACATCTATAATTATGTGTTAAACATCTGTGGATTTTAGTGTCAGAGAAAAGAAAAATTATTTGTCCAATAGACACATACTAGATCTGCTCTTGTATGGGAAATATTAAAACTAATATTTTGATGTTCTAAGAATTTTATTGTTGTTGTTGTTGTCCAGTGTCATCAAGTTGGCTCCGACTCACAGCCATCCTATGCATAACAGAAAGAAACACTGCTCAGTCATGCACCATGCTCACAATCCTTGCTATGCTTGGGCCCATCATTGCAGCACTGTGTCAATCCATCTCATTTAGGATCTTCCCCTTCCTTGCTGACCTCTGTTTTATCAAGCAAGGTATACTTCTTCAGGGTATGGTCCTTTCTGACAATATGACCAAAGTAGATGAGACAAAGTCTGGCTATTCTCACTTCCAGGGAACATTTTGGCTGCACCATTCCTGCAGAACAGATCTATCAGGTTATCTGGCAGTCCAAGGTATTTTCAGTATTCTTTGCCAACACCACAATTCACATGTATCAACTCTTCTTTTGTCTTCCTTATTCACTGACCAACTTACACATACGTATGAGGCTATTTGAAAATACCATGGCTTGGGTTACATGTACCTTTTTCTTCACAGTGACGTTTTTGCTTTTTAGTACTCTAAAGAGGTCTTTCACAACAGATTTCCCCAGCACAATATGACATCTGATTTCCTGACTGATGCTTTGTTGGATGTTTACTGTGGATCCAAGTAAAATGAAATCCCTGACAACTTCAATCTTTTATCCATTTACCATGATGTTGCTTATTGGTCCAGTTGTGAGGATTTTAATTTCCTTTATGTTGAGGCGTAATCCATACTGAAGACTGTCTTTGAGCTTCGTCAGTAAGTGCTTCGAGTCATCTTCACTCTTAGCAAGCAATGCTGTGTCATTTTCATATCACAGATTGTTATTGGTTTTTCCTACAATCCTGATGGATTATCGCTTTAATGTAGTCCAGCTTCTCAGATTATTTGCTCAGCATGCAAATTGAATAAGTATGATGAAAGGACACAACCCTGACACACTGTTTCTGTTTTTGAACCATGCAGTATCTCCTTGTTCTGTTTGAACAACAGCCTCTTGGTCTATGTATAGGTTCCTGATGAGAACAATTAAGTGTTCTGGAATTCCCATTCTTCACAATGTTATTCATAATTTGCTATAATCCACACAGTCAAATACCTTTGCAGAGTCAAAAAAACACAGGTAGAAAACTTTCTGGTATTCTTTGCTCTCAATTAAGACCCATCTGATATCAGCAATGATACTACTCATTCCACATACTCTTCTAAATCCAGCTTGCATTTCTGGAAGTTCTCTGTCAATATATTGCTGCAATCATTTTTAAATTATCTTCAGGAAGATTTACCTGCATATGATGTTAATGATATGGTTTGATAATTTCTATGTTCTGAAAAATCACCTTTCTTTGGAATGGGCACAAACAACGATCTCTTCCAGTCAGTTGGCCAGGTAGCTGTCATCCAAATTTCTTGGCACATATGAGTAACTGCCTTCAGCATTGCCTCTGTTTGTTGAAACATCTCAATGTGTATTGCATCTATTTCTGAAGCCTAGTTTTTTTGCCATTTTTTTTTTTTTTCAGTGTAGCTTGGACTTCCTCCTTCAATACCATTGGTTCTTGATCAGTTGCTACCTCATGAAATCTTTGAACATCAACCAATTATGTTTGGTACAGTGACTCTGTACCAAACTCCATCTTCTTTTGATGCTTCTTGCATCACTCAATATTTTGGCCATTGAATCATTCAGTACTGTAACTTGAGGCTTGAATTTTTTCTTTAGTTGATTCAGCTTCAGAAATGTCTAGTGTGTTCTTTTCTTTTTGTTTTCCAACTCCAAGTCTTTGCACATTTCATTATAATACTTTACTTTGTCTTCCTGAGCTGCCCTTTGCAATCTTCTGTTCAGTTCTTTTTTTTTCAGTATTTCTTCCATTCACTTCAGCAAATTCTACATTCACTTCCATATTGAATTCTACATTCAAGAGCAAGTTTCAGAGTTGTCACAGTCTCTTCTGACATCCATTTTGGTCTTTTCTTCTTTTCCTGTATTTAATTGACCATTTGCTTTGTTCAAGTATCCCACAATCATTCGGTCTTCAGTCATTGGAGTATAATGTGTGAAATCTTTTATTCAGATGATCTCTAAATTCAGGTGGCATATAATCAAGGTGGTACTTTGGCTTTTGTGGACTTTTCTTAATTTTCTTTAGTTTCAACTTGAACTTGCATGTGAACAACTGATGGTCTGTTCCACAGTCTGCTCCTGGCCTTGTTTTGTTTGTTGATACTGAGCTTCTCCATCGCCTCTTTCCACAGATGTACTTGATTCCATCTGGTGAGGTCTACATATATAGCCCCCATTTATGTTGTTGAAAAAAGGTTTTTGTAATGAATAAGTCTTTGATCTTACAAATTTCTATCATGCAATCCCTGGCATCATTTCTATCACCAAGGCTATATTTTCCAACTATTGATGATTCTTCTTTGTTTCTAACTTTTGCATTCTAATCACCGGTAATTATCAGTACATCTTGATTGCATGTTTGGTAAATTTCAGAATGCAGAATCTGGTAAAAGTCTTCAATTTCTTCATCTCTGGCTTCAGTAGTTGATGTGTAAATTTGAATAATAGTACCAATAACTGGTCTTCCTTGTACATATATGGATACTCTTCTATCACTGACAGCATTGTGCTTTAAGATAGATCTTGAAATATTCTTTCTGATGATGAATGAAATAGCATTCTACTTAATTTTTTTTTAATGTTTCAGTCCTAGCATAGAAGACCATATGATTGTCTGATTCAAAATGGCCAATACTAGTCCATTTCACATCACTAATATCTAGGATATTGAATTTACATAAATTCCTTGTCATTTTTACAACTTCCAATTGTCCTAGATTCATACAACATCCAATACTCCAAAGCTTTACTCTATCTGTATCATTAAGGTCAACTTTACTTAGGTGATGCAGTGGTATTTTGAGTGCCTTCCAACCTAAGTGGCTTATCTTTTGACACTCTATCAGACAATATTTCATGGCTCTTCATAAAGTTTTCCAGTAATAAATCAAACACTGTTTCACTGCTATTCATAAGGTATTAAGTGGCCTGTTTTTTTTTTTTTTTTTCCCTCAGGAGAGTATGGCCCCTTTCTTCTTCATCTGGGAACTCCAATGAAATCTTCTCAGGAGAGTATGGCCCCTTCTGTCTTCATCTGGGAACTCCAATGAAATCTGTCCACCTTGAGTACCCTTCTGGTATTTGAAATACCAGTGTCCTAGCCTTCAAACTCACAGCAACAGCCAAGTCACCACAATATGACAAAGTGACAGATAAGTGGTAGAAGAATTTTATATACAGCAATTAAATTAATATTCAGAACCACTCTGTGGTGTCCAGTAATAACAGATACCATTGTTCTGGTTACCTAGTGCTGCTCTGACAAGAATATATCACAAATGGGATGGCCTTAACAAACAGGAGTTTTTTCTTACAATTTGGAGGCTTTAAGTCCAAGTTCAAAGTGTCAGTCTCTAGGGGCTGAGTGAAAGCCCCTCAACCTTTGGGTCCAGCTCTGCCTCTGCTCCCAGCCCACTGGAGCTAGAGGCTCTTCTTTACTCAGACAGCTGCAGGCTGCTGAGGCTGAGAAACCCCAAGGTTGACAAGTTAAAAAACACAGTCCCGATGTTACCAAACCACACAGCAGGCCATTAACTTAAGTCCATTGTAAGTCCCAAGGTCGGCAGAGCATAGCAGGCTGCTGAGCAACGACACGGCTACATGCAGGGTCCAAGCGTGCCATAAGCCAGAGACCATTCTCAAAGCTTCTCCTTATATACAGGAAGAAGACCACATAACCAAAGGCAGCTACTCAGCTGCTCACAATAGATTCCACCATGGAATTGATTACCAGTTTCATCATGGGGAATACTACATCCAGCTGCCCAGCCACTCAACCAGGCCTAACAAAGTTGACACACAAAAACATAACCACCACAACCACTATGTGATCACATGCATGTGCCTGGCACTGTACTAAGTACTAAATAGTTTTAAAACACTATGAAGGAGATCCTCCTGCTATTTTCATTATATAGAGGAAATGGGCTAGCAGCACAGTCTGAATTTATATACAAGTTTGTTTAATGATTAAGTGCATAATATTTCCCATTACTCTGCCTCTCTAGCTGCTAGCACCTAGATTAGTACATAATTCACACTAGAAAAACAATTCTTCTTTGTTATAGGTAGTTGTGTGAAACAGTATGATATAAAAAGAACAGGGGATTTGATGTCAGAGAATATTAAAATCCCTGCTTCAGGGATTTCTAGTTATGTGACATCAAAGTATTGTCCTTAATATTTCTGCAAGTTAATTCCTTTTCTATACAAAGTCTTAATGATAGATATGAGGTGAAAATTGAAGTGCATTTTAAATGCTTAGACCAAACTCTCATTGCTGGCAAGTCAGATCTTACCCATAGTGACCCTTCCTTGGGTTTCCCAGGTGATATCACTGCAGAAGTAGATTGCCCAATATTCCTTCTGAGGAGTGGCTGGTGGGTTTGAACCACCAGCCTTCTGGTTAGCAGTCAAATGCCTTAGGAATTATAATAACATGCGTATTATGTTTAGACTACTGTCTCTATATTCTGTAGTATATATACATACAATGGTAGTTATCCTTCCAAAACCAAATCAGTTGGCATTGGGTAGGCCTCAACTAATGACAATCCCATGTGTGTTAGAGTAGTACTATGCTCCATACGGTTTTTAGTGGCTGATTTTTCAGAAATAGATTGCCAGGCCTTTCAACTGAGGCATCCCTGGTTGGACTCAAATTGCCAACCATTTGGTTAGCAGAAGAATATTAATTGTGCCATTCAGGAATTCCTTGTTATCATTATGTTTATGAAATAATGATCTTTGAGAACAAAGATTTAGTGGTTAATAAATAAAAAAATAAAAATAAAAGTTGTTCTTACTGGTTATTTTTTTCTGGTCTGTTTGTATCATTATAACAATATATAAAATGCATTCATGCATGTCACATTGATGCCTAATACACATATCATAATCATAAGTCTAATAATAACTTTGATGTGTGTAGGATACATCAGTGTTATGTGCATAAATATATTTTATATATTGCTATAATGATACAAAGAGAACAGAAAATAATGATCAATAAGAACATCCCTTTTTTTTATTTTGTTACATATTAATCACTCAATTTTTGTTTTCAAGTTTCATCATTTCATACATTCTTTTTCTTCATTCAATCAAAAAATCTTCCTTTGATTTTCAGCTGCCTTCTCTAAATGATTAAAAAAAAACAGGGACACAACTGTTTCTACTTAAAGTATTATCAAATATATCAAATACTTAAAATATATTTTGATGGATTTTTTAATGGAGAAAGGACATGAGGTTTCAAATGATTTGGGTAAAATATATCTTCATATTCTCTATAAAAATTTATTTATATAAAATTAACGCTAAATATATTCATATATTAGAAGGACTATTTTTGTGTGCTAAGCATTCATGATGAAAGTGTTTACTAGGACTAATCTGTCCATTTTGAAATAAATGTATTATTTATGTGGTTCATCCTTACATGTGATATTTAAATTACTAATAGCTTACAAATTCCCAGAGTGTATCATACAACCATTACATTTCCTTCTTTTGCTTGAGCTAATAATGTTCTTTATCAAGTCAGTCAGCTAAGAATGATTTTTCTGGCCTTAGATATTTACTGACATGAATGTTGATCTTATTTTGAAGTAATTTAAATATGAAAAATTTTGTTGAAACACCTAGCTGCAATGTGGCAATCCCAGAGTAGATGAGTATTTTAAGTTAATTCTGAGAAAAATCTTTTGACAATCATTTTCTTATTCATTTTCATAACATATGGATCAGAGTTTCCCTTTATCCCTCTGGCAATTCCACTAAATGTTCTAAGCACCTACATTCATTTCCTACTATATTCTGCTTCTCATTAGTGAACAGTTCTCAGTATATCAGAGTACATGGAATATTTTGTACTGAGTGGCTCTTGTTACCGTGTCCTCTGAGGATTTTTTTGACATTCAAAACGATGTTCTACTACAAGACTGAAATATTTTTCTTTGTGTCAAATTCCCAGAGTATAAATTACACAGTTAAAATGAGATCTCTGACATGTTAGGTCTCCATTCTCTACAGACGTTT
>NW_006921609.1:13887971-13888621 GCF_000298275.1 Orycteropus afer afer | reverse complement strand
AAAAAAAAAAACCCTCTCCCCTACATCATGAAATTATTTTCCTAATCTATAGAGACATCAAAAATTTCCATGGCTTCATTAGCATAACTCTTGAAATCCCTGTGCAAATGTTTCCATATTTGATCTTAATTAATGAGAAAATTATCCTGAAATACCTAGAAAGGTTTATCAGACTTAATTAGACTCCTGTTAAATAAATCCTTTTGTATGCCTGCAACTTTTTCATTCAGTCCACTTATGTTCGGGTTTTCAGGTCATAGGCATTTCCTCCATTTAAGCTGCCAATTTGTAGAAAGATGGGCACAGAAGGGAACCAAACATCTGTGAATTACAAGCAAAGAAAGTAGTAGGTGAACTGTTTATATAGAGTAAGTAAAATTTGAATGAAAGTCAAAGATGTACTTCTGAATATTTTGTTTTGTTGGTGTTACAAATGTAATTCTGTCAAATTGATACAACAGATGAATTTTCAGGTAAAGCAATGGTTGATGCATGATTTCAAAACTATTGTCTTCTATTTCATTCTGTAGGAGCTCTGGTAGCATAGTGGCTAAAGCACTTGCCTGCTAACCAGACGGCTGGCGGTTCAAACCCACCAGCCACTCCTTGGAAGGAAGGTTGGGCAATCCTACTTCCGTAGTGATACTGCC
>NW_006921609.1:13886101-13887209 GCF_000298275.1 Orycteropus afer afer | reverse complement strand
TACAAAAATTAGCATAGTGTACTTGCAAAATATTTTGTAGAAGGTTGTGACTGGCAAAAAAAGTGTAATGCACGTGTTATTTGCCTAAAAATGGAGTAAACTAAAATTTACCTGAATCCCTTGTTAACAAACCCATAGAACACTGCAAAAATTCTCGACACTGTCAAAAAAATAAAATCTACTAGTTTAGGAACTTGTAAGATGGCACATAACAACAACAAAAGGTGCAGTGTATGTAATGGAGTTTATGTAGCATGGAATGATTACTTAAAATGTTATTTTGTCTAAAAAAACAAAAAACATTATTCACCCTTTAATATACCTTTTAAAAGATATTGTAACAGGGTTATACAATGTTATTATCATGAAGAGTTCACTCTACAGAATAAAGTTATGGATATGAGTCCAGAGAGAGATATGCTATATCATTGTTCAAAATTTAATCTAAATTTCATGAAAACAAAACAAAACAAAACAACAACAACACAAAACTCACTGCCATCAAGTCAATTTTGACTCATAGTTACCCTTCCTTGGGTTTCTGAGGCAGTATCTCTATGGAAGTAGATTGCCCAATCTTCCTTCTGAGGAATGACTGGTGGATTTGAATCGCCAGCCTTCTGGTTAGCAGTCAAACACCTTAGGCACTAAAGGACTACCAACATGGAAAGAACAATGGTTATAATCTGAAGGCACTAATTCTGGCAGGATTTTTTATGAGCTCTTTACCATTTAGGTAACAATGACCCCATTTTATCCCTGGGATCATCTTCGCTCCCAAATTTTCTAAAACTTACTCTGGCTCTCTCTCTCTTTTTGCTTGACTTTGGTTATGCATATTGTGTATTCAAGGAAGTATTTGGATAATAACATGGAAATAATTTTAAAAAAATTTGTAGCTAGAAAATCCACCATTCCCTTGAATCAATATCATGCACTTGTATGCAGAACCAAGATAAATAAGTTCAGTTTCTTCCTATATTTTTAGACAAAAAAAACTATTATTTACATTTACTTATTTAAAAAAAAATTTTTAAGTAAATGTAAAAATTACATATACTTAAACACATATAATTCTTTTAACTCACATGAGATTTTTTTTTTTTTT
>NW_006921609.1:13880778-13885156 GCF_000298275.1 Orycteropus afer afer | reverse complement strand
ATTTTTTACACTCAGAACTGAGACATCATGTTTTAACTCTTAATTGCTGCAAGTCATCCTTTCCAGGGCTCCTCCCATTTTCCATGCTATAATCTCCCTTGAATAGGAGTTTCTGGGTGATGGAAAACATTAAGTGCTCAACTATTGGCAGAGAGTTTGGCATTTGGAAGGAACACACAGATGCCTCGGAAACCAAGCATGGTGATTTGCTTTTCAAAAGTCACAACCTTGGCAATTCTCTACAGCAGTTCTACTCTGCACATATGATGTCTACATAAGTCAGAATCAACACCCTGTCAACAACAAAATGCTCTCATACACAATGTTCTATCAGATAGATTCTATTTCCTCACCCTTGAGAAGGAATCACTGTATCTAAAACATAGAGTTGCTCTGATGATTAAATTAGGGAATGCCTATAAAATAATTCAATGTCTGCCATATCCTAGAAGGCAAGAAATGACAGGATTTGTCTCTCTGTTCACCTACTTCATTTTAAGAAATAACCCCACTTTGTAAATCAAGAATATTTGAAAAAGACTTTCTTCTCACAACCTAGGAACTCCATTCTTCCCCTACAAGCATGAAAAATGTTATGATGCTGCAGAAATGCATGGTGGTGTTTTTGTTAGTTGCCATCGAGTAGAATCTAACTGATGATGAATTTATGTAGAACAGAATAAAGCGTTGCCTGGTCTTGTGCTATCTGCATGATTGTTGGTATGTTTCAGTTTACTGTTGTGACCAGTGTGCCAATCCATCTCATTGAAGATTTTCTTCATTTTCATTGGTCCTCTGCTTTATCAAACATGATGTTCTATTCTAGTGAATGGTCTTTCTGTAGAGACACACAAAACCAAAATTAAACCTGGTGCCATCGAGTCAATCCTGACTCATAGTGACCCTATAGGTCAAAGAATTGTCCCAATGGATTTCTATGCTGTAAACCTTTACAGAAGTAGACTGTCCCATCATTCTCCCAGTAAATGGCTGGTGGGTTGGACCTGCCAATCTTTTAGTTAACAGTTAACTACATAACTGCTGTACCACTAGGGCTGCTTGTAGAGCTATGTGCAGTAGTTTTAAAGTACTGCATATTTAGTGGGGCTTAGGGAGTCAAGAATTAACTTTGGGTATATGATCAGTTATTTTCATTAAAGAAGCATTATCATAAATAGCAATTATCATTCAGAATTAGACTAAAATTATGCTTCTTACATTGTCAGTTCAGACATGTGTGCTATAATAGCACAGCTTGTGTTATTTATGCATTTTCCAAAAAAAGATTTTCCAAGAGTAGCATTTTAACAATATTTGAAAATGATATCTCTATGTCTTATGAAACTCATTATTGCATTCTTAACAGATGTTAATATTGGGAAAACTGGACATCAAATCCAAATTCTGGGAAATCTGCTATATCAGTGCTAGTAATAAGATGTCTCAATTTAACTTCAGATCAAAAGCCATGTAAGACAAATCAGAGATAGTATTTTCATCTAGAATGGTATCAAGGTGGCTAATCATCATTATTAAATGGAGAGCAGATAAGTCATGTGTGTGAAATGAAAATGTGGACTCATTCCAATTCCTCTGAGAAAGATACTATAATTGGCACCAATTAGTCCTCTTGTTGGCAGTTTTAGTTAAACCAACTGAAATTTAATAAACAGAGATTGAAATGTGTTCTCAGTGAAAGACAGTCATCTTGGACATTGATGAGAGCCGATTAGCAAATTGGCAGTTGGTATTCACCCTCTCACTTCACATATTGACTTAGTTGACTTAATGCTTTGAGTTCCCCCTTTATCAGGCTAAGACTTCATTTTCATCTCCTTTGAAAAGAAATTAAGTTCTTCTCAATAAATATTTATGTGATGGTCTTATATTGTCCCCTGTCCATTACACTCTGCTGTTAATGCTTTTGTAACTGAGAAAAGGGAAACACCAGGGTAGCATTTACTGCAATGAAGTTAGATTCATTGAGTAAAACTGGAAAGAAAAACAAAATAAAAACTCACTGCCATAATGTCATTTCTGACTCACAGCGACCCTCATTGGGTTTCTGAGGCTGTATATCTTTATGGAGGAGCTCTGGTAGCATAGGGCCTAAGGAACTTAACTGCTAACCAGAAGGCTGGCGGTTCAAACCCACCAGCCACTCCTCGGAAGGAAAACTGGGCAATCTACTTCTGTAGTGATACTGCCTTGGCAACTCAAGGAGGGTCGCTATGAGTTGGGGCCGACTAGATGGCACATAACAACAACAACATATCTTTATGGAAGTAGATCGCCCCATCTTCCTTCCACGGAGCAGCTGGTGGGTTTGAACTGCTGACCTTCTAGTTATCAGTCAATTGTCTTATGCACTACACCACCAGCAAAACTAATGATATAAAAAAGTTGATGCTGTTTCTCAAATGCCTGATACAGTCCTGGGGAGTAGTGCTGTTCACTGAGAGATTCTGTCATGTGTTTTCATATTAAATTCATAACTGTAAAATAAGAGACTGTGATTAATGTGTGATTAAACTGTGAGGTAAAATGAGATGCCAACCCTAAGAGAAATCAGATCGAAGAGTCATAGCAAGATTATAATTTGTTTTAAAAATTAATTGTTTTGAGTTAACCTCACCTATCAAGTCTGTGTTTTCAGTACTAGGGATGTTGGCCAAGGGTCTTGAATTTAGCATTAAGGATAAATATAAATGCTTTAAAAAAAAATCAATTCTAAAAAAAGAAAAAAATATAAGGATGAATGTTAATAAATATATTAAGCAAGGCAATAAGACAGTTTTACATGCTTTGCCATTTTATAAAAATCCAAAAGCATCAAGTAGATTCCAACTCAAAGCTACACTGTAGAACAAAATAGAACTGCCACATAGGGTTCCCAAGGCTGTATAATGAGGCAACATGCTGTCCATCAATAGGATAACATTTATTAAACAATTACTATTAGGCATTGTATTTAAGTATCTGTATATACAAATTTATAGTAACTGTATTCTGGAAGACTTCAGATTTGCCCACTATCCATTACAATGAAGCTCAAGATATAGAAGATGTATTTCTTGAGTTGAAGAGCTTCCTTTGCTAAATGGAGACAAAGGAAAAAACAAAACAAAAACACCAAAATTCTAAGTTACACTTTGCAGTGTGGTGACACTGATAAAAGTATGTAAAAAAACACATTTAAAACACAAAGCATAAATTTTAAAATTAAATGCCAATAGGTGCTGATATTCCAACTGAGATAAATTTTTCTAGAGTGATGAAAATTTTCATGAAGTTTATAACTTAGAGCAGAGACCAAGATATCAGTTGAAATCACCTTGTCCTATGAGAGTTAAATTAAATAAGCTTGGGTTATTTCTCCAATTTGCTAGTATTGTGGGATGATCCTCCCCAGGTGTGTGTGATTTCCAGAGCTTAACAATCACACATCCCCCTCTTACTCCCAGTTTTGGCCTCTAGTTTTACTTGATTTTACTTCCCTTATCTTGTCCTCACTTATCTGTTCTGCACCAATGCAGCTGTGATAGAGCCCCATTTCATTGATTTCTGCCTAAGTGCTTGGCCTCTTTTGTGAGATCTATCTCAATTATTTTATGCAAAACTCTTTAGCTCTCCACTTGCGGTGTACAGCCAAAGACTCACTGCTGTGCTCTGCTCAACTAACAGCTCTCCTGCAAGTTCCTATTTCTTAGAGAAGAAAGAAAAATATTATTCTTTCCTTTCTAACTTCTCTCCTGGTGGCTGGAAATGGTGCAAGAGAGAAATATGAGACAGAGTGACCTTCATCAGCTTTGGTTTTAAATGGTATGTGTGTGTTTTAAAACATTATTTGATCCTCTTCAGTAGTTTTATTTCTATATGGAGGTCAGACATCACAATAAATGGAAAGTTATAACTACTGTTGAGGGTGTAGTACCCTTTCTGTCAACAAAATTGATGTTCTCTGTTGAGTGGCTTCAGTGAGGAGATCACACACACACATGCTTATATACATACACACAGAAATGCATTCAAATTAGTTTCTACAGGATAGAAAACTACAGGATAGAAAAAAAAAAAAAAAGTACTAATTGAGGTGGATCACTGAGGTAGTGCTTATTGTTACGTTCCCTAGAGTTGGCTTGGACTCATAGTGACCTTATGTGTAACAGAATAATATGCTATCACTCTTGCATAATTCTCTCAACTGTTGCTATGTTTGAGCTCATTGTTGCAGGCCCTGTGTGAGTTGATCTCATTGAGTATTTCTCTCTTTCCCCTGACAGTCTAGTTCACCAGGCATTATGTCCTTCTCTGCTCATTGGTCTATCCTGATGATATGTTCAAAATAAATCATTTTTGCACTTCCAGTAAGATGGTG
>NW_006921609.1:13873868-13876898 GCF_000298275.1 Orycteropus afer afer | reverse complement strand
GGGGGGTGGGGACCAGGTTTGCTGGTCAGTTAGAGGCTGGTGGAACCACTGAAACTATGGCCCCTAGCTGCCCTTCATTTCTGAAATTGAGCCCACACTTGTGGCTTCCAGCCAAACAAAAGACAGGCATATGAGTTGAACATATACCTGAGGTACATACACTCCTTGGAGAGAACAATCATGGGAAAAAAAGGGGAGCTTATGCACAGGAAGACAGCTGAGGGGGCAGTAGTGCATAGACAGATGAACACAGGGAAGAGGTAATTATTGGGAGGAAGTGGGAGAGGAGCTGCTGTATTGTGGTAAATTGTGGTCAATGTCATGAGACAAAGTGTATGTAAAGTGCTGTATGGAAAGTGAATTTGCTCTGTAAATTTTCACCCAAATCACACAAAAAAAGAAAGAAAGAAACATAAATAAATACATAAATACAATTATGACAATGAAAAAAATCATTTTTTTCTAAGTAGCATTTTGGCTGTACTTCCTCCAAGACAGATCTTTTAGTTTTTCTGGCAGTCTATCGTATATTCAACTTTGTTTGCCAACACCATAATTAAAATATGTCAATTATTTTTTGTTCTTTCTTTTTTATTGTCCAGATTTCACAAGCATATGAGGCAACTGAAAATACTAACCACTGAGTCAAGTGCACTTTAGTCATCAAAGTGACATCTCTGCTTTTTAATACTTTAAAGAGGTCTTCTGTAACAGATTGGCCCAATTTAACAATGTCATTTAATCTATTGATCCTGCTTCCATGGGCAATGAGTGTTGATTTAAGAATGAGATTCTTGACAACTTTAAACTCTTTGCCATCTGTCATCATATTATTTTTACAAGTCTAGTTGTGAAGATTTTTTTCTTTATGTTAATGTGTAATCGATACTGAAGGTTGTAGTCTTTATCCTTTATCAATAAGTGCTTCAAGTCATGTTCACTTTTAGCAAGCAAGGTGGTGTCACATGTATATCTCCGGTTGTTAATGAATCTTCCTCCAATGCTGATGCCACATTCCTCTTCGTATAGTCCAACATCTCAAATTATTTGTTCAGTTAATTGATTGAATAAATGAAGGGAATGAATACAACCCTGTCACACATCTTTTCCAATAATAAACCACACATTATCCCCTTGTTTTCTTTGATTGACTCCATTTCTATTTATGTACAGGTTCCATATGAGCACAAGTAAATATTCTAGAATCCCCATACTTTGCAGTGTTATGCATAATTTATTATGACCCACACAGGTGGATGTCTTCATGTAGTTGATCAAGCACAGGTAAACATATTTCTGGTATTCTCTGCTTTTGGCAAAAATCTGTCTGACATCAGCAATAACCTATGTCTTCTTCAAAATCTTGTCTGGACTTCTGGCAGATCCCTGAAAATGTAGACTTGCCTCTGTTTTTGAATGATTTTTGACAAAATTTTGCTAACATTTGATATTATTTTATAATTTTTATATTCTTGTTGATCTATTTGAAAGAACACTAGGGGAGAATAATCCTGACCTTGTCATTCTACCTATCACAGACAAAAACAAAAAAAAAAATATTCCCAGAGAAGTAACTTTATCAAGAAGTTCTTGAGATGGTTAGTCAGAATTTTATAGTAGTAAAAGATTTAAATGCCACATTTATTTGCTTATATATATTCTTCAGGGTCTATTCCCTGAAATTCATTTCAGGGAAATCCATCCTTTCATGTCTATGTCTCTAGAGTCCCTGTGTACCCCTCTCTTGTAAATAATAGTCTTCTACTACTCCAATGTTTTGTTTTTAGTTTATGATGCTCAAAATTTTAGGGGTAATTTCATGAGAAAAGCCTTAGAATTGAAGAATTTTTCTAGCCAAATGACTGAATTGTTAATGGAGTGATTTCAGATAGAGAAGAAGGCATTTTAGGTATAGGACCCGCTAACGGGTAAAGACAGCAGCATCTTCTGACCTCTTCTAACCCTCAAGAGGACAGAATCACTATCAGTAGCTCAAGGCCTGTTCTTATGAGGCTAGGCATGCCACCATTCTCCAGCCCTCTTACTAACCTTATCACCAACCATTCCTCCCGTGGCACCCACCACCTCTCTGCTGGGTTCAATAATTCACTGTAGTAGCCACACAGAACTCATATATTATGGGGTTTATTAGGGAAGCAACAGGCTACAATTCAAGTTCAGGAACATGCTCAGTCTCTCTCAGCTGGCCATCTCTCAGCTGAAATTCTCTCTAAGTAGCATGTCTCTCTTTCAGCAGTGCATGCCTCTCATATCTCTCTCTCAGCAGCATGTTTCGCTCAAGTCTCTCAGCGGCGTGTTTGTCTCAGCAGCACGTTTTTCTCAGCCAGCAGTCATAGAGACTCTCTCCTCCTGCCTCTAGAAGGGCTCCTTTCTCAGCCTAGCAGAGTGGCCATAACCAACATATCCCAACATCAGAATTCTATACACCTGAGAGAGAGCCAACTTCCCAGAAGGTTGCTTCCTGCTGCTCCAACAGAAATAAACCAGGTAGATAACTTTAACAATCAGCTACTCACGGCAAAGTGGAGTATAAAGACTATGGCTAGAAAAGCCATACTATGTAATTTACTACACCACAGGGCCTTACTGACATTTGTATCACTCCAAAGAGATAGTACATTTGTACTATATACAAATCAATATTTTACTAAATATTTTACCAAATATTATAAAATATATTACTTAATAATTAATAAAATATGTCATATGTATGTTACTAGACTGTAATCCAAGGCATATTGCTCATTTCTCTATCCCCACATCTTAGTGAAATTCCTGGATACCAGCATAATCTCTACATATTTGTTGAAGTTATTTGAAACTAAATAAAGAGAATTCCCAATGATCCTCAATCTTTTACCCAATTCACAGTGGCTATATCCCATTGTTACACATGATTTCAAATTTGTCTATTGCATTATTGATCTATGTGCATGGGATGCAATTTTTAAATTATGGGATTATTTTATCCAACAATATACCTTGGAAATTTAATATTATGTGTCAGCA
>NW_006921609.1:13862853-13873392 GCF_000298275.1 Orycteropus afer afer | reverse complement strand
TCGGATCCGACACTACGGCAGTGATTAAGCCTCTTTTATATTAAAAACAAATCAAAGCCAAAGAAACAAACTATCCTTTGTGTTTATACCTTCCTCTAAGTCTATTGCCATGACTATACAACACTTTGTATAGTCCAGAGTTTCAGTTTATTTGCTCAGCACAGAAATTGAATAAATTTGGTGAAAGGATACAATCCTGACACACATCTTTTCTAATTTTAAACCATGCTGTATCCCCTTATTCTGTTCAAACAACTATCACTTGGTCTGTGTACAAGTTCCACATGAGCACAATTAAGGGTTCATTAATATTAAATTAATAATTTTTTATCATCCACACAGTCAACTGTCTTTGCATTGTCAATAAAACACAGATAAACATCTTTCTGCTATTTTCTGCTTTCAGCCAACATGCATCTGACATCGGCAATGCTGTTCCTTGTTCCATGTCCTTTTTTGAATCTAACTTGAACTTCTGGTATTTCCTGGTGATATACTGCTACAACCGTTTTTTAATTACCTTCAACAAAATTTTGAAGCCATGTGTTGCATTCTGTTGGATTACCTTTCTTTGGAATAGGCACAAATATGGAAATCTTTCCATAAGTTGTCCATGTAGCTGGCTTCCAAAGGTCTTGGCATAGACAAGTTAGCACTTCCAGCTTGAAACATCTCAATTGGTATTCTGCCAATTGCTGGAAACTTGTTTCTCCCCAATGCCTTCAGTAAAGCTTAAGGAGCTTTAATGGCACAGTGCTTAAGGCATTCGGCAGCTAAGCAAATGATCAACAGTTCAAACTCAGCCACTTTGCTGAGTGCATGTGAAAAAGATGAGACCGATGTCTTCCATAAAGATTTATAACCTTAGAAACCCTATAAGACAGGCCTATTTGTTCTATAAGGTTGCTATAAGTTTGAATTGACTGGATGGCAGTGGACTTGGTTTGGTTTCAGTGCAGCTTGTCTTCTTTCTTCATTATAATCAATTCTTGATCATTTGCTACCTCCTGAAATGGTTGAACACTGACCAATTCTTTTTTGGCTTGGTATTCTTTCCATTGTCTTCTGATGTTTCTTGTTTAATATTTTGCCCATATAATCCTTCAATATTCCAATTTGAGCTTGAATTTTTTCTTCAGTTCTTTCAGTTTGAGAAATGCCAACTGTGTTCTTCTTTTTGGAATTTCTAGCTCCAGGTCTTTACACAGTTCATTATAATACTTTATGTTGTCTTCTCAAGTCACCTTCTGAAATCTTCTGTTTAGCTCTTTTACTTCACCATTTCTTCCATTTGCTTTAACTACACTGTGTTCAAGATCCAGTTTCAGAATATTCTCTGACATCCATTCTGGTTGTTTCTTTCTTCCTTATCTGTTTAAAGACCTTTTCCTTTCTTCATTTGTGATGCCTCGATGTCATCCCACCTATCACCTGGTCTTTTGTTATTGGTATTCATTGTGTCAAATCTATTTGAGATGGTCTCTCGAGATAGTGTCCAAATTCAGGTGGGATATACTCAAGCCCATACTTTGGTTCATGTGGATTTGTTTTAATTTTCTTCAGCTTCAATTTGAATTTGCATATGAGCAATTGATTGTCTGTCTCCCAGTCAATGCCTGGCCTTGTTCTGACTGATGATATTGGGTTTCTCCATCATCTCTTTCCACAGATTTAGTCAATTTGATTCCTGTGTATTCCACCCTTCTGAGGTCCAAGTGTATAGTCATTGTCTACGTTGTTGAAAAAAGGGTATTTGCAGTGAATAGGTTGTCACTCCTGCAAAATTCTGTCATGCAATCTTCAGCATCATTTCTATCACCAAGGCCCTATTTTCCAAATACTGACACTTCTTTGTTTCCAACTTTTTTGAATCACCAGTAGTGATCAATGCATCTTGCATGCATGTCTGATCAATTTCAAATGACAAAAGTTGTTAAAAATCTTAAATTTCTTCATCTTTGGCATTAGTGGTTGATGCATAAATTTCAATAATAGTTCTATTAACTAGTCTTCCTTGTAGGTGTATAGATATTGTCATACCATGGACATTGTTGTACTTCAGGATAGATCTTGAAATGTTCTTTTTGAGGATGAATGCAACAACATTCCTCTTCAAATGTCATTCTCAGCTTTAGACCATATGACTGTTCAATTTAACCTGGTCAATCCCAGTACATTTCAGCTCACTACTGCCTATGGTTGATCTATTTGCTTCCATTTCACTTTTGACAGCTTTCAATTTCCCCACATTCATATTCATACATTCCATGTTCTGATTATTAATGGATGTTTGCAGCTGTTTCTTTTCATTTTGAGTTGTGCCATATCAGCCAATGTAGGCCCCACCATCTTCACTCCATCCATGTCATTAATTTTAAGTCTAGTTTTAGGAAGCAGATTTTCCCCAACACTATTTTGAGTTCATTCCAACCTAAGAAGTTCATTTTCTGGCACTATATAATAAAATGTTCCAATGCTTTTTATAATGTTTTTACTTTATTGTTTTTTTTCAGAAAAAGATTGCCAGGTCCTCCTTCCTAGTCTGTCTTAGCTGGAAGCTCTGATGCAGCCAGAATGCTCCTGAGAAGTGAGAATGGCCAGACTTTGTCTCACCTACTTCAGTCATGTCCGTTCTCTGGAGAAGGATGTCATGCTTGGTAAAGTGGAGGGTCAATGAAAGAGGAGAGGACCCTCTATGAGATGGATAGACATGGTGGTTGCAGTGATGGGCTCAGGTATAGTAGGGATTCTGAGGCTGGCACAGGACTCAGTAATGTTTTATTCTGTTGTACATAAGGTTGCTATGAGTCGGAGACAACTTGACAGCACATAACAACAACAACTGCTAAAACCAGTCCACTATGGGTGATCCTGCTGATATTTGAAATGCAGGTGGCATAGTTTCTAACATCACAGTAACCCAAAAGCCACCACTGTATGACAAACTGAAAATGAGTGGTAGATATTTTAAGTAGAGAGAGCTGTATAATTTATCAAATCCTACAATCCACTTTCTTTCATTTTTCAAAATTTTATTCCTTTAACAGTAACTATTAAATGATATTAAATGAAAAATAACACAGTGTATCCTAAGGAAAAATATAATAAATATATTACATTCACTCTCTATGAACTCACAGTCACAAATTTAAAATAAGGTTGAATATAAAAAAAAAAAAAACACACAATAGGTATTGAAAATATTGAGAAAGCTTAATGAAAAGGGAAATTGCTTCCAAGTGACAGGATCTAGGAAGACTTATTTAGAGAGATGGAATATGAAATGGACTGGAAGGACAAAGAGAATTTAGACAGTGGGATTAAGCAAGAGGGTTTTGTAGTTATTCCTGGCAGGGAGAATAGCATGGAGAGGACATGGAAGCTAAAACTAATTTTTAAAAAGTAAAAATTAACCAATCACATACATTCTCAAAAGAATAAAAACAATTGGCCAAAAATATGAAACAATGCTTAAGTTTGTAATAATCAAGAAAATATAAATTAAAACAATAATGAATAATGACATTTTTACTGTTATAATGATGAAAAATAAAAAAACAAAAGGATTCTTTATTGCTATATATAAAATCACCCAAAATATTGTGGCTTAAGACAAGAATTTATTATTATTTTCCCATTCTTACAGTTCTGTTGGCTTATTAGACTCATTTGGGCAGTTCTCATTGGGAGTTTCTCTGTGGCTGCACACCTGGTGCATGGCTGGTGACTGAAATTAATAGGGACTGGTTTTCCACAGAGCCTCTCTCTGGAGACAGCTTAGACTTTCTCACAACATGATGGTCACAGGGTAGTTACAATTTATTAATGGTCTTTGGCTTCCCCCAGGAGCCATTCCCAGAGGCCAAGCAAAAGCTGTCCTAGCTTCAACAGTCCTGCTCCATGAAGTGTTCTTGGAGCCAGTTCAGATTCAAGAGGAGGAAAAAACACAAGGGTGAGAATACTAGAAAGTGTAATTCACTGAAAACATGGAGAATTCTTAAAAATTACACATTAAAAATTGAGGCCTGGTGGTGCAGTAATTAAGCATTCAGCTGTTCACCAATGGCTTAATGGGAAAAAAGACCTGGTGATCTACACTTGTAAAGATTTTAGCCTAGAAAACCTTACAGATCAATTCTACTCTGCATACAGGGTCACTATGTGTGAGAATTGGCTTCACAACACACAACCACCATACACTAAAATGATTTATCCTTGGGAAGATAACCATTTGGGAAGAAAGGTTAAAAGAGTCATTTAGGCCATTTGTATTTTCTGACAAGATAATTTACAAATTATCTGTGTATTCTAGAATAAATAGTTTTTGAAATAAAATTGTATATATGAAAAATGGCACTTTTAATTTTCAATTTGGTTATTAGTAAAAAGAAGAAAAAACAGGATAATTAGGACAAAATCCTTACTCTCATTGATCTCATAGCACTTTGGGAAAGACTAGAAAACAATTATAATATCATGTGAACTGTTAACAGTAGAATAATATACAAGGTGGCATAGCGTTAGAAAGGGAAGTGAAACTTGTGAGATGTTCTTTAGAATGGAGCT
Source organism: Orycteropus afer afer (assembly GCF_000298275.1). Classification (NCBI taxonomy): domain Eukaryota; kingdom Metazoa; phylum Chordata; class Mammalia; order Tubulidentata; family Orycteropodidae; genus Orycteropus; species Orycteropus afer. The sequence continues at coordinate 13,868,826 of NW_006921609.1, read as the reverse complement.
GATAATTACATAGGAAAAGATTAAAGGGGGGTATCAGGAAAGTAGGGGGTTTGCTGATAAATCAACTGGATATCAGTTGATATAACTATCAGAGTGATTAGGTGACAGAAAAAGCTCCTTTGGTTGCTTAAAGGAGAATGAAGTAGCAAAAGACAGAAGGTGAGACAGGAGGAAGAAAAATGTACTGTTGTTATGTGCCGTTGAGTCGGACCTGACTCATAGCGACCCCTCTTTGGGTTTCCGAGGCAGTATCACTACGGAAGTAGATTGCCCCATGAAGAGCAAAAGACAGAAGGTGAGACAAGGAGGAAGAAAAATGTAGTAGGTGGGAGAAAGAAAGAAACCAACAATAAAGAAAGTTCTAGTAGGAAAAAGGAGCTCTGGTGGTACAGTGGTTAAGGCATTCAGTGCTAACCAAAACGTCAACAGTTTGAACCCACCGTCTGCTTCTGTTAAGATTTACAGCCTTGGAAAGGCAGTTCTGCTCTGCCTTATAGGGTCGTACAAAGGAATTGACTTGATGGCAATGGAGTTAACAGGAAAAGTCATGGTAAAGCACTGGGAAAAAGTATAATAGAGAAAGGAGCAGGAATGGGAGAGGATTAAATGGCTGAGTCAGAAGAAGAGGGAATCCATTCAGTACAGTTTAACTTCCTCATCTGTATAGACAGTAATCATCAGTAGAGGAAGGGAATAAATATTATTGGTACACAGTAGACTTCAGTTGGTGGGGCTTTTTGGTCTGCCTTAGGGGAACACATCCCGCTCTGTGAGACTCACTTTCAGAGAATAACAAAGTGTTACCCAGCATGCAGCTGCTACCAAGAGACAATAATGAAGGTGTCTGGACTTTCCAAATACTTCTCTGAGTCCTCCAGGGTCATTTTCCACTTAATCTCCTGATGCATCCCTGGAGAGGAGTTATGAAAGAACCTTGCTACTGTTCAGTTCACACCCTGAAGAAGCTCAAGCCAGGTTCCTAACTCTCCTTTCTTCCCGGAACATAGGGGCTAAGTCTGCATTCCTCTCCATTCAGTAGCTGAACCCTCTCTAGATTTTAAGATATTACTTCCTCAAAGTCTGGTTGCAGAGTGAAGGTCATTTTTCCTAGGTAAGTTCATCCTTGCTTTACCTAAAGAAAATTACACAATTTGTTTGTTTTAAAGAAGTTGTGAACATGGAAGCTGTAGTCAAAGTACATAGGTTCAAATTCTATGTGCATTGACTGTGTGAATTTGTGCCCAAGTTTATGGCTATGAAAAATTGAAAATATAATGGTATTTTATCATAGAATTGTTGTCTTTAACAAGTTTAAATAAAATTCCTTTCAAAATAATGTTTAAGAAATCTTGAGAAAACTGGATTGAGGGTGCTTCCTTCAGAGCATGGATGGAATTACACCCAACATAGTTATTCTCATTAAATCTCTCCTTTGCTCTTTGGAAGAAATGCTCATATACCTTTATTGTCTACTCTGTTTGAACAACATCTACCCGAGGTAGGAACCCAAGTGTCCCTTCAATATCAAAGCTTAAAATTGCTTTCAAAGGAATTCCTGGGCTTTTACCATTGGTAATATTTAATCTGAATGGTTTACATCTAATGGATAAGCTTACAAGTTTTAAAATTTTCATTTTTGAATAGATATCCCATTTTCCTTCGGTTGTTTTTTCATAGCAAATCTGTTCTCTATAGTCACTCTTGATTGACAGAACTAACAACATGTGGCTGGTTGCTGTTTCTCCATTTCCTGAGGAGTTTATCGAACACTGGAAACATAGATATCACTGCTCTTTCAATGGGAACTCATTTGTCTTTCTCTCTGTTGCTCTTGACAACAGCTTTCTTATTTATAGTTTCTGTTTTTCTGGTTCTTTCATAATCTGCTCAAGTATCTTCTTTGCCTCTAAGCATTACTACTCTTCTTTTGAAATACTTTTCTCATTCCTGTTGGACCTTCTGTTCTTCATGAATATGAGCTTCCTTGTCTTTCTGTGACTGAATGTCTTCCATCTCCTTCTGTTGTCTTTGTTCCCTCTCTTCAGCTTGCATTTAGAGTTAATCTTCTTTCTTCACACTTTGTTCAGCTTTTAGTGTCTGGGAATCTTCCTCACTGTGAGCACTCTCTAAAGCCTAATTTGAGCCATTTCTTCTCTTTTGAGTCTTTCTAGTTCTTCCCTCTTCTTGTCCTTTTTCTGCTGCTGTCTTATCATCCTGCAGCCTTTTGGCCTCTTTGGGGGGCTGCAAAAGTTTAGTAGAAGCAGGGACAGTCATTCTAGATGACCAAGTTGGGGACGGAGGTAGTTAAATTTGTATGTCAACTTGGCTGGGCCTGGTTGAGTGGCTGGGCAGCTGGTGGTAGTTATTCCCCATGAAGAGAGACTGGCAATCAACTCCATGGTGAGATCTAGCACAAGCAGCTGAATAGCTGCCTTTGGGATGTGGTCTTCTTCCTATATATAAGGAGAAGCCTTGGGGTTATCTCTAGTTTGTGGCCTGCTTGGACCCTGCAAGTTGCCATGTTGGTGTTCAGCAGCCTGCCATGCTCTGCTGACCTTGGGACTTACAATATACTTAAATTAATGGCCTGCCATGTAGTTTGGTAACATCAGGACTGTGCCTTTTTATTTATTGAGCTCGAACTTGTTATACTCAGCAGCCTATATCTTCCTGAGTGAAGAAACACCTCTAGCTTCAGTGGGCCAGGAGCAAAAGGCAGAGCTGAAGCCCAAGGCTAAGGGGTTTTCACACAGCCCCTAGAGCTTGGCACTTTGAACTTGGACTTAAAGCCTCCAAACTGTAAGGGTATAAACTCCTGTTTGTTAGGGCCATCCCATTTGTGGTATATTCCTGTTAGAGCGGCATCAGGTAACCAGAACAGAATATGGTACCGAGGGAGTAGGGTGCTGCTTTGATAGATACCTAAAATGTGGAAATAGGAGCAGAGTGCATCCTTCACCTGAGACCCTGGCAGAGAGACCCTGACACATGGCATAAGAGGACGCAGGAGCAGAGCCAGTAGACTAGCAGAGAGATACCTGCAGGAGACCAGAATGAAAGATGGCAGTAGCAGAGCCCAGAGACTGGGATTAAATAGTAACAGGCTTACCAGCCTATGGAGGAGAAAGCCAGGTGCCATTGAGTAAGCAGCTTCCTGGCAGAGTGATTTGCCTTTGGGCATTCATTGGTGAAGAGACTGGCATAAAATGGAATATCAGGTTGGCCGACCCATGGAGCAAGAAAGCTAAGTGTCCTTTGGGCAGAATGATTTCTAGCGGAGTGGGTTGCCCTCGGGCATTAAGGCAGAAGCTGAAAGACTAAGGAAATGGGAAGCAGAGCTGCCTCAGCCTCAAAGGGTAGGATCAAGGCCTTTGGGGGTGGAGCCACCATAGCCCCTTAGGTTTCAAAGAGTTACACCTTCACCAACTCAGTTCTGGAGTGTGTGGCTGCTTGTTCATGTGAGCTGGTGGGATAGAGCCATAGCTGCTGCCCAAGAGTGAGGGGGCAGGGTTGCAAGTCCAAGAGGGAGAGGAATGGGTCCCACCAGGCCAAGGTGGTGAAGTCACCATTTAGAGAAACTAGGGGACTGAAGCCACCTAGTGAGAGAGATGTGTACAGATGCCACAAAATAAAGATTTGTAACAGGTGCCAAGTTGACAAGGGGTAGAATTGTGGTAGTTAAATTTGCTTGGCTGGGCCTGGTTGAGTGGCTAGGAAGCTGGTGGTAGTTATTCCCCATGATGAGACTGGCAATTAGCTCCATGGTGGTATCTACCACAAGCAGCTGTGTAGCTGCCTTTGGGATATGGTCTGCTTCCTATATATAAGGAGAAGTCTTGGGGACAGTCTCTAGCTTATGGCATGTTTAGACCCTGCATGTAGTTGTGTCATTGTTCAGCAGCCTGCCATGCTCTGTCAACCTTGGGACTTACAATATACTTAAATTAATGGCCTGCCACGTGGTTTGGTAACATCGGGACTGTGCCTTTTTATTTATCCAGCTTGGGCTTATTAGCCTCAGCAGCCAGTGGCTGCCTGAGTGAAGAAACACCTCTAGCATCAGGAGGCAGAGTTACTATATGAAGCCAAAGGCTGGGGGGCTTTCACACAGCCCCTAGAGCATGGCATTTTGAACTTGGACTTAAAGCCTCCAAACTGTAAGAAAATAAACTCCTGTTTGTTAAGGCCATCCCATTTATGGTATATTCTTGCCAGAGTGGCACTAGGTAACCAGAGCAGGACAAAGCTAGGTCTTAGGCTTTGTTGGAGTAGCAGAAGAAGCCTCTCACTTGACAAGAGACTTCTCTCCAACTCTGGCTTCTTCTACCTCCATTAGAGAAGACTCATTGGAAAATTTCTAGGTTTCCTTCTCTGGGTCCTTCTTAAGCTCCACTATGATTTGTCTCTTCATAGGACAGATGTTGTTGAGTGATAGGGGGCAGACCTGAGTGACAGCTGCTTTATCTCTGTCCAGAGACAAGTTGGATGTTAGTCTCAAACTGCCTGCAAAAAGGAGGAAATGACTTGGATGGAAGCCAATGTTAGGAGGGATCTGGTTGATAGCATTAGGATGAGATGGAGACAGAGCCCTTCTGATGCCAGAGATAAGGTGGAATGGTACATTTTCTCTGTCTCTCTGCTATATGATTCTCCTGCACAGAGCCCTCAGGTCCCATTACAAAATGTTTAGTAGCTTTGAAGGACATGATATTGATGTCGGTGCAAGATACTTTATCTAGAGACAAGACAACTATGCTTTGACTTCTGGCCAGGAATGAATGTGTGGGTGTCAGGAATCAGTTAGAATACCCAGCAAGTATGTATGGAGTCAGAGGTGATCTAAGGAAGGATATCCAACAGGGAATAGAAACTTTTTTTCTTTTTTAAAAATTCTCATCTGTCTGTAGAGATACTGCCTCAGAAACCCAAGGAGGGGTCACTATGAGTTGGAAATGACTCAATGGCAATAAATTTTTTTTTTAATCTCTCTTCTGCCATAATTAGCCTTCAGGACATTAATACTTCTTATAGTGTTTTTATGAGAATTGCAGCTAATATATATCTCTTAAAATAGTGCCCAGCATGTACTAAATGCTCAAAATATTAAGTATTAGTATTTATTAAGAATTTTTCTACTAATTACTAGGGAAAAACAAAAAGCAAAAAATGAAACAAAAGAAAACATGAAACATTAAATTTTAATTATATCTTATAGGAGAGTTTCCAGAGACTATAATTTGTTAATTGCACTGAAATAGACTAGGCTTTTATTCCTGAAAATGAATTATCTTAATCTATGTTCATCAGCTTTATGATACCTTTTATCAAGGAGAGAGCAGTAGATATGGCTTTGTTTCATGAGACCATTTGTGCTTCTGAGGCCCTCTAGCTTAGCAATGCCCTATTCATAAAGCTTCTGGTAAGCTCGGGAATGATTTACACTGATCATTTCCTCAGCTCTACTTTATGTTGAGTGCTTTGTTTAATTAAACTCTCTCTCTCTCGCACAGAGACACACATAGGAGCACCCACATACTTAAAGGTTTTTTAAAGGTTTGGTGTTTTATTCTTTCATTATTATGTTCCATTTTCCTTTCTGGAATATATACAGTTATACTACTCATAATGCATGTTCTTTGTGTAAATCAAAAGAGGAATTCATTATAGGATGTTTGACACACATTAAGTGCTCTTTCCTTCAGTGACAAGAAATAAACTATCATTAAAAAAAGTACCTTTATATCTTGTGTTTTAAGTCAAACTATTTAAACTATATTCAAAGGTATGTGTTTGTTGTTGTTGTTGTTGTTGTTGTTAGGTGTCATCGAGTCGCTATGACTGTACATAGTGACCCTATGTACAACAGAATGAAACATTGCCCAGTCCTGTGGCAGCCTCACTATCCTTGATATACCTGAGCCAATCATTGCAGCCACTGCATCAATCCATCTCATTGAGGGTCTTCCCCTTTTT
>NW_006921609.1:13858996-13861958 GCF_000298275.1 Orycteropus afer afer | reverse complement strand
CCCAAGCCATGTATTTTCAATTGGCTCATATGCATGTGAGAGCTGGACAATGAGTAAGGAAGACCAAAGAAGAATTGATGCCTTTTGAGTTGTGGTGTTGGCAAAGAATACAGAAAGTACCATGGATAGCCAAAAGAACTAACAAACCTGTTCTGGAAGAAGTGCAGCCACAACACTCCTTAGAAGCAAGAATGGCTGGACTTCGTCTTACCAAACATATTGTTTAGGACTATGGAATGTCACACATTGAATCAGATGCTATTCAACCTTTCTATTAAATATTGCATTAGGGGACTAGTTTTGATTTGAAGAATATGCTTATAACTTGGCAAGATGTTTGCTTACCTGTTTCCCCTTTTTTTTTTTTGACTTTTTATTGTGAGTTGACTGAAAGTTTACAGAGAAAATTCATTTTCCATGCAATAGTTCACACATATTTTGTTTCATCACATTGATTTCACTCCCCACAATATAATAACATTTTTCTCACTTCATCCTTGTGGTCGCCTTTTCCATGTGGCCTTGTTTCCTACACATTCCTGACTTTTGAGCTTTTCTCCCTGACATTGCTGCCCTTCTTATCTTCTATGATTGATTGTTCCAAGGAGCACACCTTCCTGGTTTAATTGTTCAACTCTTAGTCCTGAAAGGTAAGCCACAGGAGTACATTTAATTGAGGGTCCAAAAGGGGAATAGGGTCCATAGTGTTGAATTTCACAATTCTCTGTTACACCAATAAACCTGGTCTTCTTCTTATTATTATTAAGTTGTGTTCCACATTTTTCTCCCACTCTGTCCACGATCTCCAATTTTGATCTCTTTCTCAATGCTTGGCAATGGTAGCTGACCACCTTCTAGTTCTTTTGGCCTCAGGGTCATGTAAGTTGGGGTTCCCATGGTTCACTAGTCACTTGGACTAATTTTCTCCATGTATCTTTGATTTTCTTCACTCTTCTTTGCTCTGAATGGGGAGAGACCAATAGTTGCATCTTAGATGACTGCTCACAAGTGTCTAAGACCTCAGTTGCTACTCACTAAAGTAGGATGTAGAACAATATTTTTGTGTGTTGTATTATGCCAGTTGAGCTAGATGTGCTCCAGGCCCATGGCCTCAAGCCCATAGGCCCAGCACCTCAATCTCTCAAGGTGTTTGGTTGTGGGTAAGAAGTTATCATAACTTTGCCTCTTGTTCCTTCTATTATATATGTGGATATTTTTATAGGACATATAACTATGTATGTAGAAATATGGTCTGTCAAACCTATATGTGGTCATGAGTATATTCCTGTTTACCTACTCATATTTTATCATCTTGCCTGTCTACCCATGTATCCAACAATAAATTAATTTTTGTTATTATTGACAATGCAGTATTGTGTATGTAGTGTACTTATGTTTGTTGTTTGTACCTCTTGTGCACCTCTCCATGCCATCCTTTTCGTTAGTATTATTGTGCTGGTCACCCAGTTTTGATATACTGACTTTCCTTTCATCCAAATCAATACATGTTTCTAACCTAGGTAGCAATTTTTCCTCTCTTCTCTCATTGCTGGTAACTAAATAAGAAAGTTTCCTTCCGTGTGTAAACATTTCCTGGACTTTTTATAATAGTGTGTAGTTATGTTGTTGTTAGGTGCCATTGAATCATCTCCGACTCATAGCGACCTTACGCACAGCAGAAGGAAACACCACTAGATCCCACAACAGCTCCACGATCTGTGCCATACTTGAGCCCATCATCATAGCCACTGTATCAATCCCTCTAGTTGAGGGCCTTCACTTCTTTCATCCACTCTCCATCTTAAAAAGCATGACATCATTCTCCAGGGAATGGTCCCTTTGGACAACATGACCAAAGTAGGTGAGACAAAGTCTGGCCATTCTCTCACCCAAGGAACATTCTGGCTGCACTTCCTCCAGGAGAGATTGTTAGTTCCTTTAGCAGTCCATGGTACACTCAGCATTCTTTGCCAGAGCCAAAATTCAAAAGCATCAATTTCTTTGGAATGATACAAACATGGATCTCTTCCAGGCAGATGGCCAGGTAGCTGTCTTCCAAATATCTTGGCCTAGCTGAGTGAGTGCTTCCAGTGGGGGCATCCATTTGTTGAAACATTTCAATGGGTATTCCATCAATTCCTGGAGCCTTGTTCTTTGCCAATTCCTTCAGTGCAGCTTTGACCTCCTCCTTCAATATCATTGGTTCTTGATCATATGCCACCTCCTTAAATGGATGAACATTGACAAAATTCTTTCTGGTACAGTGACTCTGTTTATTCCTTCCATCTTCTTTTGATACTTCCTGTGTCATTCAATATTTGGCCCATTTGTTGTTGTTGTTAGGTGCCATCAAGTCGTTTCCTACTCATAGTGACCCCACGCACAGCACAACGAAACACTGCCTGATCCTGCACGAGCTCCATGATCCCTGCTATAACTTGAGCCCATCATCACAGCCACCATGCCAATTCATCTCGTTGAAGGCCTCCCCCACTTTCGTTGACCCTCCACTCTACCAAGCATGATATCCTTCTCCAGGGAATGGTCCCTTCTGACAACATGACTGAAATAGGTGAGACAAAATCTGGCCATTCTAGCTTCCAAGGAGAATTTTGGGTGTACTTTCTCCAGGACAGATCTGTTAGTCCTTTTAGAAGTCCAAAGTACTTTCAGCATTCTTTGCCAGCACCACAAGTCAAAAGCATCAACTCTTCTTTGGTCTTCCTTATTCATTGTCCAGCTCTCACATGCATACGAGGCAATTGGAAATATCATGGCTTGTGTTAGGAGCACCTTAGTCCTCAAGGAGACATTCTTGCTCCTCAGCACTTGAAACAGTTCCCTCAGGCAATTGACTTCCCAAGGCTACATATCGTCTAATGTTCTGACTACTGCGTCTATTGGCATTGATTGTAGAACCAAGCAACGTGAATTCTTTGACAACCTCAATCTTCTCTCCATT
>NW_006921609.1:13854578-13855861 GCF_000298275.1 Orycteropus afer afer | reverse complement strand
ACAACAACAACAATCCCATTCTCCCATCCTGTTGCTTTGGGCATGCCTGGGTTCCCTCTCCTCACTGGATCCCTGTGACTGACTGCCATTTGGCCCATAGAATCTTTCAATAATGCAACTCAAGGCTTAATTGTTTTCTTCAGTTCTTTCAGCTTGGGAAATGCTGAACATGTTCTTTCCTTTTTCTTTTCTAACTCCATGTCTTTGGGCATTTCATCATAGTAATTGGCTTTGTCTGTTCAAGTTTCTCTTTGAAATTTTCTGTTCACCTGTTTTATCTTGTCATTTTCCCAATTTCTTTAGCTACTCTGCTTAAGGGCAGGTTTCAGTGTCTCTTCTGACATCCATTTTGGTCTTTTCTTCCTTTCTCATCTTTTAAATGACCTCTTGCTTTCTTCTTGGATGATGTTCTTGATGTCATCCCACAATTCTTCTTTCAGTCACTCGTGTTCAATACATCAAATCTATTCTTCAGATGGTCTCTAAATTCAGGAGTGATATATTCAAGATCATGTTTTGGCTCTTGAGGACTTGTTTTAATTGTTTTCATCTTTAAGGTAAACTTGCCTATGAGCAGTTGATGTTCTGTTCCATAATCAGCTCCTGGCCTTGCTTTGGCTGAAAATATTAAGCTTTTCTGTCACCTCTTGCCACAAATGTAGTCAATCTGATTCCTGTGTACTCCATATGGTGAAGTCCACGTGTATAGCCACCATTTGTGTTGTTGAAAAAAGGTATTTGCAATGAACAAGTCATTGGTCTTGCAAAATTCTATCATGTGATATCCAGCATTGTTTCTGCCACTGAGGCCAACTTTTCCAACTACTGGTGATTCTTCTTTGTTTCCAACTTTTGCATTCCAGTCACCAGTGATAATTAATACATCTTGATTATATGTTCAGACTGCAGAATTTGATAAACATCTTCAGTTTCCTTATCTTTGGCTTTGGTGGCCAAAGATGTACTTATACAAAATTTGTCCTTGAATGATTCACTTATTTCACTCAGCATAATGTTCTCCAAGTTCATCCATGTTATGAGGTGTTTTGTGGATTCTTCATCATTCTTTAATGTTGTATAGTATTCCACTATGTATGTGTACCATAGTTTGGTTTTCCATTCTTCCTCTGATGGACACTTGGGTTGTTTCCATCTCTTTGCTATTGTTAATAGTGTTTTGATCAACATGGGTTTGCATATATGTATTCTTGTCTCAGCTCTCTGTTCTTTAGGATCTATAACTAGTAGTGTTGTTGAAAAAAGGTGTTTGCAATGAACAAGTT
>NW_006921609.1:13851354-13853223 GCF_000298275.1 Orycteropus afer afer | reverse complement strand
GTGTTTAATTTGCCTCTTTCTTCTTTTGTGATGGCATGCATTTATTGTTATAAGTTGGCATGTAATCACTGCTTTTGTTGTGTCCCAAAGATTTTGGTATGTTGTGTTTTCATTCTCATTTGATTCATGGAATTTTTTAATTTCACTTTTTATTTCTTCCATTACCCAGTCAATCTTAAAGAGGGTGTTGTTCAGTTTTCATATGTTTGCTCTTTTTCCATTGATCTTCCTACTGTTTATTTTTAATTTGATAGCATTGTGATCTGAGAAGGTGCTTTGCAGTCTTTCAATGCTTTAACATTATTGAGGCTTTCTTTATGGCCTAACATACGGTCTATCATGGAAAATGTTCCATATACACTGGAAAATAATGTATATTGGGCTGTTGGTGAATGAAGTTTTTTGTAGACATCTCTAAGGCCAGTTGGTGGATTGTATTATTTAGTTCTTCTGCATCTTTGTTGAGATTCTTCCCAGTCGTTCTATCTGTGATTGAAAGTTGTAAATTAAAGTCTCCTTCTATGACTGTGGTGTAGTGCATAAGGCACTTGACTACTAACCACAAGGTTGGTGGTTCAAGCCCACCAGCCACTCTTGGAAGTCATATTGGGCAATCTACTTCCATAGTGATACTGCCTCAGAAATCCAAGGAGGGGTCGCTATGAGTTGGAGATGACTCAGCAATACATAACAACAACAACAACACTATGGCTGTTGAGTCATCTATTTGTCTTTTCAAATCTGTTAAAATCTGATTTATGTATTTTGGGGCTCTTTCGTTGGGTCTATAGATATTTATTATGGTTATATTTTCTTGTTTGATCCTGTAATCATATAATGTCCTTCCTTGTCTCTTATGGTCATTTTTGTCTTTAGTCAATTTGATCAGAAATTAATATTGCAACTCCTGTCCTTTTTTGTTGTGATTTACTTGATACATCTTTTTCCAGCCTTTGATTTTTAGTCTATTTTTGTCTTTGTCTCTAAGATATATCTCTGATAGACAGCATATTGATAGGCTGTTTTCTTATCCAGATTGCAACTCTCTGTCTCTTGAGTGGTGCATTTAATCCATTGACATTCAGTGCAATTATCTACAGGATGAATTTGGTGCTGTCATTTTGTTATGTGTTTTTTTTTCATCAAGTTCCTGGTTTCTTTGTTTCATCTAATTTTCTGTACTGGGCTCATTTTGTTTATGATTCATGTTATTATTTCCTTTGGTTCTGTTGTTTTAGTATTTGCTGAATATTTGTGCTTGTCCTCTTTTTTATTGTGATGTGAAGATTTATCCTTTTTCTTTGAGGTTACCCTGTGATTTATAATTTTCTCTCTGAGTTTAGAACAGTTCATTCTATTTTACAGTTGTCTTGGCTTCCTCACTGTTTAGAAGTTCTGTAACTACACTATTTTTTTCCCTCTTTTTGCCAATTGTCCTCTTTTGCCAACTGATGTCTCTGGTTCCCTGTTCACACTCTTTAAGCTTATTTCACATTGCATGCTTCCATAATTGGGTTGGTTTCTGTGTTGTATCATCACTTATATTAATGGTAGGTTGTTGTATGCTATTATTAGTTCTCTTTTCATAGGACTGCTTTAGTTTCTCTTATAAGGGTTGCCTGGTTTTAACTAATTTTCTTAATTTCTACTTATCTGGAAATCTACTAATTTCACCACCAATGTGAGGAACAATTTTGCTTGTATATAATTAATTGTCTAATTGTTGGAGATGTTTATTTAAGGTGCTGATTTTGGCTCTTTCTTCTTGTTTGGAAAGTTTTCCCTTTCAGGGTTTTACTTATACCATTGCATTGCCTTCTCATTTGCATGATGTTGTAGTTAAGTTTGTGTATCAACTTGGCTGGGCCT
>NW_006921609.1:13848412-13850811 GCF_000298275.1 Orycteropus afer afer | reverse complement strand
TGACACTAAGTAATCTAAACCTATGATTTCTGCTGAGAAATCAGCCTATTCTTATTGGTTGCCCTCGTAGGTAACTTTCTGTTTTTTCCCATGCTGCTTTCAAGATTTTTTCATTGTCTTTGGTTTTGATGAGTTTGATGATGATATGTCTTGGTGATTTTCTTTTGAGGTCTATGCTGTTTAGGGTTTGTTGGCCTTCCTGAATGGATATATTCTCATCTTTCATCATATCAGAGAAGTTCTCTTCCAACAAATCTTATACAATTTTCTCAGTGGTTTTCTTTTACTCTTTCTGTTCTGGAATTCCGATTACATGTAGGTTATTCCTTTTAATGGTATCCCTCATGAGTCTTAGGTTTTTTTTTTCATTTTGTTTTGATTTTCTTTCTGATTGATCTTTTTCCAAAGAAGTATGCAGGTATTTGTCTTCAAACTTTATAACCCTGTCTTCCATTGATTCAATTTGACTCTTTTGCTCTTTCCATGTGTTATTTAGTTCTGAAAATTTAGAATTAATCTTGTGGATTTCTATCTGTAGATTTTGTGTCAGTCCTAATTTTTCATTTATTTTGTCATTTTGTTCTTGTATTTTCTTCCAAAAATTGTTCTAGGGTTTTGTCTGTGTTTTCTTTAATGTCATCATTGTTTTCCTCCATCTGTCTCTGAAACCATTGACGGTACCTAATTCAAAATTCTTTTGAATTTCTTGTCAGGGAGTTCCAATGTAGCTTTTTCCTCAGAGATGTGTTCTGGGTCTGTATTCTTGTCCCTTGTTTCTCTGCTTTATCTTACTTCTTCGTGTGCACTGTGATGATCTGTTGTCTCTGAGACACTGTGACTTTGTTGTATTTATATTTAATTGGTGATTGTATGTTGGAGTGATTCAACCAAGATTTTCATTTTCTTTTTAAAAATGGTTTCATGTCTTTTTAAAAATGGTTTCAGTCCCTCTCCATTGAGAATAATGTTGGTGCTTGGTTTTACATGTATGCCCTTTATTTTGTTGAAGAATTTCCCTTCTATTCCTATTTTGCTGAGAGTTTTGATCAAGAATTGACATTGGATTTTATCAAATGCCCTTTCTCCATCAATTGATGTGATCATGTGGTTCTTTTCCTTTGTTTTATTTACATGATGGATTATGTCAATTGTTTTTCTAATGTTGAACCATGCTTGCATAACTGTTATGAATCTCACTTGGTCACAGTGTGTTATTTTATTAATTTTTATTATAATTATTATTTTTTTTATATAGTGTTCCATTATATCGGGTAGGATTTTGTTTAAGATTTTTGCATCTATGTTCATGAGGGATATTGGTCTGTAATTTTTCTTTATAGTTGCGTCTTTACCTGGTTTTGGTATTAGGTTTATACTTGCTTCATAAAATGAATTTGTCAGTGTTCAATCCTTTTCTATGTTCGAGAATAGTTTTAGTAGGATTGGTGTCAGCTCTTGTCTGAATGTTAGTTATAATTATCCTGTGAAGCTTCTGGACCAGGACTTTCCTTTCTTAGTAGTTTTTTTTATGACCTGTTCAATTTCTTCTTTTTTTATGGCTCTGTTCAAATTTTCTACCTCAGTAATGCATTTCTAGAAATCTGTTAATTTCTTCTAGGTTTTGAAATTTGTTATAATACAGTTCTTCATAGTTTCCTGATTTTATCCTTTTTATTTCAATTGAAATGGAATTGGTTCCATTTCATTTCTTATTCTTGTTATTTGTATCTTATCCTCTTTTCTTTTGTTAAATGTGCCAGTGATTTATTTTAAATAAAAATATTTAAAACAAAATATTTAAAGATTTTATTAATCTTTTCAAAGAAGCAAACTCTAGTCTTGTTGATTCTTTCTGTTTGTTTTTCTGTTTAATTTATTTCTGTTCAAATCTTTCTTATTTCATCTCTTCTGGTAACTGTAGGGCTGTTTGTTTGTTTGTTTTTGCTGCTGTTTTCCTAATTGTTGCAGATGTTTGATTAAGGTGTTGATTTTGGCCCTTTCTTCTTCCTGGGTGTGGGCATTTATTGTTATAAATTGCTTTCTGAACACTGCTTTTGTTGTGTCACAAAGATTTTAGTACGTTATGTTTTTATTCTTATTTGATTCAAGAATTTTAAAAATTTATTTTTTCTTTCTTGTGTTGCTCAGTTTTTAAGGATGGTGTTACTCAGTTTCCATGTGGTTACTTTTTTCCCTTGATCTTCCTATTGCTGATTTTTTATAATAATTTTATAGTATTGTGATCTTTGGCGATGCTTTGTAATATTTTGATATTTCTGAATTTATTGAGCCTTGCTTTGATGTCTAACTTCTGGTCTCTTCTGCAGAATGTTCCATGTGTGCTGGAAAAGAATGTATACTCATTGTTGCATAAAGTGTTCTGTATATATCTATAAAGG
>NW_006921609.1:13846535-13848186 GCF_000298275.1 Orycteropus afer afer | reverse complement strand
TTTTCCTTGTCTCTTACGGTAGTTTTTGTCTTAAATATTACTGGAAATTAATATTACCACTCTTGCTCTTTTTTTATTGTCATATATTTGATATATTTTTTCCAAGCTTTAATTTTTACTGTTTTCTTTGTATATATCTTGTGTGTCACTGGTAAGATTTTAAGTATTTTATCTAAGAATTTTAAGTATTTTATTTAAGTATTTTATTCTAAGTATCTTATCTTTTTGCTAGCTTTTATAAATAATACTGTTTTCCTTATTTCTTTTCAGAAGCCCCTTTTTGCCTTTGTATCCAAGGTGTGTCTCAGTGCACAGCATATTGATGGATCATATTTTCTTATCCATTACACAACTCTCTGTCTCTTGATTGGTTCTTTTAATCCATTTATATTCAGTGTAATTAAGGACAAGTATGAATTTAGTGCTATAATTTTGTTATTTATTTACTTATTTTTGTGTGTGTGGTGTTGGTCATTTCTTTGTTCCATAAAATTTACTCTGTTGAGCTGATTTTGTTTATGATTTTTTTTATCATTTCCTTGTGCTTATTGTTTTAGTATTTATTAACTATTTGTGCATTTCTTTTTTTTTTTTTTTTATGAGGTTTATTAATTTTCCTTGAGATTCCACTATGATTTATTATTTTCTTCCTAAGTTAGGAGCTCTGGTAGCATAGTGGCTAAAGCACTTGACTGCTAACCAGAAGGCTGGCAGTTCAAACCCACCAGCCACTCCTCGGAAGGAAGGTTGGGCAATCCTACTTCCGTAGTGATACTGCCTTGGAAACCCAAGGAGGGGTCGCTATGAGTCGGGGCCGACTCAACGGCACATAACAACAACAACAACAAACAACAAGTTTAAAACAGTCTATTCTATCTTGAAATCATCTAGACTTCCTCTCCATTTGGAAGTAGTGCATCTACACTATTTATTCCCTCTTTTTGCTTTGTAATTGTCCTCATTTACAAATTGATGTCTCTGGATCCCTGACTTTAGTTTTCTAAGTTTGTTTGTCTTTGGATATATCTATATCTAAGTTGGTTTCTGGTTTATGTTGTTTTAAGTGTTAATCACAAGTTGTTGTCTGCTGTTGTTGGTTCTCTGTCTAAGATTTCCCTTTAGCACCTCTTGTAAGGTTGGTCTGTTTTTACAAATTCCCTTAATTTCTGTTTATCTGGAAATGTCCTAAATTTGCTATTATATTTGAGGGATATTTGTTTTGGGTATATAATTTTTAGTTGGCAATTTTCTTCTATTAGTGTTTACATATGCCATCCTATTACCTTCTCACCTGCATGGGTTCTGTTGAGAAATCAGAGCTTAGTTTTATTGGTTGCCCTTTGTAGGTAGCTTTTAATTTTTCCAGAGCTGTTTTCAGGATTCTTCTTTGTCTTTGATTTTGGAAAGTTTGGTTATTATATGTCTTAGCATATCTTTTGAGGTTTATGCTGTTTGGATTTTGTTGAAATTCTTGAATGTATGTCTTCTCATCTTTCATCATATTAAGGAAGTTCTCATCCAAAACATCTTCAACAATTTTCTCTGTGGTTTAATTTGGCTTTTCCTGTTCTGGAATTCCAATAACATGTAAGTTATTCCTTTTGCTGGTATCCAACAGAAATCTTAGGCTTTCTTCATTTTTTTTTTTTTT
>NW_006921609.1:13842781-13845930 GCF_000298275.1 Orycteropus afer afer | reverse complement strand
GTGCCACTCTGTTGGTAGTTTGGTAACACTTAGGCACTCATCAACTGTCTCCTGGTGAGTATGATAGAGAATGAGAATGTGTGCACAGATCTCTGTTAGCTGTTCATGTAGAGCAGTTAGAGTCAGTTGGGCTTGTAAAGGCTGGCATCTATTGTTGATCAGTTGCTGGAGAAGAAGGTGGTGGCCCTCTGCCACAGGGTGGGGATGGCTGGGTTGCAGGAGGTGCAGATATGGATTGGTCATATGGGAAAAGTTGATGTCTCCCATCAGGTGGGACAAAAAACAAAACACCACCACCAAAAAAAATAACCAAAAAAAATCAATCAATCAAACAATTAAAAAAGAGAATAAAAATCACAAACAACATAAATGAACAACCACAGAAAGAAAAATCCATAAATGAAAAGGAAAGAAGAAAAGAAATACATGGACAAAGTGGAAAAGAATAAAGCATCTAAGGAAGGGGAAGAAAAGAGAGCAAGAGAAAAAGAATAGTAAAGAAAAAATATTAAAAATGCAAAAAGAGAAACAAAGATGAGAAAAATGAAAAGAAGAAAGGAAAGAAAAAGAAGGAAACAAGGAGACATTATAAGAAGATGAAGAACCAGGAAGAGAAAGAAACGGAGAAAAATAAAAGGAAGGGGGAAAAAGGAAAAGAAAACTGGGAAGAGGGAAAAGCACCTTGGTGGTGTTCCTGCTGACCAAGAAGTTGGTGGAAACATGGCATCTGATTCCTGAAGGAGTTCTTTCCAGTCCAAAGGGCAGCTGAGAGCAGCACTCCTGGTTCCTGAAGGAGTTCATGCTGGCCCAGAATGTGTCTGGGCATAGACTGCCTTTTACCAGAAAAAGTTCCTGCTATCCCAAAAAGTGGCAGGGTATAAGGGCCTTAGTCCCAGGAAGGTTCTAATAGCCCGAAAGGAAGCTGAGGCAGGACACCAGTGACCAGAAAGAGTTCCTGCCAGCCCAAACGATGATTGAGAGCAGAGCAGCTGGTCCCAGAACTAGTTCCTGTTCACCCAGCAGACAACTAGGGGCAGGACACCTGATCAGACAGAGTTCCTGCTGGCCCAAAACATGTCTAGGAGCAGCACCCCTGGACCCAGAAAAAGTTCCTGCTAGTTTAAAAGGTGACTGGAAAAAAGGGACCTGGTTCCAGAGGACATTCCTGCCAGGCCCCAAAGCATGTGTAGGTAGAGTGTTTCGTCCCAGAAAAAAATTCCTGCTGTCTCCAAAGGCTACTGGGTGTAGGTCATCTATTCCCAGAAAAAGTTCCTATTGGCCCAAAATGTAGCTGGAAATGGACACCTAGTCCCAGAACCAATTCCTTCCTGCCACAAGGCAGCTGGTGGCACCCAGTACAGGATGGAATTCCTGACAGTCCAAAAGTTGGGTAGGTGCATGGGGTATGGCACCATCTCTATTCACTGAGAGGGTGTGGAATCCAAGGAAAGCAAGTTTGAATATTGCACCTTTCTGGTGTCCAGTCATCAGCATGTTGCCTATGCAGTCTTTAACAAGTGTAGTCAATTATAAGGTTGCTGCTCTGATTGCAACACCACTCACAAGTGTTCAAAATAGCCATGCCATCAGGCCAGATGACAGTCCACAACTCAGATTGTTTTCTTATTCACTATTTTCCTTCAGTATCTTCTATTAGGGAGTTCTAGTAGCATAGTGCCTAAGGCACTTGACTGCTAACCAGAAGGCTGGTGGTTCAAACCCAAAAGCCACTCCTCGGAAGGAAGGTTGGGCAATCCTACTTCCGTAGTGATACTGCCTTGGAAACCCAAGGAGGGGTCATTATGAGTTGGGGCCGACTAGACAGCAAATAACAACAACAACAAACAACATCTTCTATTAGTAGATATTTAATACACTTCTTTACCCTCGCCTTCCTAGCTCAGTTTTGTAGGATTATCCTCTGTATCTG
Source organism: Orycteropus afer afer (assembly GCF_000298275.1). Lineage (NCBI taxonomy): Eukaryota > Metazoa > Chordata > Mammalia > Tubulidentata > Orycteropodidae > Orycteropus > Orycteropus afer. The sequence continues at coordinate 13,844,000 of NW_006921609.1, read as the reverse complement.
TTTCATTTGGTTCCTCTTTGTTGTAGAGGGTCTTGGTCTTGTCTGCCTATTCCACCATCTTGCCAGATGTCCCCTGCTTGTCTGTTCTCTGTGGAGCTTCAAACATAGTCGTATTATTCTTGGTAAATTGTAGTACAAATTGAATTAATATAATTTATTTATACTGAAAATAAATAAATCACTTACCTTTTATCTGCTTGGGCAGTGGGCACAGTGTTATAAAATAAATAAATCATCCTATACCAAATATTAAACCATTATTTTTGCTTCAAAATATATCAGACCTTCTATAGACTGAATACCCCAAATAGTAAAACATCAACATGAGAAACACTCATTATTAAGATAATGGGTAGTATAAGACATATGGTGGAACAAACTGGCATATTCTATTTATTTTTATTAAAAATGATGTTACTTATTACTAAACTCCTTAAGGCCTTTCTGTAGGTTGGAGCTATAAATTGAGTAAATAAAGCTCTAGGTAGCCCTTCCTCTCAAAGATTTTGCAGTTGATTTTCCATCTTGTTCTGCACTGCAGAGCAGATCAGACTTCAAGCTTAATCACACCACACAGCACCAGTTCAGAGGGATCAGGCAGAGCAACAAAGGATAAGCAGCTTTCTGAAATGAGATTCCTCTACTACTTCCTTAAAGGTTAGATTATAGATAAGAAACCTGAGTACATTTAAAAACTGCATAGAGTTGGAAGAGTAAATGATAGTTATCACATTTATTATTATTATTATTATGCTCCAATATTTATTTATTTAGTTAGTTATGCTTTATTTATTATTTATTTATTTATTTATTTGGTTTGTTAGTTATTTTGCAGTGGTCATCATGTTTTAAATAAGTAAATAGATTCATTAACAACCTGTGATATGCAGATGACACAACTTTGCTTGCTGAAATTGAACAGGACTTGAAACACTTACTGATGATGATCAAACACTGCAGCCTAGATTATGGATTATATATCAACAGAAAGACAACAAAAAATCTTCACAACTGGACCAATAAGCCGCATCATGATAAAAGGTGAAAAGATTGAAGTTGTCAAAGATATCATTTTACTTGATCCACAATCAACAGTCATGGAAACATCAGTTAAGAAAGCAAATGATATATTGCATTAGGCAAATCTGCTACAAAAGAAGTCTTTAAGGTGTTAAAAAGCAAAGATGTCACTTTGAGGACTAAGTTTTGTCTCACACAA
>NW_006921609.1:13839641-13841581 GCF_000298275.1 Orycteropus afer afer | reverse complement strand
ACTTCATAAATTATAATACTCTTGGTATAAATGTTTTTTTTTTTTTTTAATCAATTAATTTCACTCTTAAATGAAGGGGAAACAGGAGCTAGAAACACTTTCATTTCATGCATCATTCAAGCTTAGGGTAAATTACGATAATGCCCTGCAGGTAGAGAAAATATATGGATTTTCATGAAATGTAAAATAAATTATGTCATCTGTTTTGTGTCCCTTTTCTTGTCCCAAAAGTTAAAAATCAATTGAGTAGAATGCTCCCTGTTATCATATTTTTCCTCTTCTGAATCATTTTTTTGTTTTGCATCTATATCCCAGAAAAAGCTGTAACCATGACAGGATATATTATCCACTGAAATCTGAACAGAAGGGCAATTCCTAATCAAATTGGCACTAATTTCTTTCTGTACAAATTATCATCATTCACAGGAAATTTGCTTTCAAAGAGCTGTGCCAACTTGAGGTAAGGTTTTTACCACTTTTATTTCAGCCCATCGAAACAACTGGTCAAATCACTCTAAGACAGTTGTCTTTTTTCCTCCCCCTACTCATTTTTTATTTTGAAGAATAGATGAAATGTTGATGTCTCATTTATTCTAAACTTGTTCCACTTAAAATAAAAGTGCTATAGACAGAGCTCTCCATTTTTAATAACATTTCTTAATGATATGGGATTGGGTACAATGTAGACATTTAAAAAAGGCTATTGTAGATATTAGGAGCTCTGGTAGCATGGTGCTTAAGGCACTTGACTGCTAACCAGAAGGCTGGAAGTTCAAACCCACCAGCCACTCCTCGGAAGCAAGATTGGGCAATCTACTTCCCTAGCGATACCACCTCAGAAACCCAAGGAGGGATCGTTACCACCTCAGAAACCCAAGGAGGGATCGCTATGAGTCAGGTCCTACTTGACGGCACATAACAACAACAACATTGTAGGTATTACAGTAATATTAAGACATGTTTTATTATCAATTGGGAATTTATATTATATCTTGTCTAACAATATATATCCAAAAAGAGAACAAACATAAGTCAGACAACAGACTCCTATGTTCCTCACTGATACATTACTTTATATAATTTGTACAGACTTCCAGGTATCATCATAATATTTATATATAGTTCTCTAACTTCTCATCATCTACACTGTTGTGTTTCTATACCATCTGCTCAAAATATATATTTCATAGATTTAAAATAATGTCATTATTTCAGTAGTATGCCAGATAGCAAATATTGTTAAAATATACCAGAAAGGTAGAAAACAAGGCAGTATTCTATGATTCTGCAATCTCGTACCCATATGCATTTAATTACCTTTTATTGTTGCTCCAGTATAAAGCAGTCTCATGTACAAACTTGTGGCTGGGAAATTTTGATAATTATGGTTTTATTACTTCAGTTTTGTAGTTTTAACCACAACAAGATGAAAGACTTCATCTGAAAAAAAAAAAAAAGTCTTTGCCAGTAAAAAGTGTTAATTACAACATAAATGATATTGGTGAAAATATTTGAAATTTTCAGGTTTAATTAGGTCTGCCGCCAAAACAGAACTGTCATAAGGCTTGGCATGGCAGTTTTAATTCCTATGTGGGTTTTCTTCTTCAAGAGAATAACTTAGAGGGAGTGAAAAAATTATCATGTCATTTGTTTGAAACATGTTGTTCAAGGATGTACTTAAGCTGCAGTGTAATATTCATCTGAAATATGTTACTGTGACAAAATATTTTCAACCAAGGTTTCCAAAGAGTTACATATTCATCCCTTATGTATTCCTTTCTTTCTCCTCCTTTTCCTAAGATATGATTAGAATCTGAGCCAATGTAGATAAAAAACAGTTTCTCATGTATATTTGAAAGAATTGCATCCTCTGTATATTATCAACCTACGTTCAATAATCTTGAGACTTGGATATAACCTAACAGAAGAGTAGGATATAC
>NW_006921609.1:13836014-13839141 GCF_000298275.1 Orycteropus afer afer | reverse complement strand
GGTTCAAACCCACCAGCCACTCCTTGGAAGGAAGGTTGGGCAATCCTACTTTGGTAGTGATGCTGCCTCGGAAACCCAAGGAGGGGTTGCTATGAGTCGCCGTCGACTCGCCGGCACAGAAAAACAACAACAACATGCCAACAATTAAATGAGTAACCAGAAGGATTTCCAAAACAAAACCAGTGAAGTGAAGAACAAAATTTCTTCTGTGACATGGAATCTATGTTTTCATGATACAAAAGGCAAAAAAGATTTTGCATGTTGATGTTGGTGATATTCCTTAACTCCTAAAATATTTTTTGCTCTGTGTATATGTAATGAGGTAGCTTTGGAAAAAACAAGGTATTGCCAGCCAGAATAACTAGGTACAGATAATTGATGTGCTAATTGTTCCCTTTAGTTACATCTTTTGATCCTCCTTCTATATCATCTTTTTAGTTCAAAACACTCAACCTATATCTCCTTTATGTCCTTTTCCTCTGCCCAAGTCACAACTTCTTCATCTTTGCTCCCCACACTAGATATTTTTTTTCCATTCCTAGGTGAAGAAATAAATATCCCAATTACTCCAAAGCAACAAAATGACATCCTCCTCAGTAATTCCTTTGTACAAAGTGGAACTTGCCCTGCTATCCTTACCATCCAGCATTTCTCACATAAGAAGGAATCTGGGCGTGAGGATGAGGAGCAAGAAATCAGTCTGAGATCATCTTACTTGAGGGGACTGAATTCTTCATGGGAAGAGGATTTAACATCCCCAAATCCTTCATTTACTCCCTTTCACTAATTGAGGAAGTGAAGTTCAGAGAGTACATTAAAAGAAGCTTAGAAGTCCCTGAAAGAAGAGGAGACTGGGCTCTTGACTAAAGCTGGGTACTTTTTTCACTGTAGAGTTGGCAAGCTCATTTGGTTTAAAAGAGAGAGACCTAGAGTGAAGATATTCTTAAGCAAACTTCATACCTATTCCTTGGAGTTTAGAGGTGTATGTGAATTTAGAGTATAGCTCATACTTCTTACCTGGATATTAAAGGTGCGAGGATTGTTGGAAGTTTTGCTGGTGTTTGTAACTTGATGTAAGTGCCCTGGAAAGAAAAGAATGTTTTTCTTACCTTAAGTACTATGTTTCCACAGGAAGGAGCAGAGTGAATTTTTGTTGTTGTTAGCTGTCATTGAGTCAGTTCTGACTCATAACGACCCTATGGACAACACAATGAAACACTGTCTGGTCTTGCACTACCCTCACAATCATTACTATGTTTAAGCCCATAGTTGCAGCCATAGTGTCAGTCCATCTTTTCGATGGTCTTCCTCTTTATCACTGATCTTCTCTTTTATGAAGCATATTGTCCTTCTCAAGGAACTGGTCCCTCTTGATGATATGTCCAAAGTCTGTATGTAAGACAAGGTCTTGCCATCCTCCCTTCTATGGAGCATTATGGCTGTACTTCTGCCAAGACAGATTGATTTATTCTTCTAGCAGTCAATGATATATTCAGGACTTTTTACCAACACCATGATACAAGTGCATCAACTCTTCCTCAGTCTGCCCTATTCTTTATCCAACTTTCTCATGTATATGAAGCAATTTAAAGTACCCAGGCTTTGTCAGCATTCTTAGTTCTCAAAGTGATGTTTTAACTCTTTAACAGTTTAAAGAGGTCTTTTACACCAGATTTGCCCAATGCAATACATCATTTGATTTCTTGACTGCTGTTTCCATGGGTGTTCATTGTACATCCAAGTAAAATGAAATCTTGATAACTTCAATTTTTTCTCCTTTTATCATGATGTTGCTTATTCTAGTTGTGAGTATTTTGGTTTTCTTTATATTGAGGTACAATTTATACTGAAGGTGGTAGTCTTGATCTTCTTCAGTAAGTGCTTCAAATGCTCATCACTTTCAACAAACAAGTTTGGGTCATCTGCATATCACAGGCTGTTAATGACTCTTCTCCAATCTTGATGCTATGTACCTCTTCATACAGTTCAACTTCTTGGATTACTTACTCTGCATACAAATTAAATAAGCATGGTAAAATGCTATAATCCTGATGCATACTTTCTCTGATTTTAAACCATGTAATATCCCCTTGTTCTGTTCTACTGACTGTGTCTTGGTCTACATATAGATTCTACAAATAATTAAGTGTTCTGGAATTCCCATTCTTCACAATGTTAACCATAACATGACTAGGCCTTTGCATAGCAACGAAACACAGAAGAAGTGGATAGAGGAGGAGGCAAAATAATTTGAACTCTCCTAGTGTCCACTGAACAAGGCAACACAACATCCATTGGAGGGGTTTGATTATAGATCATATTCAGGCCATACAAAGATACAGCTGCCATTTTCTGAGGAAGATCTCTGCTTGGAATGAGATTGAAGTGAAGATAAATTCTATCCCAGGAAAGTCACAGTCTGTGGTAGTTAAGTTTGTGTGTCAACTTGGTTAGGCCTGGTTGAGTGGCTGGGCAGCTGGATGTAGTATTCCCCATGATGAGACTGGTAATCAACTCCATGGTGGAATCGACTTTGAGCAGCTAAGTAGCTGCTTTAGGGATGCAGTCTGCTTCCTGTAGGTAAGGAGAAGCCTTGGGGAATGGTCTCCAGTCGATGGCATGCTTGAACCCTGTATGCAGCCATGCCATTGTTCTGCAGTCTGCCATGCTCTGCCAACCTTGGGACTTTCAATGGAGTTGAATCAATGACCTGCTGTGTAGTTTGGTAACATTGGGACTGTGCCTTTCTACTTATCAACCTTGGGCTTGTCAGTCTCAGCAACCAGTAGCAGTCTGAATGAAGAAATGCCTCTAGCTCCATTGGGCTAGGAGCAGGAGGCAGAGCTGAAGCCCAAGGTTAAGGGGCTTTCATCCAGTCCCTAGAGCCTAGGCACTTTGAACTCGGACTTAAAGCCTCCAAATTGTTAGAGAATAAATTCCTGTTTGCTCAAGCTATCCCATTTGTAGTATATTGCAGTCAGAGTAGCACTAGGTGACCAAAACAGTCTATATGTGAGTATAATATTGGCAGTTGCCATCAGGTGCATATAAACAGAGTCAACGTGAGATGAAGAGTCTACACTAACTCAGGGGTGCCCAGGAATGCAAGTAGACTACTACTTTCTCT
>NW_006921609.1:13834069-13835608 GCF_000298275.1 Orycteropus afer afer | reverse complement strand
TTTTCCTCCCCATAACCACCCCTTCCCTGTGCCCTTCTTATCTATGCCTTCCTGTCTGTCCAGCTTTCCCTCTGTGTGAATGCTGACCCTCTGATGTATCATGGCTTCATGGCTTGTTCCAAGAGGTGCATCTCCCTAGATTAGATGGGTGCATCTCCCTGGGGTAGGTGTTCTGCTTGTAGGTCTTTCTACTGTTGGGCTGAGAGCCAATCCATGGAAATGAGTGTCATTTTCCAGGCCTGAAGGATAATTTGGGGCCATGGTCTCAGGGGTTCCACCAGTCTCTATGTGACCAGTAATGCTGGCCATTTTTGTGTTTTTTGAATTTTCATCCATGTTTTTTCTCCCAGTCTATCCAGGATCTCCAATGTTGATCTCATTCCAAGTGATTGGCATTGGCAGCCAAGCACCATCTAGTTCTTCTGGTCTCAGGATCATGATGGCTGAGGTCCTCGTGGTCCATCATATCTTTGAACTAATTGTTTCCAAATGACTTTGATTTTCTTCACTCTTCTTTGCTTCAGATGAGAGGATACCAAATACTTGCATCTTAGATGACACTCAAAGGCTTTAAGACCTCAGTCACTACTCACCAAAGAAGAATGTAGAACAAGATTTTTATGTACTGTGTTGTGCCAATTGAGCATGATGTCCCCTAAGACTATGGTCTAGAACCTGTAGGCCCAGTGATTTTCTCCCTCAAGCTGTTGGGTTATCTCTGAGAAGCTACTCCAACATTGTTCTTTGTTACATCTGTAATGCATGTGAATACTTTTGTAGCACAGGTACATATTTAAGACTATCTTCAGCCAAATCTGTTCTTAGTTTTTAGTTTATTCCTGTTCACCTACCCCCACCTGATCTTCTCACCTGTCTATGCATTTACCCATAGCCTAGTGTTTTCTGCCACTGGTAATGCAGTATTGTGCATGTAATAGTATTTGCCTCTGTTGTATATATCTTTTGTGCATGTTTCTGTGCCCTCCTTTTTCCCCATTGTCATGGCACTAGTCACAGACTCTTCCATACTGCTCCTATCCTCAGTCAGATCAACATGTGATCCACAACTAGTCAGAAATTTTCCCTTCTCTTCCCTCCCATCCCAGGTAATGAATAAAGTGAATTTCCTTCCCTGTGTAAACCTTTCCTTGACTTTTTACAATAAGGAACTCACACAATATTTGTCCTTCTGTGACTGACTTATATCACTCAGCATAATTTCCTCCAAATTCACCCACGTCGTGAGATGATTAGTGTATTCTTCATTATTCTTTAATGTTGTAAAATATTCCATTGTGTGAATGTACTATAGTTTATATGGTGGTTAATTTTGTGTTTCAACTTGTCTGGGCCTTGTCAGGTGGCTGGGCAGCTGACTGCAGTTATTCCCCGTGGTAAGATTGGTAATTAACTCCGTGGTGAAATCTATTGGAGCAGCTGAGTAGCTGCTTTGGGTATGTGGTCTACTTCCCACATATAAGAAACAGCTTTGGGAATGGTCTCTAGCTTATGGCATATTTGAACCCTGTATGTAGCCAT
>NW_006921609.1:13822371-13833937 GCF_000298275.1 Orycteropus afer afer | reverse complement strand
CTCAGCAGCCAGCCACTGTCTGAGGGAAGAAAAGCCTCTAGCTTCAGTGGCCAGGAGCAGGAGGCAGAGCTGAAGCCCAAGGTTGAGGGGATTTCACCCAGCCCCCAGAGCCTGGCACTTTGAACTCAGACTTAAAGTCTCCAAACTGTTAGAGAATAAATTCTTGTTTCTCAAGCCACCCCATTTGTGGTATGTTCTTGTCAGAGTGGCACTAGATAACCAGAACAGTTTGGTTATTCATTCATCTGTTGGTGCACATTTAGGTTGTTTCCATCTCTTTGTTATTGAATTGTGCTGCAATGAACATGACTCTTCATATGTCTATTCATGTCCTGGATCTCACCTCTCTATGATATATTCCTAGTAATGGAATTGCCAGATCAAGTTGTACTTCTATTTTCATTTTTTTCAAGGAAACACCATACCATTTTCCACAGAGCCTGTACCATTATATAGCCCCACCAGCAGTGTATCAGAGTTCCAATCTCTCTGCACCTTTGCCAGCATTTGTTATTTTCTGTCTTGTTGAACTTTGCTATTATTGCTGGGGTCAGATGATATCTGTGGTAGTTAGGGTTGTGTGTCAACTTGACTGGGACATGATTCTGAATGGTTTAAGCAGCTGTAATATGGTTATTTCCATAATGAGATTTGATGTATATATTAAATTTGAGCAGCTAGTCCATTGAAAGAGAGTTTCCCTAGGGGTGTTGGACTGCTTCCAATATATATATGGACAACCTGGGAAAATTAGAATGCCTAAGGCATTTGACTGCTAACTAGAAGGTGGTCAGTTCAAACCCCCCAGCCACTTCTCAAAAAGAAGTTTGAGCAATCCTCATCCATTGTGATACCACCTCGGAAACCCAATGAGAGCTCACTATGAGTCAGATCTGACTCGATGGCATTGAGTTTGTTTTTTCTTTTTTGGTCTGTGGATCTTGGTCCTGTTTTGCTGCTACAACTGGCCATTCTGCCTGGTGGTCTTGGATTTGTGATCTGCCGAAGTCAACAGCTGGTATACTTTCTTCCAACCTTGAGCTTGTCAGTCCCTGCAGCTGTGTGAGTCAGGGAAAGCCTCTAGCTTGACATTTGATCCAGGAACTTGGGATTTGCTGGCCTCTATAACTATGAGCCATTTTCCTAAGATAAATTTCTTTCTATATATATTTGTTTTACTGTCTTTGCTTCTCTAGATAACTCAGACTAACACAATATCTCATTGTTGTTTTGATCTGATGATGCTGATTTCTCTAGTTTGTTTGTTTGTTTGTTTTTTTGCTTATACATTCTTTTGAGTGTGACCTTATGCCATGGCCAGTTTAAGCTGAAAGCTGAGGTTTATAGGGCAAGATGACCCTGAGAAGACAAGCATCGAGTCTAGAGCAACTAAGATAAAGAGGAATAAAAACATTCCTGCCAGTCCAAGAGATCTTCAACCCCTTTCCCATCTCCCTAAATAAGCATGTTTTATATATAATCAGGTCATATATAATCATATTATAATCCCCTTTGCTTGGGAAGACAGACTTTTTAGAGAAGCAACTCTCTCTGTCTCCTTGGGTATCAATACTCAATAAATCTTTTGCTTTTCCAATTCAACCTGTTGCGGTGATTGGTTCTACTCTTGACAGGTGGTAAGAACCTACTTATTCCTTCATCAATTTTAAAAGATAATGAAATGGGAGGAAGAGTAAAAGCATATCTTGTCCTCTTCCCACTCAAAGTCATCCTCAGCCATCAATATGGCTGTGGTCAGAATTAATAATAATAATAATAATAAAGCTTTCAAACAGACCTAAAATGATCAGAGAATGATGAGGATCTGTCCAAGATAGAAAATGAAGGAAAGACAAAATAATATTTAAAGGTGGTTACTGGGGGAAAAAATAATTAACTTGTTCACTTTTATGTCTAGTAATTCTCAATGACTTGATGAACTTAACACCTGTGTATGTGTGTGTTTATTAGCAGTCAAGTGTCATGCTAGATAATTTGCATTCATTTAGTCTTAATCATTGCTTACTGAGGTAATTGCTATGTTAATACCCATTGTACAGCTAAGAACACTGAGTGAAAGTGAAGCTGTATTTGAACCCTAACTATTTCATTCACTCATGTCAAATGACTTCCATCACTTCTCATTGTTCTTAGGAAGAGGCCTCAAATCCTTTTAAGAGATTATAGGGTCCTTCGTAAGCAGTATTCTCTGAATCAACAAGTGCTCTTTTAAAACTTTTTTTTTTAAATCCTGAAAATTTTGTACAAGTGTAAAAAATAAAACCAGGTTATAGTATTATGTTTTATTTTTACCTCTGTGAAAGAGGAATACAAAATTATGACAAATTATAGGAAGAACAATTTCTTTTCAGTTCTCTGATCATATAAAAGACTTTAGAGGTCAAAGCATGAGCAGAAACATTTGTATGCTTAAAATCATCTTCAGAGTTGAGAAAAGGACAAAGACAAAGTGTCATCGGAAACCATTAAGGATCATTAATTCTTTTTTTGTATGAGATAATGAGATTCTCTTTGGAATTTAAATGAATCTGCATGAAACATTTTAAGTTATGAAGGGAAAATCATACATTTTGAAAAACTTCTCACCAAAAATATAACAAAAATCAGTACCATTTTTTTTTTTTTCCTTTTTAATGATAAGGGGTTTCTAATGTTATATTCTTATTTTCCAGAATTAGACTCTTTAACATCAGGTAAATTATCATATTTCTGTTTGACTTAAGCTTTTTCTTTTTTGGTTCATGATCAATGTGTTACTTTTGTTCTATATGGAAAAAAAAATGATTTGTGGGTTTCAATATTAATATTTTATCAAATAATTGATTCATACAGTCTTATTCCAAATAAGATTTGTAAGAAAATTTTAAAATAACAGACACATATCTTCTGTACAGTCTTTTTATTTATTTATTACTGTTTGAATGTATTTTTTTTTAATCATTACTCAACCATATGGCCATTATTGAAGTAAAGATACTTCATACGTTAATGAACTGTATTAAAGCTTCACCTATGCCAGGCACTTTGGCATAAAAAGCTGCCAATCCAGTGCAGTGGATGGACAGTAATCACATAATTAGAGTATAAACTGGTGAGTATGACAATGTAATAGAGATATGGGCATACAAACAAACTTCAGCTGAACCAAATTGCAACATATTTAATGTAATCTCTGCTCTTTTTATAAATATGATGGTAAACTATTCAGTCAATTTAATGATAAGTCAAATCAATTGTTTAATAGAATTAAAAATTAAAGAATAATTTAAAGAATGTTCAGTTTGCTAAATTTATTTGCACGGAACTTGAAAATAAACAAATAATTCACTATAAATTACTTAATGCTTTGGTCAGTCCGAGTAACTCTCAGCCCAATATTTGATTTGAAAGAAAAATAACAGTGAATTGTAGCTTCTATAGCTTCACTATAAATAATAATCCTTTAACCAATAGAATTCAAGAAAATATTATGATGGTATAAATATTCTATATCCCTGTTTAATCCAAACATCCCATTTTATAGGAATTCTGTGTTATTGCACACCAAAACACATAGGATTCCTATGACATGGGATATTTGGTTAAGCTGTTGGAATGATGGCTCAATCATAGCAAAGATTTTGTGGATGGTGCAGGATTGGGTAGTGTGTCTCTCTGTCATACACAGGGTCACTGTTGTATTAGAATCAACTTAATGGCACCTAACAACAACATGTTATTGCAGCTCTATCTGAGAAATATCACTTTAAGTCATTGTTAATTTTCACTTTCTGCACATCTGTAAATGGTATAATTTGTGAAAGGAATTCTGTGACACATCCTTGCAGGTTCTTGCTTAAGTCATCATGTAGCTTTGTCCCCATGATGTTTATTGGTAAGTGTCATTATTTGTATGAGGAGATCAGCATCTTCTTTTTTGAAAAAAAAAAAAAAAAAGGCTATTTTGTTCCATATGTTTTGAATTGGTATTTGTGAAAGAGGTCTTTCTTGGGATAGGAGCTATTTAAATGAACCTTGTCAGAGAATCAGAGAAGACTGATTCAACTAGCTACTGCTGTGTAAATTAGCTGAGATGTGGAATCAGTCCTTATACTGGCCACAGCAATTTTCTGGGAGGTTCAAATGGAATAACATGTAAATAGATGACATTGGAGCTGCACTACTGGAAAAAGAGTACAAAACTACATTAGCTTCTGGTCTCAGGACCTATGACCTCTAGAAAGAACTCCAGTTTTAGCTCTGAGATATTTTTGGTTGTCATAACTGGGGGCAGGGATTGCTACTGGTATTTTTGTGTAGGTTATAAAGATGCTGCTAAACATTTTAAAATGTATAGGACAGTCTTCCATAACAAAGAATTATGCGGTTCAAAACATTGATAGTACCAAAGTAGAGAAACACTGGACTAGTTTGATAAGGCCAACTATGTAATTTGTGAAACCCAGTACAAAATAAATAAAAGTGTGGGACACCTTGTTCAAAAAGAAGAAAAAAATATTTTTCCTTTCTTTAGTGTTTTATTTCTGACCTGTTATTGTGTTTCTTATTTACCAATTAATGTTGTGTTTCATCAATCATAGGAGTACTCCCTAACCCACTGCTACTGAGTAAGTTCCTACTCATAGTGACCCCCACTAGGTTTCCAAGGTGGTAAATTTTTATGGAAGTAGATTGCCCCATCTTCCTTTTGTGTATTGGCTGCTGGGTTTGAACTGCCAACCAGGTGGTTAGTAATCAAATGACTTATGCATCATGCCACCAGAGCTCAATGGGTGAATGGAAACCTTCATAGATGCCCCAGACTTCATCCTGCAAATCAGTGTTGACCTTGCCTTTCCAGGTTCTCATGTCCAGGCTGTGCCAAGGTCTTAGGATATCAGCAGTCATTGGGTAATGGTAGGGAGTGTCTACCTGAGAACCAGGGGCAGATTACCCAATAAGCAAGGTAAATACAGACTACTTTTGTTTACTTAATAATCTGTAGTGAACAATTGCACATAAGTTTCACCACATCTTTTATGCCAAGATGGGTATGTCCTAATCTCCAAACCTATGAAACGTTACCTTAAGTGACAAAAGGAACTGTGAAGATGTGATTAAGGTTATGGACCTCCAGATGAGTAGATTGTTCTAGACTATTCTGGTGATCCTAATCTACTCACCTGAGTCTTTAACAGTTAAAGTACCTTTCCAGCTGCAGTGGATCAGAGGGATATGAAATGAGAAGGATTCAACCTGCTGTTGCTGGCTTTGAATTTTGAGGGAGAGGGCATGAACCTACAAGTAAGTTGCAGTTGCTGTCAAAATAGTGTTTCAAATTAGTTTGTTCCAATTTAACTCCTTGCTAAGAACTGCATTTCCATCCAAGATATACTGAATCAGAATCTACAGTTTATCAAGAAGCCCAGGTGATTCTTCTATATCCTATAGCTCGTACATAAGAACACTTGGGGATGTTCTTAAAATGTAGATTCTGATTCAGTATATCTGCAGTGAAAATGGGAACTCTGTTGGCATAGTGCCTAAGGCATTTGACTGCTAACCAGAAGGCTGGTGGTTCAAACCCACCAGCCACTCCTCAGAAAGCAGATCGGACAATCTACTTCTGTAGAGATACCACCTTGGAAATTTAAGGAAGGGTTGCTATGAGTCGCAATTGACTTGATGGCAGGGAGTTTTATTTTATTTTTTTTTTGGGGGGGGGGAGTGAAAATGCAAACTGTCAGCAGGGAGAAACCATACGAGGCAGTTCTACTCTGTCCTATAGAGTCAGAGTCCACTTAACAGTTATGGGTTATGTTTGTGGTAATTTGTTACAGCAGTAATAGGAAACTAGTAATGCATATGTGCTGATTTGTGGGTGAACTGAACACTGTAAAAAAAACATGAAATCAGAAAATTAGTGCTAAGATGAATCATCGAGGTTATTGAATCTAACATCCTTATTTTAGAAAGAATAAATGTGATGTTCAAAGGAGTTAATTGACATGGTCAATTAACCAATTAGCCAGATCCCTGTCAGCCAATTCACTGTCTTTTGCTCTACACTACACATCTCTCAATAAAGAGGTTTATGGACACGATCTATCCTCAGATAGATCGAAATAAATACAGCACTCACGATGTAAACTGAAAGAGCTAGGAAGAGAAAAAAGAAAAGTGAGAGAGAATAAAGAAAAGTGAGGGAAAGAAATGAATAAAGAGATAAGTAAATCATTTTGATTCAAAGACAGGTTCTGGTCTGAGCTGGAAACTTTTAAAGCATAACACATGAGAAAGAGGATGAATCAGCTGCTAGAAGCAGAGGTAAAGCATGAAAAGTGATCCAATGAGACAGGAAGGAGAAGCTTTTCTGCACCATCTAAATCAGAACAGCTTCCTTTTTGTAGTTGCTACTAGAGTCGACTTCTCCTTGATAAACTAGGTGGTGAGTCCATGAGGTGAGGGCCATTGCAGACCTGTGTATCTCATTACTCTTGTGAAGGACAACAAGGGGAAGATCTACTTCCCCTCAGAGAAACGGTGCTGCCCTTGGAGAGTAAATCCACCTGAGAAGCTGACCCAAAAACAGACCTTTTCTTATAATACCAAGTCTCAGAGGAGAGCTACCTTTCTCACAACGTTCTTTATAGGGCTTTTCTCAATAAGAAATTAAAGGGAAATATGTCATATACAGGGGCTAGGAACCAAGTATGAAACATGACTCTAATAGGTTACTAATAGCTATGGTGCCATTGGAAATAACCAGAAAACAGCAAATTGTCAAGATTTAAAAGGTCACCAGGATCTTTAATCGTGTAAGTCTTGCTCTTGTTTGCTAGTTAATTTCTTTATGGTGAAGGATATACATGAAAAATTCAGTGGTACATTTTTTTTTTTTTTCAATACAGGTTCAGTTTGTATTGAACGGCATTTATGTCCATGCATTTGGTCTCTATCTGTTATGATTAAACATTTGTAGCATAGGTAAGAATGAATGTAGAGCATAAGTGAAGGAGTGAGAATTCCTATGTTTGTTTATTTTGATTATGTGTACATATTATACCTTAAAAGATCAATTATGCTAACTTTAAACATAGTTAGTATTCATCTTTTTTATGGGTCTATCTTCTCTGTTATTTATTTGGTTACTTCACTGGCCATATGACCCATGCCTTCCTTTTACTCTCTTACATAGTTTCTTTATAGGAGGCTCGTCTAGAGTTTCCATCCATGATACTCAAATGTGGTAGTAGAGACCATGTAGTTTAAAACTCTTTCTGTGATTTACAATACAACATCTAGAAAGCTTAGTAGTATCTTTTCAGAGAGAACAAAATTTTCTTAAGGATTTTTTGTCGTTCTTTTAAATTCCTCTGCACCTTACGCACAGCCCAGAGCTGACAAATCTTAAGGTGGTGTCAACAAAATATAGTGAAACCTGTGAGAGCTGGAACTTTATGGTACCACCTCATTTTTCTGGTTTCACAAGCTTCTGGCTTTTGACAGGGCACAGTCTTACTCCTCCCCAGATTGTTTTTTTGCTCTCTGTTAGTGGAAAAGATATGAATCTGCTTTTCTGACTCTTTTGACATCCAATTTGGTCTTTTCTTCTTTCCTGTCTTTTTAATGTTTTGTTTTCTTAATGTATGATGTTCTTGATTTCAATCCTCCAACTCATCTGGTCTTCAATGATTGGTGTTCAATGCATCAAATCTACTCTTCAGATAGTTTCTAAGTTCAGGTGGGATATACTTAGTGTCATATTTTATCTCTTGGGGACCTGTTTAATTGTCTTCAGCTTTGACTTGCACTTGCATATGAACAATTGCTAATCTGTTCCACGGTCAGTTAATGGCCTTGTTTTGACTGATGATATTCAGCTTCTCCATAGTTTCTTCCCACAGATGTAGTCAATTTGATTTCTGTGTATTCCACCTGGTGAGGTCCACGTGTATAGTGGCTATTTATGTGATTGAAAAAAAGGTGTTTGCAATGATTAAGTCATTGATCTTGAAAATTCTATCATGTGAACAACTTCATTTCTATTTTCAAGTTATTGACGTTTCTTCTTTGTTTCCATCTTTTTGCATTCCAATAAACAGTAATAATCAATATATCTTTGTTGCATGTTTGGTCAATTTCAGACGGCAAGCTTGGTAAAAATCTTCAATTTCTTCATCTTTCTCTTTGGTGGCTGGTGCATAAATTTGAATAATAGTCATCTTAACTTGTCTTCCTGTCACTGACAGCATTGTCCTTCAAGATAGATTTTGAAATGTTCTTTTTGATGATGAATGAGACACCATTCTACTTCAATTTGTCATTCCTGGCATAGTAGACTATATGATTGTTTGATTAAAAATGGCAATGCCAGTCCATTTTAGATCACTAATGTCTAAGATATAGATTTTTATGTGTTCCATTTCATTTTTGACAACTTCCAATCTTCCTACATTCATATTTTGTACATTCCACATTCTGATTATTAATGAAAATTTGCACTGTTTCTTCCCATTTTAAGTCATGCTCAATTCACAAATGAAACTTCTGAAAGCTTTACTCCATTCACTTCATTAAGGTCAACTTTATTTTTAGGAGGTAGCTTTTCCTAAGTCGTATTTTGAGTGTTTTCCAACCTGATGGTCTTGTCTTCCAGCCCTATATCAGACAGTATTTCACTTCTTTTCATAAAGTTTTCTAGTAATATATTAGACAATGTTTCACTGATATTTGCTGGTTTTTTTGTGGCCAGTTTTTTAAGCAGTGGATGGTCCCTCCTTCTCCCCAGTCTTTCTTAGTCTGGAAGTTCCACTGAAAACTGTCCACCATGGATAACACTGCTGGTACTTAAAATACTGTTGGTATAGCCTCCAGCCTCACAGTAACATGCAACCCATCACAGTACAACAAATTGACAGATGAGTGGTGGCATTTCAAAAAGAAAGAATGGAAGAGAAAAAAAATCAAGCCTCAAGTTTCAATATTGAAAGATTCGTGGGCAAAATATTGAATGTTACAGGAAACATCAAAAGAAGATGGAGGAAATACACAGTCACTGTACCAAAAATGCTAGGTCTATATTCAACCATTTCAAGAGGTAGCATATAATCAAGAACCAATTGTATTGAGAAAACAAGTCTAAGCTGCAGTGTAAAAAAAAAAAAAAAAAAAAGTTCCAGGAGATGATGGACTAGTCATTGAGATATTTCAAATACATGCTGTGCTAAGGGTGCTCACTTATTTATACAAAGAAATTTGCAAGACAGCTACCTGGCCAATGACTAAAAGAGATCCGTATTTGTGCCCAATCCAAAGAAGTGTGGTCCCACAGAATGTGGAAATTATCTAATATAATTAATATCACATGCAAGTAAGATTTTGCTGAAGATAATTTGGAGCAGTTTTGACAGGGAACTTCCAGAATTTCAGGTTGGATTCAGAAGAGGATATGGAATAAGGGATATCATTGTTGATGTCAGATGGATGTTGGCTGAAAGCAAAGAATACCAGGAAGTTGTTTATCTGTGTTTTATTGACTGCAAAGGCACATGACTGTGTGAATCATAAAAAAATTTTTGGATAACATTGCAAAGAATGGGAATTTCAGAATACTTAATTTTTCTCATGAGGACAATTCATAGACAAAGAGACAATCATTCAAAGAGAATAAGGGACTACTACATGGTTTACAATCAGGAAGGGTGTATGTCAGTTTTATCCTTTCACTATGCTTATTGAATCTGTATGTTGAGTAAGTAATCTGAAAAGCTGGACTATATGACTAAGAACGTGGCATCAGGATTGGAGGAAGAACAAAAAACAACCTGTAATATGCAGATGGCACAACCTTGCTTGTTGAACGTGATGTTGACTTGAGGCACTTACTGATGAAGATTGAAGAATACAGTTTTCAGTATGGATTACACCTCAACATAAAGAAAATAAAAATCCTTACAACTGGACCAATAAACAATACCATGATAAACAGAGAAAACATTGGAGTTGTAGTATTTCATTTTCTTTAGATATAAAATCAACACTATGAAAGCAGCAGTAAGAAGTCAGACAATATATTACACTGGGCAAATCTGCTGCAACATGCCTCTTTAAAGATGTAATTTTGAAGACTAAGTTGTACCTAGCTCAAGCAATGGTATTTTCAATTGCCTCATGCGTGTGAAAACTGGACAATAAATAAGGAAGACTAAAGAAGAGTTCATGACTTTGAATTGTGGTGTTGGTGAAGAATATTAAAAATAACATGAAGTGTCAGAAGAACAAATAAATTTGTCCTGAATGAAGTGTAGCAGAATGCTCTTTGGAAACGAGAATGGCCAGACTTTGTTTCACTTATTTTGTCATGTTGTCAGAAAGGACAATTCTCTGGAGAACAATATTGTGCTTGGTAAAGTGGAGGGTCAAATAAAAAGGGGAGGACACTCAACTAGATGTATTGATACAGTTGCTGCAGTGATGGGCTCAAGCACAGTAAGCATTGTGAGAATGGCACAGAACGTGGCAATGTTTCATTCTGTTGTACATAGGGTCACTAGGAGTCATAATAGACTAGATGGCAAATAACAAAAACAAGAATAAGATCATCTCAAGATCTAATTTTTTTTTAAAACATTTTTTTAAAAAGAAATTTTATTGTGATTTAAGTGAACATTTACAGAACAATCTGATTTTCCTTATAAAAATTTATACACGTTTTGTTTTGTGACATGGATTGGCATTCCCATAATGTAACAGCACTCTTCCTACTTCCTCCCTGTGTTTCCTGTTTCCAGGGGTCCTTCCTTCCTGTCTCATCCTGCCCTCTGAGCTTTGCCCCTGGGTGAATGCTGCCCTTTAAGTCTCCTATGGTTGATTGGGTGCATTCCTCCCTAGTGTTGCTATTCACCATAGAGACCATCTATTGTTTTACTGAAAGTTGAGTCATCAGGGAGAATACAGTTCTAGACTTGAAGTGTGACTAAGGGCCATAGTCTCCGAGGTTCCACCAGTTTCTATCAGATCAGTAAGCCTGGTCGTTTCATAATTTTGAGTTTTGTTCCATAGTTTTCTCCCATTCTATGCAGAACCTTCTATTGTGATTACAATCAGAGAGTTTGGTAGTATAGCCAGGCACTATCTAGTTTCAAGAGCTAACTCTTGACATATGACTAACTCTACTCATATAAATCAATCCTCCTTTGGAAAAACAACGTCAAAATGAGAGGAATTTCTCTCTACTTGTAAATTTGGAGGCTTTAAATTTACTTATTACACTTATCACACTAAAACAACCAAATAAATTAAACATTAATAACAGAACAAGGGAAGAGATTATGGAATAAATTATATAAGCTCCCTGAATGTAGGAACTCTGTCATATTCATCTTTGTTTCTCAATTTCCAAGCATAGAAAATAACATTCAATGAGGGATCAATTAATATCTATTGAATACAGTTATTAATCTACAGGAAAAGAGAGAAGATAAGAGAGGAGCCAATAGCTCTAAAAACTCCTAAGAACATTGACAGCAAATCTTTCAATATATTTTCCTTTATATATATATAT
>NW_006921609.1:13819220-13820481 GCF_000298275.1 Orycteropus afer afer | reverse complement strand
ATCTTTCTGGAAATTAGGAAACCTGAACTGTATTGATGTATTGATTCAGCTCACATTTTAGTAACTATATTTAACATTTTCTTTCACAAGAAAAATCTGTTTCTATTTCTGCAGCATTTGTGCATGTATATACTGTGAAAAACCTGGCTGAACAATCGCTTTCTATTTAAAGATAGAAATTGTATTTTAACATGGATTCAAAATGCCAGGGCGAAATGCTCTTGAAAATGGTTTTTCCATAACCTTGTACATTTCACAAATTTATATTAGTGATAGTTTGCCTTGTACCTAAAAGAAAAAATGTCCTTGTAAATTCCTTTGTCAAAAAATTTTATATCAAGAATTCATGATTCTTCAGGGAATAATTTCTTGACTTTTTCTAATTCTGAAAATAAAAAGGAACGGTATTAATCAACTTATCCTCAAAATATTAGATGTTTGAATATGACAAGAGCTCAGAGTTAATCTCAATTTGGTCCCATGTCAGCCTTGTTGGCACTGACACATTTTTAGAAGCACAAGCTGCCATTTTTATTCATATAAAATATGGAAACAAAAGTTTTACCAATGATTGAGATAAAGAGAGGGAAAAAAAAGTTCTTTGAGATCATACAGCAATAAGGCGGCAAGGCAGAGATTCTAGCCCAAGCACCAGTGCCTCCCTTTCTTCCAATGACTCTTCATATTCTTACTTCAAGATTAACCTGGGAGTTACTGTGGGAATCTCAGGCCAAACTTTTACCTGACTAAGGTTGTGGTCAAGAGTTACATTTGGATATGATTTATCTTTTCTCACAAGCCAGTATTTCAGAATATTTGCTTTGAGAAAATATGTTCTTGAAAAGTATATATTCAATTAGGAATTTCTTAAAAATTAAAGCCCAGCAAGGCAGAATCCTGGCTTTGATGATTGTCAGACTGAATGAATTGAGCATATAGGTTGTTCTAGTTCTGTAAGCAAGGAATTTGGTGGCACAAAGGTTAAGTGACCAGCTGTTAACTTTACGGTCAGCAATTCTAGCTCAGCAATCTGAGTGAGAAAAAGACCTGGCAATCTGTTGCCATAAGATGAAAACCAAACCAAACTCACTGTCATCTAGTCGGTTCCAACCCATAAAGACCCCTCCTTGGGCTTCCTCTGGAGTGTCTCTAAGGAAGTAGGTAGTCTAGTCTTCCTTCCGTGGACTGGTGGGCTTGAACTGCCAGCCTTCTGGTTAGCAGTCAAGTATCTTAGGCACTATGCTACCAGATTACAGCCTAA
>NW_006921609.1:13816845-13818285 GCF_000298275.1 Orycteropus afer afer | reverse complement strand
AACACATAAATAATAAAAATTTTGACTCAAGGGCACATTACTTTCAAGTTAATGTTTTTGGATTCTAAAGCCCTACAACTTTAGAGTAGAATTGTAAACTATAATCTGCATAATCTCTAAGTAATATTAAATTAATTATCAAGTATTAATAATCCCTGGTCTGATCATTTCTGGTATACTCAAAGAAGAGAATACAGAAGAGAATCTCTGAAGTCTATTTACCATTTGTAAAAGTTGCAAAAATATTAAGAACCAGGGAATCACTTAGTTATGTACATGTGTACAATTTTCCATATGCACAGACTAGGTCATGGGAACACTTCACATTGTAATAAATATCCTCCCAGCTTAACACAGCAATATGGAACATGTTTTTCTTCCATTTTCATAAGTGAAGTTTGTGTAAACAATAGAAGTAAATGTGTACATGCCCCCATCCATCCCTCCCCTTAACCATCTGGAATCTATTGAACTGATTGCTAAATATTACATAGAAATAATAAAGTACTTATGTATACAAAATTTACTCTATGCATAACTTACACATATTTTACTAAGCACAAATCTGAATAGATTGATCCACACTCTTGAGTTCTTACCAGCTCAAACCATTCACTTGGATATGATGTAAAGGCCAGTTGGACCATAGGTGAATTCAGCTGATCAGAATCTAGTAATGCTCATACAGACAGTGATCTCAAGTCAGAACCAAAAAACTATATCATAAATATGGAATTGTAATTTGCAGCATCAGCTCAGCTTCCTGCTATCAAGTCAAAACCTGACTCACAGAGATGCCTCCTTGGGTTTCTGAGGTGATATCACTACTGAAATAGATTGTCTAGTCTTCCTTCTGAGGATTGGCTAGTGGGTTTGAATCACCAGCCTCTGGTTAGCAGTCAAATGTTTTAGGTACTATGCCACCAAACCTCCCAATTTGCAGCATAGAGCCATGGAAATTATTACTCATTATTACCTCCTCAGAAGGAAGGTTGGGCAATCTACTTCTGTAGTGATACCACCTATGAAACCCAAGGAGGAGTTTCAATGAGTTGGTCCAACTGAACAATAAGGTTGTTGTTGTTGTTAGGTGTGGTCAAGTTGTTTCTGACTCATAGCGACCTCATGCACAGCAGAACAAAACATCACCGGATCCTGTGCCAGTTCCATGATCCCTGCTATATTTGAGCCCATCATTGTAGCCACCACGTCAATCCATCTCGTTGAAGGCCTTCCCCTCTTTCGTCGACTCTCCACCTTACCAAGCATGACATCCTTTTCCAGGAAATGGTCCCCTCTGACAACAAGACCAAAGTAGGTGAGATGAAGTCTAGCCATCCTCGCTTCCAAGGAGCATCTCAGCTGCACTTCCTCCAGGACAGATCTGTTAGTTCTTTTGGCAGTCCATGGTACCTTCAGCATTCTTCACCAATACCACAG
>NW_006921609.1:13794867-13813339 GCF_000298275.1 Orycteropus afer afer | reverse complement strand
AGCACTCACTGGGCTCCAAGGACTCTTCTAAGCCTTTTACAAACATTATTTTAATCTCTTGATTATTGTTTTTAACCTCACTATACATATATATAAACTGAGAGCATAAAGGAGAAATTGATAAAGCTTTTTGACCAACACTGAGTGATTGAATTTAACTCAGTTCTTGGTGAATTAAACTACTCTTTTACTCATCTGCTTGCCTGGGAATCTTGTTTGTCCAGCTTCATTCAACCCCTATCCCCCTTACAAGCTCCAGTTATCTTATGTTAATTGCTACAATTTATAAAATCTAAGAAGTAATTTCTGTCTATCATTGAACAAGGATGTGAAAAAAAATGCAGTCTGAGAAAGGGAATCTTGAAACAGCTGTCTTTTGTATAAACTGAGCAAAAGATATATTTCTTCATGACAAAAATGCACTAAAGAGAATTGCTTGAAAGGGTCTTGAAGATGGCCTTATTTAAAGTTTCTCAGACCACTTGAAAGATTTTTGTTTAACAAGCTGTTTTGGGAAAATGAGGTCTTGATACCAAGGTGAGTTTTCACACACACCTAAGACATTTGGTTAAAGCTGTGTAAATATCCACCAGTGTTGTTTTATGAGCACACCTGAAATCTATGTGACTATGATTGAAAAATTCCGTAATTCCTAAATAAATCACTGCAATCCTCTATATTCAATTATCTAATAAGAAAATCATTTCCTACCCCAACCCATCCTCCTTGTGACCTCAACCAAAGATTTAGCCAATCTAATGACTGTATTACAATTTCTTTTTCTCTGGACTATATCTGTCTTTGTTAGAAGAGTTTAGTTGGAGTCTTCTGTTCTCCCTTATGTGGGCTAGTGCCTCAATGCATAAGGGTATATTTTTTTCCTTTTTTCTGAATAAATCATATTAATTTAATTTTAAGGTAAAATGTTTTTTTCATGCTACAACAGGGATAAAAAGTTGATAATTTTCCCTATATGAAAGCCAGTAAATGTGGATTACCTGGATTTGAATCTGGGTTTTATGACTTTATATTCTGTGCTCCTAATAGTTAATACTTATATTATGCTATTCCTCAGAAGGAGAATGTATCTTAACTGAAGAACAATCATTCCTGTAATTATTAAGACCCTGAGTTGCATTAATAGTAATACTGTGGTACAGTGAATTATAGCATATGTCTTTTCTAGGCAGTCATTTTGAATCCCACCAGATTATTGGGTGGGACATGAAATCAAGGTATATGGTACCCTAATGTGGGGATTGTTTAGTTTTATCATTCTGTTAGGCTTAAATGGCCCTTCCTGGAGAAGAAGAGGATCTCACTGCCTTCAAGAGAGAGGAGCTGGAGGTGGAATAGAGCGTGTCCTTAGACCCGATATTCCTGCACTAGACCTCCTTGACAGAAATGCCTAAGGGGCTTGGGACAGAGCAATGAGCTTGCTGGCCCACAGACTAAGAAATCTGAGTACTTTTGAGCAGGAGGCTTGCTGGTGGAGTGGGGTATACTTGGTGTACCTATCAGCAGAGCTGAAAGAGCTTTGTAACACTTGCCCAATCAAGGCAGAAGCCAGGCCAAGAGGCCAAGGGCTGAAGGCCAGAGAGGCATACCTGAGGAGATGGGAGACTGTCCTGACTGAAGAATTTTATCCTGAGCATGTTCCTGAACCTAAATTGTAACCTGTTGCTTCCCTAATAAACCACATAATCATGGTTTATTATTGTCTGTGCATTTTGTGTGGCCACTGCAAAGAATTATTGAACCCTGTAGAGAAGTACTGATTACCATGGGAGGGACAACTGGTGTCAGAGCTGGTAAAAAGGTGGGAGAGTTGTAGCATGTATTGCCTCATGGGAATAAGCCTTGCGCTGTTGATGGTGATTCTATCTTCCTTTTGTGAAGTCAGAAGAGGCTGTTCTTTTTTGCAAATACCAAAACCAAACCAAACTCGCTGTTACTGAGTTGATTCTGACTCCTCGCAAGCCCCACTGGGTTTCTAAGGGGGTAAATCTTACAAAAGGAGATTGCCCAGTCTTCCTTCTGCAGAATGACTGGTGGGTTTGAACCATGTCTTAGACACTGCATCACCAGAGCTCCTTCCTTTTTGCAAATACTCTCTGGATATGTTAGGGAAAAAAAGAAAGCACTATAGAGGTGTACTGAATGGGCTGTGTCTCAGAAACAGGTTACATCCAAGAATTTGAATACCACTAGGCTTCTTTCTCCACATCTCAAGCTAGCTCATCTCTTTGTATCTGTCTTTCTTTTTCTTTGTAGACCTACATTCTATGATTTGTAGACACGTGGCAGAAAACATGATTGCAAATAAAGCCCAATTTTCCATATTATACTTCCAGTACCCAGAGAGTGACTGCTCATTTATCTATCTTCTGGAAGGGGTTTTGATGTTCAGTTTGAGCCAGGTTCCCACTGGGAATGTTAGGGCCAGCCTACAGAGTTATGTTGTAGATACATAGGAATTCTCTCTCTGGATACTTTGGGTATAGTATGCCAGCAGGAAATGTACAGAACATGACAACAAGCATCCCAACATAATGAGTAGCAGATGATGAGTGGCAGAAAGGTGGTTTTGTGTTAAATATTTAAAGATAGTTTGAATAACTGAGAAGATAAAAAATTCTATACATCTAATTATTAATAAACTGGAGGCTGCTATATCTAGCCAATCAGAAATAGGCCTCTCCTTAAAAAATTGTCCCTCTTGGATATACACAATCATCTGATAATGAAATATAGTAAATTTATCAAAACTATTGAACTGCTTGTTGTCTATTCAGATGTTTCTTATTTCTAACAATAGCAAGGTCAGATAAAATAAAAGATAAAATCATGAAGGATGTTCATATTCTATGATTTGAAAATCAAATTTACTTTTATCTATTGCAAATAGGTATTGTTGTTATTGTTGTTGTTATGTGCCGTCGAGTTGGCCCCGACTCATAGTGACCCCTCCTTGGGTTTCTGAGGCAGTATCACTACGGAAGTAGGATTGCCCAACCTTCCTTCTGAGGAGTGGCTGGTGGGTTTGAACCACCAGCCTTCTGGTTAACAGTCAAGTGCTTTAGCCACTATGCTACCAGAGCTCCTAAATAGGTATTAGTGAGCTGAAATGGACCAGTTTTGGCCACTTTGAATCAGATAACCATATTATCTACTATGCTGGGAATGGCAAGTTGAAGAGGAATGGCATGACATTCATTGTCACAAAGAGTGTTTCGAGATCTATCCTGAAGTACAAGGCCATCAGGGATAGGATGATATCCATATGCCTACAAGGAAGGCCAGTTAATACTATAATCATTCAAGTTTACACACCAACCACCAAAGCCAAAGACAAGGAAATTGAAGATTTTTACCCACTTCTACAGTCTGAAATTGACTCAACATGCAATCAAGATGTGATGATTATCCCTGGTGATTGGAATGCAAAAGTTGGAAACAAAGGGGAATCACTGGTAGTTGGAAAACTTGGTCTCAGTGATAAAAATAAAGCTGGAGATCGCATGATAGAATTTTGTAAGACCAACGACTTATTCATTGCAAATACCTTTTTTCATCAACACAAATGACAGCTATACATATGGACTTCTCCAAACGGAGTACACAGTAATCTGATTGACTACATCTGTGGCAAGAGGTGATGGAAAAGCTCAATGCCTTCAGCCAACACAAGGTCAGGAGCTGATTGTGGAACAGACCATCAACCACTTGTATGCATATTCAAGTTGAAATTGAAGACAATTAAAACAAGTCCATGACAGTCAAAATATGACCTTGAATATATCTCTCCTGAATTTAGAGATCATCTAAAGAATAGATTTGATGCATTGAACACCAGTGACCAAAAACCAGAGGAATTGCAGGATGACTTCAAGAACATTATCCATGAAGAAAGCAAAATGTTATTAAAAGACAGGAAATAAAGAAAGACCAAAATGGATATCAAAAGAGACTCTGAAACTTTCCCTTGAGCGAAGAGTAGCTAAAGCAAATGGAAGAAATGACACAATTAAAAGAGCTGAACAGAAGATATCAAAGAGCAGCTCAAGAAGACAAAGTCAATTATTATAATGAAATGTGCAAAGACATGGAGTTAGAAAACCAAAAGTGAAGAACATGCTTAGCATTTCTCTAGCTGAAAGAACTGAGGAAAAACTTAAGCCTCAAGTTGCAATATTGAAAGACTCTGTTGGCAAAATATTGAATGATGCAGGAAACATCAAAAGAAGATAGAAGGAATACACAGAGTCAATGTACCAAAAAGAATGGTTGGATGTTCATCCATTTCAGGAGGTGGCATATGATCAAGAAGCAATGATATTGAAGGAAGAAGTTGAAGCTTCACTGAAGGATGTGGTGAAAAACAAGTCTCCAGGAATTGATGCAATAACCACTGAGATATTTCAACAACAGATGCTTTCCTGGAGGCACGCATTCGGTTATGCCAAGAGATTTGGAAGACAGCTAGCTGTCTTCCAACTGACTGGAAGAGATCCATATTTGTGCCCATTCCAAAGAAAGGTGATCCATGAAATGTGGAAATTATCAAACAATATCATTAATATCACGTGCAAGAAAAATCTTACTGAAAATAATTAAAAAATAGTTGCAGCAGTATATTGATAGGGAACTTCCAGAAATGCAAGCTGGATTCAGAAGAGGATGTGAAATGAGGATATCATTGCTGATGTCAGATGGATCTTGGCTCAAAGCAAAGAATACCAGAAAGATGTTTACTTGAGTTTTATTGATGTGCAAAAGCATTTGATTGTGTGGATCATAACAAATTATGGATAACATTGAGAAGAATGGGAATTCCAGACACTTAATTGTACTCATGAGGAACCTGCACATAGACCAGGAGGTTGTTGTTCAAACAGAACAGGGGGACATTGCATGGTTTAAGTTAAGAAGGGAGTGTGTCAGGGTTGTATCCTTTCACCATAGGTATTCAATCTATATGCTGAGCAAATAATGCAAGAATCTGGACTATATGAAGAAGAACATGGCATCAGGATTGGAGGAAGAATCATTAACAATTGCAATACACTGATGACACAACTTTACATGTTGAAAATGAGGATGACTTGAAGCACTTGCTGATGAAGATTGAAGAATACAGTCTGCAGTACGGATTGTACCTCAATATAAAGAAAACAAAAATCCTCACAACTGGACCAATAAGCAGTATCATGATAAATGGAGAGAAGATTGAAATTGTCAAGGACTTTATATTACTTGGTTCTACAATCAATACTAATGGAAGCAGCAGACAAGATATCAGAGGATGTATAGCACTGGGCAAATCGGCTGTGAAGGACCTCTTTCAGGTGCTGAAGAGTAAAGACATCTCCTTGAAGTCTAAGGCGTGCCTGACACAAGCCATAGTATTTTCAATTGCCTCATATGCATGTGAGAGCTGAAAAATGAATAAGGAAGACCAAAGAAGAGTTGATGTTTTTGTGTTGTTGTGTTGGCAAAGAATGCTGAAAGTGCCATGGACTGCTGAAAGATCTAACAAATCTGTCCTGGAAGAAGTGCAGCCAGAATGCTCCTTGGAAGCAAGAATGGCCAGACTTTGTCTCACCTATTTTGGTCACATTGTAAGAAGGAACCACTCTCTGGAGAAGGATATCATGCTTGGTAAAGTGGAGGTTCAATGAAAAAGGGGAAGGCCCTCAATGAGATGGATTGACACAGTGGCTGTTGTGATGGGCTCAGGTATAGCAGGGATTGTTGATCTGGCACAGGACTGGGCAGTGTTTCATTCAGCTGTACATAGAGTGGCTATGAGTTGGAGATAACTTGATGGCATTTAACAACAACAACATTGCAAATAATCCCATTGCTTGTCTGATTAAATAATCTTTTTTCATTTGTCACTGAATTATAGGAAAAAACTTGAAGGGGGAACTTGAAATATGATGATATTTCTATCAGTCATCCATCCCTGTAATAAGTAATTAAAACTCCTTTGAAAAGAATTGATCTAGCATTGCACAGATTCCAAAGCATCAACTTCTGCTGCAACACATCTTGAGAGGCATTACTATGAGTGATATGCTAATTTGTCTACTTTTGACCTCGAGATTCTTTAAAATCTTAGAGGATTTTCAAGAGGAGATTGTTTCATTAAACTAACAAAGTAAAGATAACTTCAGCCTCTTAATAGGATGAGTTAATCTAAAAAATTATTTGAAGAGTGAATCAACACATGTCCTTCAAAATTGTAGTTCAATTTAAACAATAGAGGAGGTATGCAGTACTGTTTAAAAGCTGGAGTGAGATAGTCTGTGATAGTTAAGAATGTGTTTCAACTTGGCTGGACCATGATTCTGAGTGGTTTAAGCAGCTGTGGTGTGGTCATCCCCATGATGAGATGTGATTATGGTAGTCACCTCCATGGTGGTATGTGCTATTAGTGTCCAATCATTTGAAAGAAAATTTCCTCAGGTATGTGGTCTCATTCCAATATTTATATGGAATTCCTGGAAAAATTCTCAGACTTTCTGTTGGATCTGGATCTTGTATCTAGTTTATCACAATCTGATTCTGGAGCTGAACCCTTAGCCTGTCATATTGACTGCCAGTCTTGGAATTGTTGCCTTCACAGCCTGTGAGCCAACCATCCACCATTTTACTTGCCAAACTTA
Source organism: Orycteropus afer afer (assembly GCF_000298275.1). Lineage (NCBI taxonomy): Eukaryota > Metazoa > Chordata > Mammalia > Tubulidentata > Orycteropodidae > Orycteropus > Orycteropus afer. The sequence continues at coordinate 13,806,668 of NW_006921609.1, read as the reverse complement.
GATTCATTATCCACCAAAGACAGGAGCCTGTTATACTGCCTGCCAATTTTAGGTTCCTCAGCCCCTGCAGCTGGGTAAGGCAGAATAAGCCATCTAACATGGAACAATTGGTCTCTCCCTTTCCAGAGCGAAGAAGAATGAAGAAAACCAAAGACACATGGAAACATTTAGTCCGAAGGACCAGTGCACCACGTGAACCTCAGCCTACATGACTCTGAGACCAGAATAACCAAATAGTCCCTGGCTACTCCTGTCAACCACTCAGAAAGGGATCATGATAGGAGATCTTGGATAGAGTGGGAGAAAAATGTGAAACAATGTGTATTTCCCTAATGGAGAGCTCTGGTGGTGCAGTGCCTAAGGCATTTGACTGCTACTCATAAAACAAACAAATAGGCTTACTGGTCTGATAGAGACTGTTGAAATTCCCAAGACCCCTAGTCATCCTTTGAGCAGGCAATTGAACTTACTCCTGTGGCTTCTAGTGAAAAACAGAAAAGTTGTATTAGGTGAATATTTACACCTGATGGGTACACTCTTTGGAACAGACTTCGGGAGATCAGAAGGGCAGTATTTGCACCAAGAGATAGCTCGGAAGGCAGGAATGCATAAGAAAGAAGGACACAGGGAAAAAGTAACCATGGGGAGAAAGTGAGAAGAGAGCTGTTACATTGTGGGGATTGCATTCAAATGTCATGAAACCAAATGAGTATGTTGTATGGAAAATGAATTTGCTCTGCATACTTTCACCCAAGTCACAATTTATATATATATGTTCATAAAATTTCATAGAAATTCCCAAAACTTAATTTCATAAGTGTGTGGTGGTGCCGTGGTTAAGCACTTGGCTGCTAACCAAAAGGTTGATGGTTTGCACCCACCCAGCAGCTCTGTAGAAAAAAGACTTGGTGATTTGTTTCCATAAAGATTATGTAAACTTCAGTTTACTATCAGAGTGCTGTGAAAATCATGATCAGTACTCTGTCATGTAGGATACCTACGAATTGAAATCAACTTGAAGGCACCTACAAATAATTACAATAAATATGTGGAGTCCCTGGGTGGGGTACATTGGTACATGCTGGGCTACTAGCCAAAAGGTTGGTGAACCCATGCAGGAACACCTTGAATGACGGGCCTAATGATCTATCTGTCAATGGTCACAACTTTGAAAACCCTATGAATCATTTTACTCTGCTCACATGAGGTCATCATGAGTCAAGTTGACTCAACAGCAACTAACAAAAACAATAATAAATGAACAATTTTGTTTTTGAAAAAACCTGGAGTTTGCTTGTAGAAGTAGGTATCAAAAGGGTTGAAACTTGAGAGTTACTATGAATTTATGAAATGAAGGTTAGCTGAAATTGCCTGGAAAGATGACTGGGAAGATATTGTAGTTCATAATGCACATGGAAACCTGAAGTAGCAGATAGATGATTGAAGTTTGTACATGGATACATTTTGTGTATTTCTAAGCAGCTCAGTTCAGCTCAATGTGTTTTTTTTTTTGTGTGTGTGTGTGTTTCCCTAATGGAGAGCTCTGGTGGTGCAGTGCCTAAGACATTTGACTGCTAACCAGAAGGCTGGTGGTTCAAACCCACCAGTTACTCCTCAGAAGGAAGATTGGGGAATCTATTTCCGGTAGAGATGCCACCTCAGAAACCAAAGGTGGGGTCGGTATGAGATGAATCGACTCCACGGCAGTGAGGTTTTTTTATGTTTTTCCTGGATGAAATCCTGCATAAGTAAATATGAAATTTGTGTTGTACTCAAGTTGTTCCTTAGTATATCAATTGCATAGGAACAAATTTTCATTTTTAAACAGAAGTAGCCACACTTAAGTTTATGGTAGAAGAGAGTATAAAAATGAATAGAATTAGCAGAAGTTCATGTTATTCATATTCTTTGCAAAGAAGTCTAACTCATCTACTAAGATTGAAAGTGATGGACAGATTCTGAAAATAATAGATGTCTGAATCAAACATACAGTGTTTGCACTAGTATATGTTGTTGTTATGTGCCACAGAGTTGGACCCGACTCATAGCGAGCCCTCCTTGGGTTTCTGAGGCAGTATCACTACGGAAATAGATTGCCCCATCTTCCTCCTGAGGAGTGGCTGTATATATACTCAGTAAATATTTATTGATTGAAGGAATAAATAAATGAGCAAAGATACATTTAATGTTGAATGGTATTTGGAGCAATTTATTTTGCATCCAGATATAGAATTTCATGTTGGCATTACTTGAGTTAAATGGAAGGTATTTGTATTGATTTGGGTAGAAAATCATAAAGATCTTGGTGCAGTCTGAACAAAAAAGGGGATGAATTCAGGAACAATAATAACAGAAATGAGGTAGAGAGAAAGAGTGGAAGAGAGAACAGAACTATTAATGAGGATGATGAGAAGCTTCAGTGAAGAGAATATAGAGCTAAATGAGTTTGAATGGGTGACCTATGGCATCTAGGACTCATCACAGACTTACTGTCTATCACAACTATGGCTCTAAGACTAATGTTAGACCCTTTGGTGGAGACTGTGATTGATAAAATAATTCCTTCCTCTTGGTCAGGATTGTCTGGGAAATTGGATGGGAGTGAGGTTTTATTAGAAGTACTCCTGGTGAGAGGTGATAAGGAAATTAACAACTTCAGTTTACTATCAGAGTGCTGTGAAAATCATAATCAGTCAGATTTAGGTTGTCTTAGTTACTCAGTGTTGCCATTTAAAAAAAAAGTGGGTGATTTTAAAGAACAAATTTATCTTCTCATAGTTTAAGCTAGAAGTTCAAATTCAGGGTATTGCTCTAGAGTGAGGTCCATTGTGTATTTCAGTTTTTAGTAGTTAATAATTCTTGGTGTTTCTGGGCTAGTAGATGCAGCAGCCATGTGTGTCTGTTTTAATCTGGTATTTCCCCCCTATGTTTGTTTCTGTGTCTATTATTTTATTTTATTATAACTCAGAAGTGATTAGGTTTAAGACCCCTAGGAGCTCTGGTGGTGTAGTGCCTAAGGCATTTGACTGCTAACAGAAGGCTGGTGGTTCAAACCCACTACCCACTCCTTGAAAGGAAGATTGGGCAATCTACTTCTGTAGAGATACCACTTCAGAAACCCAAGGAAGGATTGCTAAGAGTCGGATTGACTCAGTGGCAATGAGTTTGGTTTGGTACACTAGTATGACCTCATTAACATAACATGAAAACTCCTATTTCCAAAAAGGGTCATATTTACAAATATAGGTGTTACATAAACACATATTTTTCAGAGAACACAATTCAATCTGTATCATAGGTTAATATATAAAAAGAAACTTTCTAACAACACTTTTTAGCAATCTGTGCTATAAACCAACTGGAATGAGTTGCATTTTAGGTTTAATAGTACTATTCCTGTAAGACCAAGGTAAACATTAATGTTACTTTTGCTTTTATTACCTTTTACTAACAATAAGATATTGTGAAAAGTATTTTGAATTACTGGGGGGATTCGGTCGGATGTTTTTTAAGGGTCATCTAATTTTATTTAATGTGTTATTAAATAGTTGTATCACAATAAATTGAATAAGGCACTTATTTTCATTCTTTCTTACTTTGCCAGACATATATGTTCTGCTACTTAGAGATGACTTTTTATTTATGTAAATTGCGAAAAGGGTGAACATTCTTATGGTTCTGTAGAGTTAAACAAGAAGGCTGCTTTTACTGTCTTAAAGAGCATTAATTTAAAGAGCATTTAGAATCATCATAACTTTAGTAAGTTCCATTCCACTCCTCCCTAGCTGCCTGCATGCTAGACTCCTAGTCTTAAAATGTTGCTCCCCAAGATGTGAAGTTTAGAAATAATTTAATTGCATTTTGCTAACAGTACCCACCAATTATGGTTTCTTTTTTTCAATTTTAATGTGCATAAGAAACATCTGGGATACTTGCTTAAAATGTAGAGTCCTTCACCTTAACACAGGAAGTTCTTATGTAGTATGTTTGTTGTGGAAGTAGAATCAGAAGTTTTAATGAGCCTTGCAGAGATTTCAATGCAGATGGCTTGTGGGTCACAGTTTGAGAAACACCAGCCTGTAAAGATTATTCCTAACAGCTGATCAACTTGGTTATGTTAGTTTGATTAATTTTTCCTTCAGTCAACATATTTGAACTGAAAATCAGTTAAATCAAGTGACATTCAGATTATAAGCATAAACATAACCTTACTGGATGGCCTTGGATCAATATTTTAACTTTCTGACAGCTCAATGGCTTAATCTGTAAAATAGTAACTGTATTTCCTCACAGTGTTGTTTAAAGAAAGAACTATTAAAACATTACAAAACAAATTTTAAATGTGAACACTTAATGGCAGAATACTGTCAGGATATTATGGAAATTTAATAATTAGTATGAGAGGAATTGATTTCAGTGTTATAAAAGTACCTGTTTCTTCTCAACAAGGAGTAGCTTGAGCTCTGATATGATTTGATCTACTATTTTTATACTGAATATGCATTACTGGAAATAGGTCACAGCAGGAATACAGATTAAGGCAGTTTGAAGGAAAATATGAACTGTAGAAACTAAAAAAATAAATTTGGAATTACAATAACAGAGCAGAGTTGTATTTTCTCTGTTTACTCAGCAGTGAATATAATTATTCTCTGTTTCACACAACCAATTAACTCTTACATCACCTGATATCTTCATCCACATTCTCAAAAGGAAGTAGACATTTTCTTTCTGGTTTTAATATTAGAACAAAGTGTATTTAACACTGTGAGTACAGGAGATGCCAAGTGCTCTACAAATATTAAAATTAATAAAGCATAATCCCCTACCAATATAATTTAGAGGAGATATAAGAGCTAAGATTTAAAAAAGGTGGTAAGCTGGTGTGTGTGAGAATAAAACATGTAAATGTGAAAGGATATGCATGAAGAAATACTGGAAAGCATATAGTAGGACTTTTTGATCCATGAATAGGGAAGTATAATCATAAGTTATTTCATTGTAATATTTTAATATTCTTCATTTAAGCATTGGGAATAATAATTTCCTGCCATATAGCTAGGAGTCAATTTTTATTGTTAGGTGCCACCAAGTCCTCTCCAACTCATAGAGACCCTGTGCACGGCAGAACAAAACACTGCCAATCCCGCACCAGCTCCGAGATCCTTGTGATACTTGAGCCCATCGCCCAGCCACTGTATCAATCCATCTCATTGGGGGCCTTCCCCTCTCTCAGCTACCCTCCATCTTACCAAGCATGACATCCTTCTCCAGGATATGGTCCCTTCTGATAACATGACCAAAAAAGGTGAGACGAAGTCTAGCCATTCTCTCTTCCAAGGAGAATTCCAGGTGCACTTCCTTCAGGACAGACTTTTAGATCTTTTAGCAGTCTATGGTACTTTCAGCATTCTTTGCCAGCACCACAACTCAAAAGCATCAACTCGTCTTCGGTCTTCCTTATTGATTGTCCAGCTCTCCTGTGTATATGAGGCGATTGAAAATATCATGGCTTGTGTCAGGCGCACCCTAGTCCTCAAGGAGATATCTTTGCTCCTGAGCACTTGAAGAGGTTTTTGCATCCGACATGCCCAGTGCCATAAGTCGTGTGATGTCCTGATTGCTGCTTCTATTGGCACTGATTGTAGAACCAAGTGATGTGAAGTCTTTGACAACTTTAATCTTTTCTCCATCTGTCGTGATGCTGCTTATATGTCCAGTTGTGAGGATTTTTGTTTTTGTTATATTGAGATGTAATCCGTACTGCAGACTATATTCTTCAATCTCATCATAACTGGTTCAAGTCATCCTCACTTTCAGCAAGCAAAGTTGTGTCATCAGCATATCGCAGGTTGTTCTTGATTCTTCCTCCAATCTTGATGCCATGTTCTTCAGATGGTCCAGTTTCTCAGATTATTTGCTCAGCATATAGATTACATAAGTACGGGGAAAAGATACAATGCTGACACACTCCTTTCTTGATTTTCAACCATGCAATGTCCCCTTGTTCTGTTCAAATGACAGCCTCCTGGTCTATGTACACTTTCCTCATGAGTACAATTAAGTTAAGGAATTCCTATTCTTCTCAGTGTTATCCACAATTTGTTATGATCCACACAATCAAATGCTTTTGCCTTGTCAACAAGTAAACAAGTAAACATCTTTCTGGTATTCTTTGCTTTGAGCCAAGATCCATCTGACATCAGCAATGATATCCCTTGTTCCATGTGCTCTTCTGAATCCAGCTTGCACCTCTGGAAGTTCTCTGTCAATATACTGCTACAACCATTTTTGAATTATCTTCAGTAAGATTTTACCTGCATGTGATATTAAAGATATTATTCTGTAATTTCCAGATTCTGTGGGATCACCTTTCTTTAGAATGGGTACAAATATGGATGTCTTCCAGTCAGTTAGCCAGGTACCTGTCTTCCAAATCTCTTGGCATAACCAAGTGAGTGCCTCCAGTGGGACATCCATTTGCTGAAACATCTTAATGGGTATTCTGTCAATTCCTGGAGTCTTGTTCTTTGCCAATTCCTTCAGTGAAGCTTCAACTTCTTTCTTCAATACTATTGGTTCTTGATCATATGCCACCTCCTAAAATGGATGAACATTGACCAGTTCTTTTTGGTACAGTGATTCTGTGTATTCCTTCCATCTTCTTTTGGTATTTCCTGTGTCATTCAATATTTTGCTCATAGAATCTTTCAATATTGCAACTCAAGACTTAAACTTTTTCCTCAGTTCCTTCAGCTTGAGAAATGCCAAGTGTGTTCTTCCCTTTTGGTTTTCTAACTCCAGTCTTTGCACATTTCATTATAGTAATTGGCTTTGTGTGCTTGAGCTGCTCTTTGAAATCTTCTGTCCAGCTCTTTTATGTGTGTTGGCTACTCTCCACTCAAGGGCAAGTTTCAGAATCTCTTCTGTCATCCATTTTGGCTTTTCTTCTTTTTTCATCTTTTTAATGACCTTTTGCTTTCTTCATGGATGATGTTCTTGATGTCCCACAATTCTTCTGGTTTTCAGTCATTGGTGTTCAATGCATCAAATCTATTCTTTAGATGGTCTCTAAATTCAGGAGGGATATATTTTGGCTCTCATGGACTTGTTTCAATTGTTTTCAACTTCAGGTTACACTTTCATATGAGCAATTGATGGCCACAATCAGCTCCTGGCCTTGTTGTGACTGAAGATATTGAGCTTTTCCATCACCTCTTGCCACAGATGTAGTCAAACTGATTCCTTTGTATTCCATCTGGTGAAGGCCACATGGGTAGCCACTGTTTGTGTTGTTGAGAAAAGGTATTTGCAATGAATAAGTTGTTGGTCTTGCAAAATTCTATCCCATGATCTCCAGCATTATTTCTGTCACTAAGGCCAATTTTTGCAACTACTGGTGATTTTTGTTTGTTTCCAACATTTTCATTCCCATCACCAGTGATGTTTAACATATCTTGATTGCATGTTTGGTCAGTTTCAGACTGCAGAAGTTGATAAAAATCTTCAATTTCCACATATTTGGTTTTGGTGTTTGGTACATAAATTTGAATAATAGTAATATTAACTGGTTTTCCTTGTAGGCATATGGATATTATCCTATCACTAACAGCATTGTGCTTCAGCACAAATCTTGAAACATCCTATGTGATGACAAATGCCACACCATTCCTCTTCAAATTGTCATTCCTGGCATAGTAGATCATGTGGTTGTCTGATTCGCAATGCCCAGAATCAGTGTATTTCACCTCACTAATGTCTAGGATATCAGTCTTTATAGATTGTATTTCATTTTTGGCAACTTTCAATTTTCTTAGATTCATACTTCATACATTCCATGTTCCGATTAAGAGTTTGGTGCCCAACCAAAAGGTTGGTGGTTTGAATCCACCCGGGAGCCTTGGAAGAAAATCTGGTGATCTACTACTAAATGATCACAACCACTGAAAATCACAATTGAGAACTCCATGGGATGCATTTCTACTCTGAAACACATGGGGTCACTATGGGTCAAAATCACCTTGAGGACAACTGATTCGGTTTTTGGTTTGGCCACACAGCTCCTCCTTCTTACCATTCTAGTTATGTTGGTCTCTCTGTTGTTTCTCTAATACTTCCTCCAGTTCTTGCCTCAGAATCCTGGAAATTGCTATGTCCTCTTTCTGGAACACACTTCCTCGAAATTTTCACAGAGTTCACTTTCACACTTTAATCAGGTTCTTCTAAAATATAACTGTCCATTCAAGGTCTTCTGTGATATCTCTATCTAAAATAATGTTTCTGGGTTTAGGGCAGTGGGTCCTGCCTGATCTGAGGAAGCTCTGGTACTTGTGTTTTAACCATATATGGAAGATGGATCGGTATTCCTGCTCTCACTGCCTTTCATTGGGTCTGATGCAGATGACCAAATGTAAAATGAGAAACTGACTTAAAATAAGAAATCTAGAGAAAATCTTGTGGCCAACTCTATAACCCTGAAACTACCTTAACATTTAACTTAAAACTGGATAAATGTTGCAGTAAATGCCTCAGATTAAGTTAGGCATTCTTAAGGTGTGAATGCTAAACAAAAATTTGTTTTAAAACGAAATCAGCCAAAAAGTTGTGATCACTGAAGCTCCAGTAGAAAGCAGTGTGATGTGGCTGATGATTCAAGAGGTCATTGACATGCCATTGTTTTCAGGTGCCCTTAAGTCAGTTCCGACTCATAGTGATGCTGTGTACAACAGAATGAAGCACTAACCAGTCTTGCACCATCCTCACTATCTTTGCTATGCTTGAACCTATTGAGGAAGCCACTATTACTGAACATCTTCCCTTTTTTGCTGACCCTTTATTTTATCAAACATGATATCCTTTTCCAGGTATTGGTCTTTAATGACAGCATGACAAAAGTATGTGATATGAAGTTTAGCCATTCTCGTTAAGGAGTGGTCTGGCTGTACTTCTTCCAAGACAGGTTTGTTCATTCTTCTGGCAGCCATAGTATTTTCAATATTCCTTGCCAACATCATAATTCAAATGCATCAATTCTCTTGCAGTCTTCTTTATTGAGTGACCAAATTTCACATGCATATGAGGCTATTGAAAATACCAAGGTTTGAATCAGGAGCCCTAAGTCTTCAGAGTGACATCTTCGCTCTTGAAAACTTGAGAGTTCTGAAAGACTTCTGGTAAGATGAAGGAATAGGCAGACAAGCTACACAGACCCTCTTCAGCAAAGAAAAGAGACACCAATTGACAGAAATACAGAAGATAATCCTGGAGCTCTGAGCTTTGAAAGGAAATACACAGAAGTGGATTAGGCACCAAATAGTGGAAAAACCTGAACAAAAACAGTAAGTACAGAGATGGTCGGAGCAGTGGACTCTCAGCTACTCTGACAGGACCGACAGATTGAATTTTTCCAGGTGGTGTTGGGACCTGAGAATTGACCTAAAGATCAGTCTGGGTTGCCAAGGGCTTCAGGGACAACTGTGCTGGTGGCCTATGACTAGGAAGGGAGACAGCAAGGTGGGATACAACTTGAGCTGTGGACTTTTGGCTGTCCTGAGGGCACAACATTTTGATTTTTTACAAGTGGTGGTCATTTTGGATATTTACAGTGTCTGAGGGCACAGCCATTTTGAATGTTCACAAGCAGTGGCCATTTTGCATTTTAAAGTGACAGCATTTTCATTCAGATTCCAGGGATCTAAGAATAAGCTCTAGTTTAGTTACCTAGTGCTACTCTGACAGGAATATACCACAAATGGGATTGCCTTAGCAAACAGGAGTTTATTTTCTTAAAGTTTGGAGGCTTTGAGTCTAAGTTCAAAGTGCCAGGCTCTAGGCACTGGGTGAAAGCCCCTTGACCTTAGGCTCAGCTCTGCCTCTTGTTCCCAACCCACTGAAGCTAGACACATCTCTTCACTCAGGCAGTTACTGCCTGCTGAGGCTGACAAGCCTACAGTTGACAAGTAAAAAGGCACAGTCCTGATGTTACCAAATCACACAGCAGGCTATTAATTTAAGTCTATTGTAAGTCCCAAGGTTGGCACAGCATGGCAGGCTGCTGAACAATGACATGGCCACATGCAAGCTCCAAGTGCGCCATAAGCTAGAGACCATTCCCAAAGCTGCTTCTTATATACGGGAAGCAGACCACATATACCCAAAGCAGCTACTCAGCTGCTCACAGTAGATCCGACCATGGAGTTGATTGCCAGTTTCATCATGGGGAATAACTACCACCAGCTTCCCAGCCACTCAACCAGGCCCAGCCAAGTTGACATACAGACTTAACTACCACAGGCTCCATTTGCCAAGTATGACAGGGACACATGGGAGGCTGATAATGGGAAAGGAGACAGATGATGAGTGTGTAAGTGCTACCAACTAGCAAATAGAGGAGCCCAGCCCTGCTTGCGTGGATAACATACAAACAAAACAAAGAAAACAAAAATTGTGAGCAAGTCACGCCAACATACAATCAGCAATTAAATATAAACACAATGCCTCAGAGACAATAGAGCATCACAGTCCACACAAAGAAGTAAGATAAAGCAGGAGAAAGAAGCAACCAGGTTAATACCCAGAACACATCCCTGAGGAAGATGCAGCATTGGAACTCTCTGATAAGGAATGCAAGGGAATTATATTTAGGTACCTTCAACAAATTGACAGATCAAGGTAAACACTGACAAAATTGAGGAAAACACAGAGAAGATCTTAGAACAATTTCAAAAGTCAATACAAGAGCAAAATGACAAAATAAATGAAAAATTAGAAATGACACAAAATTTACACACAGAAATCCAGAAGATTAATACGAAATTTTCAGAAATAGATAACACCTTGACAAGAAAAAAGTAGAATTCAATCAATTGAAGACAGAATTAATGAGATTGAAGCCAAATATTTCAATATTTCTTGAGAAAGGGATCAATCAGAAAAAAGATCAAAACAAAATGAAGAAAATCTAAGGTTCATGTGGGATATCACCAAAAGGAATAAACTACATGTGATTAGAATTCCAGAACAGGAAAAGACAAATAAAACCACAGAGAAAATTGTGGGAGATTTTTTAGAAGAGAATTTTCCTGGTATGATGAAAGATGAGAAGATATCCATTCAAGAAGTCCAACGAACCCCAAAAATTATAAGCCCCAAAAGAAAATCAACAACAAATATCATCATCAAACTCACCAAAACCAAAGACAAAGAACAAATCCTGAAAACAGCATGGGAAAAACAAAAAGTTACCTACAAGGGGCAACTAGTAAGACTAAGCTTGGATTTCTCAGCAGAAAGCATGCAGGCAAGAGGACAATGGGATTGTATATGTAAAGCCCTGAAAGAGAAAAATTTCCAAACAAGATCTATACACCCAACAAAATTGTCCCTCAATATGATGGTGAAATTAGGACATTTCCAAATAAGCTGAAATTAAGGGAATTTGTTAAAACCAGACCAACTTTACAAGAGATACTGAAGGGAATCCTTTGGACAGAGAACCAACAACAGCAAACAATAACTGACCATTAACACACATGATGACATAACTCAGAAAACAACTTGGTTATCAAAGTATCCAAAGAAAATAAGCCTATGAGATTGTAAACAGGGGACAAGAGACAACAATTGACAAATGAGGACAACTACAAACCAAAAAGATGGAAAAAACAGTGTAGTTACAGAACTTCTAAATGATAGGGAAGTCAACACCACTACAAGATAGAACAGACTGTTCTAAACTTGGGAAGAAAACTATAAATCACAGGGTAAACTCAGGGAAAAATGAAAAACCTTCACATCAAAAT
>NW_006921609.1:13789816-13790322 GCF_000298275.1 Orycteropus afer afer | reverse complement strand
TGTGGAGAGACTGGGACTCTCATACACTGCTGGTGGGACTGTGAAATGATACAACCACTGTAGAAAACAATGTGGCAATTCCTTAGAAAGTTGGAATTGGGGATATCATTTGACCCAGCAATTCCTTTACTATGTATATATTCTAGAGAGGTGAGAGCCAGGACACCAACATATATATGCACACCCATGTTCATCACTGCACTATTTACAATAGTAAAAAGATGGAAACAAGCTATGTGCCCATCAACAGAAGAATGGGTAACCAAACTATGGTAAATACACACAATGGCATACTATGCAACACTGAAGAATAATGTAGAGTCAGCAAAACACCGCATAACATGAAGGTACTTGGAGACCATTATGTTGCATGAAATAAGTCAATCACAGATAGACAAATATAGTATTAGTTTGTTCTTGTGGAGGGTCAAGGAAAAGTTTAAATATGAAAGGAAACTTTCTTTGTTGGTTGCCAGAGGTGGGAGGGGAGGGGAGGGGAAGAAACA
>NW_006921609.1:13783860-13789196 GCF_000298275.1 Orycteropus afer afer | reverse complement strand
CAATCAAATGCCTTTGCATAGTCAATGCAATACAGGTAGATATCTTTCTGGTATTCTTTGCTTTCAGGCAAGATCCATCTGACATCAACAATGGTATCTCTCATTCCACATCCTTTTCAGAATCCAGCTTGAATTTCTGGCATTCCCTGTCAAAAAACTGTTGCAATGATTTCTGAATTGTCTTCAGTCAAATTTTATTTATTTGATCACTTTTCTTTGGAATGGGCACAAGCATTGATCTCTTCCAATCAGTTGGCCAGGTAGCTGTCTTTCAAATTTCTTGGCATAAGCAAGTGAGCACCTCCACCACTGAAACATCTTAATGGCTCTTTCATCATTTTTATTGGAGCCTTGTTTTCTCCAATTCCTTCAGTGCAGCTTGGAATTCTTACTTCAACAACATCACAGAATGTTTGAATTCAACCAATGATTTCTGTTTTGTAGTTGATTTGATTCCACTGAATCTGACCTGGCAAGGTTCATGTGTATAGTCAACCATTCATGTTGTTGAAAAAAGGTATCTGCAATGAATAGTCATTGGTCTTTCCAACTTCTATCATGGGGTTCCCAGCATCATATCTTTTACTAAGGATTTATTTTCCAATTACCAATGCTTCTTCTTTAAGAAGCCTATAAGGAACTTCTTTGAAGAGCTCTGTGGCACAGTGCCTAAGACATCTGACTGCTAATCAGAGAGTTGGCAGCACAAACCCAACAGCAACTCTGTGGAAGGAGGATAGGGCAATCTACTTTGGCAAAGATTTACCACCTCAGAAAACCAAAGGATGTTGCTATGATTCAGAATCGACTCAATGGCAGTGAGTTTGGGATTTTTTTGGTTTAATGCTGTGTCTTTGTTTCCATCTTTCACATTCCAAGCACCAGTGATTGTCAAGACATCTTAATTGCATGTTTGGTTAATTTCAGACTGCAGAAGTTGGTAAAAATACTCAATTTCTTCTTCTTTAGCTTTAGTGGTAGTTGTGCAAATTTGAATAATAACCATATTAGCTGGTTTTCCTTATAGGTATATGGATATTTTCTTAACACTTACAGCATTGTTCCTTAGGGTAGATCTCGAAAAGTTCTTTTTGATGATGAATATGACATCATTCATCTTCAATTTGTCATTCCTGGCATAGTAGACCATATGATTATCTGATTAAAAATGGCCAATACTAGTCCATTTCAACCCACTAATGCCAAGGATATCATTTGTTATGTGTACCATTTCATTTTTGACAATTTCTAGTTTTCCTAGATTCATAAAACATTCAATATTCCAATTATTAATAAATATTTGTAGAAAATGAATTTCTTCTCACTTTGAGTCATGCCACAGCAGCAATTTCAGGTCCCAAAAGTTTTACTCCATCCACATCACTAATTTCATAAAATTGACAAAGATGATGTCAATAATGATGACTGTGCCACCTGATACAGAGCTTCAAGTGAGCCAACAACACTAATTTACTGCATTCAGCTCTAACAGCCTTAGCACAACTCCAAACTATGAATAGATGTATTTTGGTCATTGCTGCTTTCTTTTCTCCTCCCTTTCTCATTAATTCAACTATAGCTCTTTCAAGGAGAAATAAAACTAGAGTGAGGTCAAGGTTTTCCTTTTCCAAATGGAGGGCCAAAGACCATAAGTACCCATCCAAATATTCTGTGAGAAATTTCAGCAGCAGATGCACTAATACTTTTATGGCTCTATAGATATGGGTGGCCTGTCACCATACTACTAGACTCCATGTGTTGTTGTTAAGTGTTATGTGTTGTCAAGTCAGCTCCAACTCATAGCAACCCATGTATAACAAAATGACACACTGCCCGCTTGTGCACCATCCTCATAAACGTTGCTATAACTGAGCACATCCTTGTAGCCACTGTGTCAATCCATCTCACTGAGGGTCTTCCCCTTTTTCATTGATCCTCCTCTTTACCAAGTATAATATCTTTCTCTAGGGAATGGTCCCTTCTGACAACATGACCAAAGTAGGTGTTTTGGTTATCTAGTGCTGCTCTAATAGAAGATACACCACAAATGGCACAAATGGATGGTTTTAACAAACAGTAGTTTATTGTCTTAGAGTCTGGGATGCTAGAAGTCTGAGTTGACAGCACCAAGCTCTAGAGGCTGGGTGGAAGCCCCTTGACTTTGGGCTTCAGCTCTGCCTCTTGCTCCCGGCCCACTGGAGCTAGCGATGTCTCTTTACTCAGGCTGGCTGCTGAGGCTAATAAGCTCAAGCCAAAAAAAAACCAAAGTCACTGTCATTGAGTTGATTCTGACTCATAGTGACCCCCTTTGGTTTTCTGAGGTGGTAAATCTTTATAGAAGTAGATCGCCCAATCATCCTTCCATGGAATGGCTGGTGGGTTTGAATTGCCAACTTTCTGGTTAGCAGTCAAATGTCTTAGGTACTATGCTACCAGAGCTCCAACAAGGTTGACAAATAAAATGGCACAGTCCCAATATTACTACATAACACAACAGGCTACTAGTTAATGTCCAAAGACAGTTACAGAATTGGCAGGAAACATGGTAGGCTGCTTAATGAAGACTCAACTACATGCAGGGTCCAAGCATGCCAAAAAGCTGCAGACCTTTCTCAATGCTTCTCCTTATATACTGGAAGCAGACCACATCCCCAAGGCAGCTACTCAGCTGCTCCAGTAGATTTCACCATGGAATTGATTGCTAATCTCACCATGGAGTATAAGTACATTCAACTGCCCCACCAAGTTGACGCATAACCTTAACTACCAGAGTAGGTGAGATGAAATCTGGCCATTCTCACTTCTAAGGAGCATTCCAGCTGCATTTCTTCCAGGACAGATTTGTTTATTCTTCTAGCAGTCCATAGTACTTTCAGTATTTTTCTCCAGTACCACAATTCAATTGCATCAACTCTTCTTCAGTCTTCCTTTTTCATTGTCCAGCTTTCACATTCATATGGGATGATTGAAAACACCATGGCTTGGTTGGGTGCACCATAGCCCTCAAAGAGGCATCTTTGCTTTTCAGCATTTTAAAGACTTTATCTTCAGGTTTGCACAGTGCAATATGACATTTGATTTCTTGACTCATGCTTCCACTGGTGTTAATTGTAGATTCAAGTAAAATGAAATAATTGATAGCTTCAGTCTTTTCTCCACTTATTGTGATGCTGCTTATTGGTCCAGTTGTGAAGATTTTTGTTTTCTTTATGTTGAGGTGTAGTCCAAAATGCAGACTGTAAATTTTAATTTTCATCTTTAAGTTATCTTCACTTTCAGCAAGCAAGGTTGTTTCATTTGCATGTCGCATGTTGTTAATGAGTCTTCCTCCAATCCTGATTCTACATTCTTCTTCATATAGTCTAGGTTCTTGGATTATTTGCTCAGCATACAGATTGAATAAGTATGGTGAAAGGATAAAATGATTACACACTCCCTTTCTGATTTTAAACCATGCCGTATTTCCTTGTTCTGTTGGAACGACAACCTTCTACTCTAGGTACAATTTCCTCATGAGCACAAATAAGTGTTCTGGAATTCCTGTTCTTCTTCCCAATGTTATCCATATTTTTTTTTTTTTATTATCCACACAATCAAATGCTTTTCATAGTCAATAAAACACAAGTATACATCTTTCTGGTATTCTTTGTTTTCAACTAAGATCCATCTGACATCAGCAATGATATCCCTTGTTCCACATCATCTTCTGAATCCAGCTTGCATTTCTAGAAGTTCCCTATCAATATAGTGTTACAAACATTTTTGAATAATCTTCAGCAACATTTCACTTGCATGTTGTATTAATGATATTGTTTGATAATTTCCACATCCTTATTGATCACCTTTCTTTGGAATGGGTACAAATATGGGTCTCTTCCAGTCAGTTGGCCAGGTAAATATCTTCCAAATTACATGGCATAGATGAGTATGTGCATCCAGTGCTGCATTTGTTTGTTGAAACATCTCAATAGGTGTTTTGTCAATTCCTGAAGCTTTGTTCTTCATCAATTCCTTCAATGCAGCTTCAACTTATTCCTTCAATATCACTGATTCTTGGTCATATGGCATCTCTTAAAATAGATGAATACCAACCAATTCTTTTTGGTATAGTGATTCTGTGTATCTCTTCCATCTTCTTTTGATATTTCTTGCATTCAATATTTTACCCATAAAATCCTTCAATATTGCAACTCAAGGTTTGATTTTTTTTCTTCAACTCTTTCAGCTTGAGAAATGCCGAGCATATTCTTCCCTTTTGGTTTTCTAACTCCAGGTCTTTGCGCATTTCATTATAATAATTGATTTTGTGCTCTCAAGCTGTTCTTTGATCTCGTCTGTTAAGCTCTTTTATTTTGTCATTTCTTCCATTTGCTTTAGATGCGCTCCACTCAAGAGCAAGTCTCTTCTGACATCATTTTGTCTTTTCTTCCTTTCCTGTCTTTTTAATGAGCTTTTGCTTTCTTCATGTATGATGTTCTTGATGTCTGTGGTAGTTATGTTTGTGTGTCAACTTGGCTGGGCCTGGTTGAGTGGCTGGGCAACTGGTGGTAGTTATTCCCCATGGTGAGATTGGCAATCAGCTCCATAGTGGGATCTACCACAAGCAGCTGAGTAGCTGCCTTTGGGATGTAGTCTGCTTCCTGTATATAAAGGGAAGCCTTGGGAATGGTCTCTAGCTTATGGCACGCTTGGACCCTGCATGTAGCCATGTCGTTGCTCAGTAGCCTGCTATGCTCTGCTGACCTTGAGACTTACAATGGACTTAAGTTAATGGCCTGCCGTGAAGTTTGGTAACTTTGAGACTGTGTCTTTTTACTTGTCAACCTTGGGGCTTCTCAGCCTCAGCTGCGAGCAGCTGTCTGAGTGAAGAAAAGTCTCTAGCTCCAGTGGGCCAGGAGCAGGAGGCAGAGCTGGACCCCAAGGTTGAGCGGCTTTCACCCAGCCCCTAGAGCTTGGAACTTTGAACTTGGAATTCTAGCCTCCTGAACTGTAAGAGAATAAACTCCTGTTTGTTAAGACCATCCCATTTGTGGTATGATCCTGTCAGAGCAGTACTACATAACCAGAACAATGTCAAAGCACAGTTTTTCTGGTTTTTGGTCATTGGTGTTCAATGTGCCAGATCTATTCTTCAGATAATCTCTAAATTCAGATGGGGAATACTGAAGGTCATACTTTGTACCTCATGCATGATTTGAATTGTGTTCAGCTTCATCTTGAGCTTGTATATAAGCAATTGATGGTCTTTTCCACAGTCAGCTGCTGGCCTTGTTTGGGCTGAAGATACTGAATTTCTCCATCTCCTCTTTCTACAGATATAGTTGATCTCATTCTTA
>NW_006921609.1:13780338-13783120 GCF_000298275.1 Orycteropus afer afer | reverse complement strand
AGTTGTAGGCAGCACAACAGGATCCAGATCTACAGATGTCTCTCATTTTCCCAGGATGTCCATATATATATTGGAAGCAGGTCACACCCCTATGGAAACTCCCTTTCAATGGATTGGCTGCTCAAAACATATACATTTGATCTCATCATGGGAATAACCCACATCACAACTGCTTAAACCACTCAGAATTGTGTTCCAGCCAAGTTGACACACAACCTGAATTATCATAGTCCAACCCTTGTCAACTTGGAAGTTGTACACATGTCCTTATCTCTAAATAAGGACAATTTTAAAGTCATATTTGTGACTAAAACGATACACTAACACATGTACAACTGAAATGCATTAACCCTATTTACATTTCATGGTTCATAACAGAAGAAAACAAAAATATTTGATGCACACGTAGAATGAAGAAATATAACAATCACAGTCTTCATTTTCTACAAGTGGTCACATGGTCGTGGCTGATATTCAGAACTACCTTCTTCCACTACCCATTCCTTATTTCCCTTGTCCTCAGCAAGCACCTCAGCTGCTCGTGGTTCTTTGCCTGGTATGGTGACCCAAACCTTTATTCCTGAAGGGTCTTGGCCATTAGTAGTCATATCAGAATTGGGTTGCTGTAGCTTTCCATTAACTTTAATCTCAGGGCATGGTAGTACTAAGAGATATCCTAAAGTGATTATAATCAAATTCACTGCACAGACTGATACAATTGATATACTCTCTTGGACATTGACAATACCATCTTTTCTACTATATTGATGCTCAATGATTAAGATAAATTCTTGACAGTCCTTAGCATGGCTTTCATGATGAGCATGGCCATTATAAACCCACTGAAATATTTTAATCAGAAGAGAAATATGAACAGTTAATTGAGGTAAAATACTTTTAGTAGTGTGGAAACTTTCATGGAAGTAAGAGATCATTGCAAGGGTTCTGGAGGTCCAATCTACACTAGACATTTTAATGAATGTTGGCCGATTATGCATATTCACATGAACCATAACATTACCCACAGGCAGTGTTACCATGCCAAAGAATTCAGTATCACACATTTGCCTTCTCCATGGGATACCTACTGCTTATTTCCTTCTTCCCTAACTGTTTAATCCTTCCTTACTTTTTCCTTTACTTATTTCTTTCTCAAAAAAATGGTCCAACCATACACATGCCTGCTGTTACTTATTTATTTTTTCCATTTGACCGGGGAATTTTCTTTGAAGATAAGTTCTACTTTGTTTTTGTTATTTACCTGTGCATGTCATGAAGAGTGCAGGTTACATTTCTGTTTCCTCTTGAATTTTCCTCTCTAGTGATGGAGTCAGAAAAAGGAGATGGTGACATTGTGATGAAGGCAGTAGAAGTGGATGCAAAGAAGGGTTCGTGAAGAGCTTGTTGCATTCAAGACAATATGTTGAAATATATAAATCACAGTTACTGAATATGGAGATGGAGGGGACAGAAGAATTTAAAATGGTTTCCAAGAATCTAGCTTTAGTGCCTGATACACTATCATATAAGTTTCTGAGACTGCAAATTCAAAAGTAAGAGCAAGTTCTGTGGTAGGAGGGGGAAAATTGTTAGCTTAGGTTTGAACAGATAGCCTTCTACAGTTCTCCCTTCCTAGCTATGACTATTCCTGTCAGTGGATGCTCTAAGCACTATATTTTTTCCTACAGTGGTATAGTTGTTTTTCAGATATATGGAGAAAAAATGCAAAAGAAACCCACTTGGAAGAACTATCCTTGACCTAGTCTATAACCAGTGTTTTGCTCCTTGTTGTGATCTGGTTATGTGCTTTTTATGAAGCTATTTGTTTCTTGAACTTAGAAACACAGCAAGGTTATGGTAAGATAAATTATTCATTGTGCCTGTTCTTTTCACAAAAGAACTTGATGTGAGACAAAACTGTTCTCTGCTAAAGCAGTAACTCATGATGAGATATTTACTTGTCTTTGATGTCTGTGTAGCACATCCCCTGAACACCTACAGCAGTGACCTAAACAGCTCACTTGAAATTGTGAATAACTTTCGTATAACAGAGAATGCTTTCTCCATATGTTTTTCTCTCAGTGAAAGAAAAGTTTAATGATTTCAGAAGAAAACCAGATATTTTTTCTTTAATCAAGTGTTCAGGTTTTATTAATTCAATATATATTTTTAATGCATTTATTGCATTTCTTTATTTCCAAATTCTAACTTTCATCCATCAATACACAACTTTGTCCTTTTAAGTGACCAGTTTTTCTTTTGGGCTCTCATTTTATGTTATATGCTGCTCTATGACATCCATAAAGCACCGTCTATGGTCAGGTTTTTATCCTCCTTTGGTGACAATTTTAAATTTCCTTGAAGTCACAACATCTTGATCCCTCATTTTATTGTACTTATGGATTAATAAGGAGTCCTTTAGTAAGTGAAAGGCTGAAATAAAAGTCCAATTATTTTTAGGAGGCAAAAAGAAAGAAGAAGAAGAAAATAGAAAAGCAAGTTTTATTTCATTTAAGTTGAAGTCCAAACATGGTTTCTTGCATGTTTGGATTTAAGGGTTTGCAAGATGATGAGTCTTATTTTCCATTTCCTTGGTTCTTATATATATGTATATATATATATTATTGTTGTTGTTGTTGTTATGTGCTGTTGAGTCTGCCCCAACTCATAGCGACCCCTCCTTCGGTTTCCAAGGCAGTATCACTATGGAAGTAGATTGCCCCATCTTCCTTCTGAGGAGTGGCTGGCTGGTGGGTTTGAACCACCAGCCTTCTGGTTAGCA
>NW_006921609.1:13775909-13780238 GCF_000298275.1 Orycteropus afer afer | reverse complement strand
CGTTGTTATTTTGGTGAAAGTTTGCACAACAAATTAGGTTCTTATTTGACAATTTCCACACAATTTGTTCAGTGACATTAGTTAGAGTTTTTACAATGTGTCAAAATTCTTTGTGTTCTGGTTATATGATTTCCTGTACTCTAGTTTCCCTGTCCCTTTATATTTTCATCTTTGCTTTAGAGTAAATCTTGGCGATCAGTCTCATACAGATGATCATTTAGTATAACACTGTTATTATGGGTAATATTCTTTATTTTGAGTACCATTATGTTGTTTGGCTAAAAGATGATCTCAAGATACTTTTGGTTCAAGTGTGTCAGGTGATGATCTCAGGGAGTCTTGTGCTCTCAACTGGTCCTCTTAGTCTGGACCTTATTAATAATATGTGTTTTTCTTTCTTCTACATTTTTCTTTCATTCTATCTGGTTGAAGGAGTCTGTGGTGGTAGCCAGGCCAGGCACCCTCAGGTTCTGGCCTCAGCGTAGGTGAGGCTTAAGTAGGCTACCATCCTCTAGATTTGTTTCTTCTACGCTTTTGCTCCTGATGAGTAGAGACCAATCGTTGTCTGTTAGATGGCTGATAGCAAGATTTTATGACCTCAAATGTTACTCATTGTACCAGGATGAAGAAGTTGAATCATGAACTCTACTATGCTAGTTGACTGAGTCACCCATGAAACTATGTTCTTAAGTTTTCAAAGCTGGAAAAAAATGTCTTGGAAGGTGTTAGTTATGTTTTAGGATTATCTCTATGTTCCTAGGTCTAGATTTGCTGGATCAAAGGGTAGTTTTATTTCTAGGTTTCTTTTTTGTTGTTGTGTTTTCTTTTTTTTTTTGTAATTGTGATTTGGATGAAATTTTACAGAGCAAATTCACTTTCCATACAGCATCTAACATACACTTTGTCTCATTACATTGACTGCAATCTACCACAATGCAACAGCTCCCCTCGCACTTCCTCTCCATAGTTACCTTTTCCCTGTGTCCCTCCCTCCATGTACTCCTGCCCCCTGAACTGTCTCCCTGTGCATACACAGCCCTTCTATTCTCCCATGATTGTTCTCTTCAATGAGTGTATATTCTTCAATGTGTAAGTGTTCAACTCATGTGCCCGTCTTTTGTTTGGCTGGAAGCCATAGGAGTGGGTTCAATTCCAGACCTGAAGGGCAACTAGAGGCCCTAGTCTTAGTGGTACCATCAGGTTCTATCAGACCAGCCAAACTGGTCCTTTTTTTTTTAACTAATGATTTTGAGTTTTGTTCCACATTGTTCTCCCACTCTATCCACAATCTCCTACATGAATCACCTCTGAGTGGTTTACAGTGGTAGCCGGGCATCATCTAGTTCTTTTGGTCTCATAGTTGTATAGGCTGAGGATTGCAAGGTGTCCCAGTCACTTGGACTAATTGTTTCCATGAATCTTTGGTTTTCTTCATTCTTCTTTTCTCTGGATGAGGAGAGACCTATTGTTGCATCCAGATGGCCACTTGCAGCCTTTTAAGATCTCAGTTGCTACTTGCCAAAGTAGGATGTGCAACAATGTTTTTGTGTAGTATGTTATGTCCATTGAGCTTAATGTCCCCTGCGACTATGGTCCCGAGCTGATGGCTCCAACTACTTGCTCCTTCTAGGTAGCTGGCTGTGGCCAAAAAATGACTACAACCTTGTCCCTTGTCAGCTCTACTACATACCTGGAAATTCTTACAGAACATACCAAAACACTTGTAGAAACATTGTCTGCCAGCCCTATACATGGTTTTGGGTACAGTCCCCCCCCTGCATAGACATACCTAATAGTTCAGCCTGTCCACTCATCAATCTACCTGTATATCCACATTTGCCTTCACTGACAATGTAGTATTGTATGTGAAAATGGGTTCATCCTTGTTATCTGTACCTCCCATGCACCTCTCTATATCTTCCTCTTCCTCAATGTCACTGTCTTGATCATTCATGTTTGGTGCATTGCCCTTCTCTTCACCCAAAACAGTACTAGTCTCTACCTATCTAACAGTGTTCCCTCCCCTCCCTTCCCACCCCTGGTAACCAGCAAAGAAAATTTCCTTCCATATATTAACCTTTCTTTCACTTTTTACAATAATGGATTAATACAATATTTGCCTTTCTGTGATTGAATTATTTCATTCAGCATAATGTCCTCTAAGTTCATCCACGTTATGCAGTGTTTTGCAGATTCTGTGTTATTCTTTAGGGTTGCATTGTATTCCATTGTGTGTATGTACCATAGTTTGATGATCCATTCTTCAGTTGATGGACACTTAGGTTGTTTCCATCTTTTGGCTACTGTAAATAGTGCTGTGATTAACATGGGTGTGCATATTTCTGTTCTTGTCCTGGATCTCACTTCTTTAGGATATATACCTAGTAATGGAATATCAAAAAACAAAAAACAAACCCACTGCTGTGGAGTCAGATCTGACTCACAGTGACCCCTCTTTGGGTTTCTGAGGTAGTATCACTATGGAAGTAGATTGCCCAATCTTCCTTCCGAGGAGTGGCTGGTGTGTTTGAACCTTCAGCCTTCTGGTTAACAGTCACATGTATTAGGCACTATGCCACCAAATGATATTTCCAATTCCAACTTTTTAAGGAATTGCCATACTGCTTTCCACAGCGGTTGTATCATTTTACAGTCCCACCAGCAGTATACAAGAGTCCCGACTTCTCTGTATCCTCACCAGCATTTGTTATTTTCTGTCTTGTTGTACTTTGCTACTAGTGCTGGGGCAAGATGTTATCTCATTGCTGTTTTTATTTGCATCTCTCTAATGGCTAATGATCATGAGAATTTCTTCATAAGTTTGTTGGCCACCTGAATATCTTCTTTGGGGAAGTGTCTATTCATGTCTTCTGCTCACTTTTAATTGGATTATATTTTCTTTTTGTTTTTGAGGTGTTAGAGTTTTCTATAAATTTTAGAGATAAGTCCCTTGTCAGACATGCCATTGCTGAATACTTTTTCCCAATCTGTAGGTTCTCTTTTGGAGAAATTTCTGGAAGCACATAAAAATTTAATTTTTAGAAGGTTCCATTCATCTAGTTTCTCTTCTGCTGTTTGTGCATTTTGGGTTATGCTTTATATTCTATTTATGCCATACATAAGGGCCCCTAGCTTTGCCCTGGGATATCTGGTGGCATAGTGCCTAAGGCATCTGACTGCTAAGCAGAAGGCTGGCAGTTCAAACTCACCAGCCATTCCCTGGAAGGAAGGTTAGGCAATCTACTTCCATAGTGATATTGCCTTGGAAACCCAAGAAGGGATAGCTATGAGTCGGACCCGACTCAATGACAGTGAGAGTTTGAAATTTGCCCCTAGTTTTTCCTTGAGGAACTTTATAGTTTTAGGTTTCGCATTTAAGTCTTTGATCCATCTGGAGTTAGTTTTTGTGCATGATGTGAGGTATAGATCTCATTTCACTTTTATGCAAATGAATATCCAGTTTTGCCCACATCATTTCTTAAACAAGCATTCTCTTCCACATTTAATGTATTTTGACCCTTTGTCAAAGATCAGCTGACTACAGGTTGATGGATGGGTTCTCAATTCTATTTCATTGATCTATGTGTCTGTCATTATACCAATGCCAGGCAGCTTTGTCTACTGTGGCTGTATAGTAGGTTTTATGATCCTGCAGGTGAGACCTCCTATCCTTGTTTTTCTTCTTCAATAGAGCTTTGCTTTTCCGAGATCTCTTTCCTTTCCATGTAAAGTTAGTGATTGTTTTTTCCATATCCTTAAAGGATGTTGATGGGATCTGGACTGGCATTGCATTGAATGTATAGATGGCTTTGGGTAGAATTGACATTTTCACAACATTTAATCTTCCTGTCTACAAGCATGGCATGTTCTTCCATATATGTAAATCTCTCATGGTTTCTTGAAATGTTCTTTTATGGTTTTCTTTGTACAGTTCTTTTGTGTCCCTGGTAAGATTTGTTTCCAAGTATTTTATTAATTTTTTTGGTAGCTGTTATAAATGGTATTGATTTCCTTTTTCTTTTTCAGCAATCTCTGTTGTTGTAGAGGAATCCAACTAATTTTTGGATATTGATCTTGTATCTTGCCATGATGCTAAATCTCAGTTAGTACCAGTAGATTTTTTACTAAGTCTCCTGGGTTTTCTAGGTATAGTATCATATTATCAGCAAAAAGGGATAGTTTTACTTCTTCTTTACCAATTTGGATGCCTTTGATTTCCCTTTCTTGCCTTATTGCTCTAGCTAGGACTTCCAGTACAATGTTGAATAGAAGTGGTGATAGAGGGTGTCCTTATCTGGTTCCTGTTTGCAAGGGATATGGTTTCAGTCT
>NW_006921609.1:13774088-13775124 GCF_000298275.1 Orycteropus afer afer | reverse complement strand
TCTTTTCCTTTGTTAAATTTGCCAGTGGTTTGTCAATTTTATTAATCTTTTCAAAAAAGCAACTTCTAGTTATTCTGGTTACCTAGTGGCACTCTGGCAGGAATATACCACAAATGGGATGGCTTGAACAAAGAGGAGTTATTCTTACAATTTGGAGGCTTTAAGTCCAAGTTCAAAGTACCAGGATCTTGGGACTGGGTGAAAGACCCTCAACCTTGGACTTCAACTCTGCATCCAGTTCCTGGCTAATGGAGCTAGAGGTGTTTCTTCAGTCAGACAGCTGCTGGCTGCTGAGGCTGACAAGCCCAATGTTGACAACCAAAAAGGCACAGTCCTGATGTTACCAAACTACACAGCAGTCCATTGATTCAAGTCCATTGAGAGTCCCAAGTTTGTCAGAGCATGGCAGGCTGCTATATAACAACATGGCTACATGCAGAGTCCAACCATGCCATAAACTAGAGACCATTCCCCAAGGCTTTTCCTTATATACAAGAAGTAGACCACATTCCCTAAGGCAGCTACTCAGTTGCTCACAGTATATTCCACCATGGATATGATTGCCATTCTCATCATGGGGAATAACAACCACCAGCTGCCCAGCCACTCAACCAGGCCCAGCCAAGTGGACACATAAACTGGACTACCAACTTCTAGTCTTGTTGATTTTTTCTATTGTCTTTCTATTTTCTATTTCATTGATTTCTGCTTGAATCTTTGTTATTTCCTTCCTTTCTTCTGGTGACTGTAGGCTGTTCTTGCTGTTCTTTTTCTAATTGTTGGAGATGTGTATTTAAGGTGTTGATTTTGGCTTTCTTCTTTTTTGTTGTGTGCATTTATTGGTATAAATTGGCCTCCAATCACTGCTCTGCTGTGTCCCCAAAATTTTGGTTTGTTGTGTTTTCATTCTCGTTTGATTCAAGGAATTTTTTAATTTCATTTTTTATTTCTTGTCTTGCCCAGTCTTTCTTAAGGAGGGTGTTGTTTAGTTTCCATGTGTTTGCTCTTTTTCCATTGATCTTCCTATTGTTGATTT
>NW_006921609.1:13769950-13772358 GCF_000298275.1 Orycteropus afer afer | reverse complement strand
TGAGTTTAGAACAGTCCATTCTATCTTGCAACTCTTTTGACTTCCTCACCATTTAGAAGTTCTGTCTCTCCACAATTTTTCCCCTTTTTTTGGTTTGTAGCTGTCCTCATCTGGCAACTGATGTCTCCAGTTCCCTGTTGACAATCTTGTAAGCTTAGTTTACTTTGGATATGTCCATAGCTGTGTCAGTTTCTGGGTTATGTCATCTTGTGTATTAATGGTTGGTTATTGTTTGCTATCATTGATTCTCTGTTCAAAGGACTCCCTTTAATATCTCTTGTAGGTTTGGTCTGGTTTTAACAAATTCCCTTAATATCTGCTTATCTGGAAATCTCCTAATTTCACCATCATATTTGAGGGACAATTTTGCCAGGTATTTAATTCATGGTTGGAAATTTTTCTCTTTCAAGGTTTTATATATATTATCCCATTGTCTTCTCATTTGCATGGTTTCTGCTGAGAAATCAGAGCATATTCTTATTGGTTGTCCTTTGCAGGTAACATTTCATTTTTTCTGTGCTGCTTTCAGGATTATTTATTTGTCTTTGGTTTTGATGAGTTTGATAATGATAGGTTTCAGTGATTTTCTTTTGGGATCTATCCTGTTTGAGGTTCATTGTACTGCCTGAATCGATATATTCTCAGCTTTCATCATATAATGGATATTCTCTTCCAACAAATCTTCGAAAATTTTCTCAGGGGTTTTCTTTTTCTCTTCCAGTTCTGGAATTCTGATTAAACATATGTTATCCCTTTTGACAGTATCCCACATGAATCTAAGGCTTTTTTCATTTTTTAAAATCTTTTTTCTCATTGAATCCTTTCCAAAGAATTACTCAGGTATTTGTCTTCAATCTCATTAATTCTGTCTTCCATTGATTTGATTCTACTCTTTTTCCCTTTCAATGTGTTATCTATTTCTGAAAATTTAGTATTAATCTTATGGATTTCTATCTGTAGATTTTGTATTGTTTCTAATTTTTCATTTGTTTTGTCATTTTGCTCTTGTATTTTCTTCCAAAATCGTTCTAGGGTTTTGTCTGTGATTCCATAATTTTTTCAGTGTTGTCCTTGATATGTTTCTCAATCCTTTGAAGATAATGAAATATAATTATTTTGAATTCCTTATTGGGGAGTTCCAATGCTGCCTCTTCCTCAGGGATGTGTTCTGGGTCTGTGTCCTGCTCTCTTATTTCTACCACTTTATCTTGCTTCTCTGTGTGGACTGTGATGATATGTTGTCTCTGAAACATTGTGATGTTGTGGCGTTTAGATCTCTGTTAACTGTTTGTGAAGAGCATTTAAGGGTGAATCAGGACTTCTTGGTTGTCATTTGTCATTGGTCCTTTGGTGGAGAAGAAAGTGGTGGCTCTCACTCAGTAAGTGAAGCTGCAGGAAGTGCAAGTGTAAATGTGTCATATAGGCACTCTTGCTGTCTCCCACTCAGGTAGACAAAAAGAACAATTGAATAACCATCAAAAAAGTAAAAGCAGCTGTACAAAAAAGACAATGTGTAAACACACAGGAACAATAACAGCAACAACAACAACAAAAAACCCCACAATATCTTGGGAGAGTATATGGGGAGAGGGCAATAAGAGAAAAAAGGTAGAGTAGGAGAATAATGAAGAAAAAAATTGGAAAAATACAAAAAGAAAAACAAGGAATGGGGTTAACCACAAGAAAGAAAAAAATGGAAACCAGGAACAGAGAAGAGAGAAAAAGCTTAAAACTAGAACCTGAGAAGAGAAAGATAAAAAATAATAGTAAAAAGGACAATAATAATAATAACAATAATAAAAAAAAACAATCTAGGCCGGACGGGGTAGTGCACCCCAGTTCCTTCAGAGCACACAGACTGGGATGGAATTCCTACTGGTCCAGAAGGTCAGTGGGAGTGAGGGATGGCCACACCTCTGTTCACCAAGAGGGTGTGGGTTGTATGAGTAACAAGGAGAATATTACTCCTTTCCAGTCATTGGCATCCAGAATGTCCTTGTGGTTCCCAGCAAGTGGAGCTTATTCTTGAATCCCTGGAATCTGGGAGAATGCTGTTGCCTTAAATATCCAAAATGGTTTAGCCACTTGTAAACATTCAAAATGGCTGTGCCCTCTGGACAGGCAAAAGTCCACTGCTCGGCCTGCCTGCCTTTTCGCTGCTTCCCTTTTAATTCACCAGCCACAAGTGCAGTCCTCTGTGAAGAGTCTGGCTAACAGAGCTGATTTTTAGGTTAATTCTGAAGTCCTAACACCCTTAAGGCACCTACTGATGAAGGTTGAAGAATACAGTCTGCAGTATGGATTACATCTCAACATAAAAAAAACAAAAATCCTCACAACTGGACCAATGAGCAGCATCACAATAAATGGAGAGAAGATTGAGGTTGTCAAGGAATTCACGTTGCTTG
>NW_006921609.1:13762176-13769575 GCF_000298275.1 Orycteropus afer afer | reverse complement strand
CTCACCTATTTTAGTCATGTTGTAAGAAGGGACCATTCCCTGGAGAAGGATGTCATGCTTGATAGGGTGGAGGGTCGACGAAAGAGGGGGAGGCCTTCAAGGAGATGGATTGATATGGTGGCTGCAATGATGGGCTCAAGTATAGCAGGGATTGTGGGGCTGGTGTGGGATCGGGCAGTGTTTCCTTCTGCTGTGCATCGGGTTGCTATGAGTCAGAAATGACTCGACAGCACTTAACAACAACAACAACAACACCACTTGGCAATATCCAAGCTGTCTGTGCTGTCAGGATCGCTGATAGACCACAGCTCTGTATGTCTCCTTTTTCGGTGTTTTCATGCAAGTTCTTCTGCTAGGTGGAGTTTAGTTCACTTCTATATTCTTCTCTTCAAAGCTCAGGGCTCCAGGATTATCTTTGTATTTGTCTTAATTGGTTCACCTTTTCTTTGTTGAAGAGAGTCTGTGCAGTCTGTCTGCCTATTCTGCCATCTTACTGGACTCTATTTTAATTGAGGAAATGCCATACAATTTTCAATGTTGTTGTTGTTATGTGCCTTCAAGTTGGACCCGACTCATAGCGACCCCTCCTTGGGTTTCTGAGACGGTACCACTGCGGAAGTAGATTGCCCAACCTTCCTTCCAAGGATTGGCTCGTGGGTTTGAACTGCCAGCCTTCTGGTTAGCAGTCAAGTGCCTTAGGCACTACACCATCAGAGCTCCCACAATTTTCCATAGTGTACCATTTTCTAGTCCTACCAGCAATGGATATAGGTTCCAATCTCTCCACATCCTCACCAACACTTTTGTTATCTGTTTATTTATTTTATTCTACCAGTGCTATTTTAGCTAGGGTGAAATGGTATTTCATTATTGTTTTGATTTGCCTCTTTCAAATGGAGCATCTTTTCATGCCTTTGTTGTCTGCTTGGGTGTTTTCTTTGGTGAAGTTTCTGTTCATGGCCTTTGCCCATTTTGTAATTGATCTGCTTGTCTTCTGTGGTTGGGTTGTTAAAATTTTCTATGTATTTTGGAGATTAGACCATTATTGGATATGTCATTTCCAAATATTTTTTCTCAGACTGTAGGTTGCCTTTTTACTCTCTTGATAAAGCCTCTGATGAGCATAAGTTTTTAGCTTTTATGAGGTCCATTCACTTATTTTGTCTCTTTTTATTTGCACATTTGTTTTTATGTTTATTTGTCCTATTTTTCAAAAAGATCCGATCCCATAATTTTCTCCCATAAACTGTATAGCTTTGGGTTTAGCATGTAGGTTTTTGATCCCTTTTGAGTTAGTTTTTGTGTATGATTTGAGCTGTAGATCTGTTTCATGTTTTTGCAAGTAGATATCCAGTTTTGCCAGCATAATTTCTTAAACAGACTATTTCTGTCCCATTGAATGGACTTTGACCCCTTGTCAAAAATCAGCTGTCCATAGATATCTGGATTTATTTCTGAGTTCCCAACTCCATTCCATTCCTGCATGTCTCTATCACTAAACCAATACCAGGCTGTTTCAATTGCTGTGACTGTATATTGTTTTGATATTGGGGAGTGGGAGGTCTCATGCTTTGTTTTCCTGCTTCAATACTACTTTAACTATTTGAGGTTTCTTTCCTTTCCATATGTAATTGGTCATTAGTTTTTCCATTTCATTAAAGAATGTATCAGCATCTACTGTATCTATAGATCACTTTGGGTAGTACTGACATCTTCACTATGTTAAGTCTCCAAATCCATTAGAATTGAATATCCTTCCATATATATAGATCTCTTATAGTTTTTTATAGTAGTGTTTTATAATTTCCATTGTATAACTCATTTATATCCCTGGGTAGGTTAATTCCTAGATAGGTTACCATTTTGTGAGCTATTGTAAATGGTATTTATTTTCTTAAATTTTTTTTTTAATAGTATAAAGAAACTCAACTGAGTTTTGTGTGTTGATCTTGTACCCTGCAACCTTGCTGAGTTATTCTATTAGTCCCAACAGTTTTCTTGTGGAATACTTAAGGTCTTCTACGACTAGGAAAATGTCATCTGTGAACAGAGATAGTTCACTTCTTTCATTCTGATTATACATTTTATTTCTTTTTCTTGCCTTATTACTTTGGCTAGGACTTTCAGTACTATATTGAGTAAATGTGATGATAATGGGCGTTCTTGTCTCATTTTCATTTTCAAAGGGAAGATTCTCAGCCTTTTCCAATTGTTGGTATATGACCTTAATTATGTTGAGAAATTTCCCTTCTGTTCCTACTTTAAGGAGCTCTAGTGATGCGGTAGTTAAGGCATTTGACTGCTAACCAAAAGGTTGGTGGTTTAAACCCACCAGCTACTAGATAGGAGACAGAGAGGCAGCCTGCTTCTGTAAAGATTTACAGCCCTGGAAACCCTACGGAGCAGTACTACTCTGTCCGATAGGGTTGTTTTGAGTAAGATGCTCTGTATATGTCTATAAGATCAAGTTGGTTTACTGTGTCATTGAGTTCTTCTGTATCTTTGTTGAGTTTTTTTCTCATTTTTCTCTTCATCATTGTAAATGGTGTGTTACAGTCTCCTATTACCATTGTTGTTGTGGTTGTTATGTGCCGTCGAGTCAGACTCGACTCATAGCGACCCCTCCTTGTGTTTCTGAGACAGTATCACTACAGAAGTAGATTGTCCAACCTTCCTTCCAAGGAGTGGCTGATGGGTTTGAACTCCTAGCCTTCTAGTTAGCAGTCAAGTGTAGAGTTGTCTATTTTTCCTTTCAATTCAGTTAATATTTGCTTTATGTAGCTTGGAGCTCTTTCACTGGGTGCACAGATATTTATTATTTCTTGGTCAATTGACCCTTTTAATATCATATAGTGTCCTTCTTTCTCCTTTATGCTGGATTTCATCTTGAAGTGTATTTTATCAGAAATTAATATTTCCACTCTTGGTCTTTTTGGTTGTCATTAGTTTTATATTTTTTTTTTCCCACCCCTTGATTATAACTTATTTTTATCTTTGTGTCTAATATGGGTCTCTTGTGGGCAGCATAACCATGGGTCTTCGTTTCTTATCCAGTCTGCAACTCTCTTTCTCTTGACTGGTGCATATAGTACATTCACATTGAGTGTAATTAGTGATAAGTATGAATTTATTGCTGTCATTCTGTTGTGTTTTTTGTTGTGTTATTGGTGATTTATTTGTTCCAAATAATTTTTCTATGCTGAGTTCATTTGGTTATCAAGTGTTTTCTCTTTTCTTCATTATTATTGGTTTTGTGCTTACTAAGCCCTTGTGATTTTCTTATTTCTGAGTTTGCTTAGGAGGATTGTTATTTATTATTATTATTATTATTATTATTATTATTATTATTTGTGATTACCCTGAAGCAAATTCTTATCTTCCTAAGTTTGGAAGAATCTGTTCTATAAAAAATTTTTCCTGTATTCCTCTCTAATTAGAAGGTTGGTAATTAAAACTTTTATTCCCCCTATTTGCTTTGTTGCTGGTGTCATCTGTAGATTGACTCTCTATTTCTCTAGGCATATTTTTTTGTGAATTTATCTTGAGAATTTTTTTCTGGTTTGGTTTCTAGGTGGTGACGTCAAGTGTCTTGATTTTAATTTGTTGTTCTCTGTTATGGATTCTCTATTGGAAGGACTCCTTTTAGCATTTCTTGTGGGGTTGGTCTGGTTTTCACAAATTCCCTCAATTTCTGTTTGTCTGGGAATTTCTTGATTTGAGAGATAGTTTGGCTGGGTATATAATTCTTAGGTGGCAATTACTTTTCCTTCAAGGTTTTGTATATGCCACCCCATTGCCTTTTTGACTGTGCGGTTTTTGCTGAGAAATAATAGTTTAATCTTACTCATTGTCCTTGGTAGGTGACATTTTGTTTTTCCCAAGTTGCTCCCAAGATTCTTTCTTTGTCTTTGGTTTTGGAAAGTTTGATTATGATATGTCTGGGTGACTCTTTGGGATCTATCCTGTACAGAGTTAATTGAGCTTCTTGGATGGATATCTCGTCTTCCTTCATGATATGGGGGAAATTTTCTATTAGCAAGCCTTTAATAATTTTCTCAGTGGCTTTTTTTTTTTTTTTCCTCTTTTTGTTCTGGTATTCCAATTAGATGTGTGCTGTTTCTTTTCATGTCATCCCACACAACACTTAGGTTCTCTTCATTTCTCTTAAATCTTTGTTTTGGTTTTTCTTCATACAGGCTGGCATCAAGGGCTTTGTCTTCTAGTTGGGAAATACATTTTTAGCCAGTTCTAGTCTACTCTTTTGTCCTTCCACTGTGTTATCTATCCTCACAATTTTAGTGTTCATCTTCTGGATTTATGATTGCTATTTTTGTATGAGTTCTAATTGTGTATTTATCTTGTTATTTTGTTCTTGAATGATGTTCCTGAATTCTTCCAGGGTACTGTCTTCTTGTTTCTTTTGTTTATGGTTTCCTTAAGCTCTTGGAGAGTCATACACACACACACACACACACATATATGTTCTGAATTCCTTATGAGATAGTTCTACTCTTTGTTCTTCCTCAGTGAGATATGCTAATTCTCTACCTATGGCATTTGTTTCTACTATCTTGTCCTAGTTTATTGTTTGATTTGAAATTATCTCTTGTTTTCTAGACATTTTGAAGTTGTTGTCTTTATTTGTTAGTTATATACTGACTTGTTTCACCCTGATTTTATGTTTTTACTATATCTGGAAATGTGGAGCAGCTGTACTTCTTTGATTATTAACAGCTGTACTGAGTCACTATCCAGCTTTCTCTGTGTTTGTGGACTCACTGTTGGGGAAGTGGGTGCAGATCTCTGTTCAACACAAAAAGGATTTGGAGTTGGGATGAGCAGGTGTTGTCCACCATCTCTCATTGATCCTGTGGTACAGTAGCTATTGGTGTTACCCGTGTGTTGGGTGAGGTGTTCAGTGTAGTAGTTACAGTTGACTTGATGTTGTTGTATGTGCCATCAAGTCAGACCTGAATCATAGTGACCCCTCCTTGGGTTTCCAAGGTGATATCACTATGGAGGTAGATTGCCAAACCTTCCTTCTGAAGAGTGGCTGGTGGATTTGAACCACCAACCTTCTCTTTAGCAGTCAAGTGCCTTAGGCACTATGCTACCAGAGCTTCACAGTTGACCAGAGGAGTGTTAATTTATTCTTCCTATTGGATGAGGCAGGGGAGAAAATTAAAAAAAAAAAAAAAAAAGCACCTGAAGAAAATGCCTGACTAGAAAGACAGAGGCTTAGTGTGAGATAATTCAGCCAGCAATTCAGGTATGGGAAGGACATACCCTTTGGTCCCTGGCTCCTTCTTGGGACATCTGCCAATGATGATGCCCAGCCATCAATCAAAACCCTATAGTTCAGACCCAACAGTTGCTCCAAAGGATAAAGGACTACCCTCTTCTGTGTTTCTGTATGGATTCGCAAGTTATGAAATTCCAGGTCTCAGATTCCCTGCTAAAATGGGTTGTTAAGAGTTGGACCTGAGCCCACTGCTATGTAT
Organism: Orycteropus afer afer; assembly: GCF_000298275.1. Taxonomy (NCBI): domain Eukaryota; kingdom Metazoa; phylum Chordata; class Mammalia; order Tubulidentata; family Orycteropodidae; genus Orycteropus; species Orycteropus afer. The sequence continues at coordinate 13,764,074 of NW_006921609.1, read as the reverse complement.
TTGCTTCATAGTTCTGTTTACTTGGAGAGAGTTTATGTTCTCTTTCCCCCGCTCCCTTCCAGACTCTGTGTCAGCTTAAGTTAAGGGGGGGGGGGTCCTCTTCCATTTTCCAGTAAGATCTTCATCCCCAGTCAAAGCCCCCGCTCACCTTGAAAAATTATCTCTGTGGCTATTTTGAGTCTTTAATGCCTATGGGTTACATGATGTGCTTCACCCCTAACCTTTCCTTTCCTTCTCCTTGACTTCCTTTGTATTTCTAATGATTCTTCTATTTTTCCCAGTCACTTAACCTGTTCTCTTTCACTGTCTTCACTATACCTAATAATTTATTTTCTCCTTAGTTGCTTGTAACTCCAGTATCATTATTTCCATCTCTTTTACCCAGTTACTCAAAATCTCAGTTGATAGAGGGACTAAGCATGTAGACTGTCAGTACTGCCATCTTCCCAGCCCTTGAATAACTTTTGTTATACATATTTTTCAACAAAGTTATTTTGTATAGTTTGTCTGTCTTTATCATTCATTTAAAGAAGATTAAAGTAGTATGCTAGATATGCTCTATTCTTAAGGATTGAATAAAAGAGAAACTGCCTAATATATTTTCAAGTTTTAGAATACTTATTAAATAGTCCTTCCAAGGAGTGGCTGGCTGTTTTGAACTGCCAGCCTTCTGGTTAGCAGTCAAACGCCTTAGGCATTATGTCACCACAGCTCTCATAGAATTGCTAATAATAATAATAATTTATATATATATATATATATAGAGAGAGAGAGAGAGAGAGAGAGAGAGAGACAGAGAAAGAGAGAAAGAGACAGAGATAGAGCAAGAAAATTGTTTATGAACAGCAATTTTTCAATCATTTTGGCCAAGATCATTTCCCACCAAAATATCCATTACCAACATTGATAATAATACTATGACAAAAGATAATATAAACTGAGATAACTAAAAGCTCACCCCACCCACTGCCATTGAGTCAGATACAACTCATAGCCACCCCTCCTTGGGCTTCAAGAACAGTATCATTATGGAAGTAGATTGCCCAAACTTCCTTCCAAGAAGTGGCTGGAGGGTTTGAACTGCTAGCCTTCTGATTAGCAGTCAAATGCCTTAGCTCCTATGCCACCATAGGGTATGGATAATTTTTCACCTCATTATTTACACTTACAACATTTGGAAGTTTAACGTTGCATTTGTGATGGGGAAATTTGAGTCAATTAGTCAAAAATATTTAGGTTTTTGTCATATTCTATTCAACATTTTAAGCATGAAAGATGAGATAGTGGTTAAGACAACTCTGTCTTCATAAAACTTACATTCTAGTTAAAGAAGGAAAAAAAATAAGCATGTAAAAAATTTGAATACTACAAAGAAGATAAGATAAACAATATGTAAACATGACTAGAAGGCTGTTGAGAAAGATATCTCTGAAAAGGTGACATTTGAGTTAAGACCTTAATGTTGATATAGAATGTGAATACTAGAGCAGAAAATACCGTAAGAGGTACAAGGGCCTTAATGTAGGAAAATAGTTGGTGGGTTCAAAGGATGAAGAGCTTATTGTTACTAACAAACAGGAAAATATGGGAGAATGGAAAAAATCTTGAGGGTGGAGACAGAAAAAAGAACAAGATACTGTAGAATCCTCTAGGCCATGTGAGGAGTTGGATTTTATTATAAGTATAATGGGAAGCCATTGGAAGAATTTTATCGGTTGTGTAAATTTTATGTGACTTCTTCTAGGCATTTCCTAGAAATCCATTTGTTGTTGTTGTTGTTAAGTGCTGTCGAGTCGTTTCCGACTCATAGTGACCCCATGCACAGCAGAACAAAACACTGCCCGATCCCGCGCCAGCCCCACAATCCCTGCTATACTTGAGCCCATCATCGCAGCCAC
>NW_006921609.1:13755583-13759675 GCF_000298275.1 Orycteropus afer afer | reverse complement strand
ACATCAGCAAATGAAGGTCTCGAAAGCTTTCTCTTTTCCATGAGTAAGGCTGGGTTTACTCAGATGTTGCAGCTCTTTCCCAGTCCTATTTTGCGAGCCTTTCAGCCTAAACGGGCTATTCCTAAAGTTGTGCAGTAATGTACCAAACAGTGTTTCTTTGCTATTCATAAGGTTTTCCCTGGCCAATTCTAGTATGATAAGGGGATTAAAAGACAGGAAGCCAGACAGGGAAGAGTCAGCCACAGGGACCCAGGTGGGGGGGATAAGAGAGGTCTCCAACAGCAGGACAAACTTGTCTGTCTGTTTGTCCTACTGTGGTGACATGTAGACATGAGTTTTGAGGCTGAGCCTCTGGTGTTTAAAACCCAGCAAGATGCACCTGGTGCATAGGTAACAGCCCAGTTATAGACTGAGACAGACTAGGAAGAAGAAATCCATTACAGTATGTTATTTAGGTCAAGGTTTTTTTTTTTCCCCCAAGAGATTTTTCTGAAGGTCTTTAAAATGGAAGCATATTTTATGACCATGTCATTCTACCTCCCATGAAAACAAATTTCATTGGCTCATCCAGTAATGAAGAGAGACAAGACTATTGTTTCAACTGGTCTAGTTTTAATCCTTTTGCAATTCTGCAAAATATAAATAAATCAGCCAAAATATCACTCATAAAATGACTTTTTCTATGATTTTTTGTCACAATATGATGATACATGTAAAAGCTCAGTGGGATTTAGATTAATGGAAAGAGCATGGAGGATACTAGAATGAGAAAGCTGGAATTAGCTTCTGACTTTCCACTAGCTTTGTGATTTTAAAAGTATCACTTACCTCTCTGAGTTTATTTCTTCATATAAAAACTAGAATAATAATCTTTATATCATATTATTGTGAAAATTTTTTTAAACTTATATGTAAAACGGGAGCTCTGGTAGCATAGTGTCTAAGGCACTTGACTACTAAACAGAAGACTGGTGGTTCAAACCCACCAGCCACTCCTCAGAAGGAAGATGGGGAAAATCTATTTCCCTAGTGATACTGCCTCGGAAACCCAAGGAGGGGTCACTATGAGTCGGGTCCGACTCGACGGCACATAACAACAACAACAACATATATAAAACACCTAATATATTAGTACGATATTGACCCCTAATATATACCCTAAACATGTCTCTGAAACAAAGCCCTACAATTTCTGAAACCTTCATGATTACAAACATAGATCAATAGATCGATATTTAAGTTTTATAAAGGTGACGGGCAGTTTTCCTCATTTCCTTCCATTGATTTACACTTAATGAATTCATCTTTGAAAAAGATTATGTTATTTTTAGGGGTGGGGAAAACATTTTATTGTCTCATTGTTTGTTAAATGTAAGCAAAATTCTAAATTTGTAAATGAGAGCTTCAAGATAAACCACATTAGCTTTACTGTGTTCGCAAATAGCTCCAAAATCTTAGAGAAATTTTTATTTCTCACTGACATTACATGAAAGTTGAGGTTCTGTTCCAGGCTAGAGAAAGTCTGCAACTCTGCTCCACATTTTTTTTCTCATTCTAAATCCTAGGCTTATACCTTGTAAGGCATATGTTCATGCAATGGCAGACAGGAAGAGTAGGACAGCTCATGGAAACTCATGATCTCTCTTAAAGTTGTGATGTGGCAAACATCATATCTACTTACATTTCATTGACTGAACCCCATCATATGTCCAAGCACATGTCAGAAGGAGTAAGATATTCTTATCCATAGGAAATAATGTACTGGGTATGTGAAATCTGCTGTAACTTTCCCTCTTAGTCATAAATATTTATTTTTCTCCCTTCTATGAGCTCTGGTGGTATAGTGGTTAAAACATTTGGCTGCTAACCAAAAGACTGTCAGTTCAAACCCATGAGCCACTCTGTGGAGAAAGATGAAGCAGCCTGATTCTGTAAAGATTTATAGTTTGGAATCCCTATGAGACAGTTATACTCTGTCCTAGAAAGGGTCACTATGAGTCAGAATCACCTTGACAGCAGTCAGTGAGTTTCCTTCCTTTTGCAATAAAAACATACCTGCCTTCTCCCCAACAAGAATCCTCAAATATCTCAACCATATCAAATACTAATTCTAGAATTTCATGACATCCTCTACATCAGGCATCATGACCTAAAATCCCATGATCCAAAACAACAAATAATTTGCATTTTCCCATAACAACACCGAGTAGTCAGTGGTGAAACAGAGAAAGTATAATTATGTCAAATACTTGATTCATAAAGGAAGAATAGAAGGTGTTTAGCATCAATTAGTCCACGGTATTTTTAAATCCCTCTTGGAGAATTTTTATGGGTCATCTACCTTGAAAATATGTAATATTCCTTGATTAGACCCTGGTTATCTTAGGTGGAAGTCCCAATTCAATTGATCTCCAGGTTCCTTGGCTCTAATTTCTAGGAGTTCTTTCACTATCTTCTTTGGCCACATCATAAGAGGGTATGGTAGAATATGCTATCTTTAGAGGTTGAACAGTTGTCTGAGATTTTGTCTTGCCTATAGAAGGTTGATGACCACAGGTCATTTTATATTTCAAATGATCACAGTCTCTATGGTGTTTCTTTTTATCTATTTGATTCTAATCAGTTTCAAGTGGCAGTGGCCAATGCTTAACCTATTTTGGCCATTTCTGTTTCTCAGTGTAATTACAAGTCCTGTGAACTTCTACTACTTCTGTGAGATTACATCCTTTGTCTCTTTTTGCTTAACAATTTTTTTTTTCTGACTGAAAGGATTCCTGGAGGTCATCTTAATATAGAGAAGCTGTCATGGTTCAGTGGTAGAATGTTTCCCTTTCACTCAGGAAACCAGGTTTTATTCCTGTCAGTGTACTTCATGCCTTACCACCAGTCATCTGTCAGTGGAGGCTTACATTTTGCTATTACACTGAACCGAACTTCCACTGAACTCGGTGGAATTTCTAGACAAAGACAGATTAGGAAAAAACTTTCAATAGACTTCCAAAAATCAGCCAGTGAAAATCATATGGATCAAAATGCCAAAAACAACAACAACCACAAAAATCACTGCCATCAGTGAATTCTGACTCGTATTGAAAATCTTTGCAGAAGCATATCACTCAGTCTTCCTTCTGCAGAGTGGTTGGTGGGTTTCAACTGCCAACGTTCTGGTTAGCAGTGAGATGCTTTAAGCACTACACCAGCAAAGCTCCTTATAGATCAAAAGAACCCCATCTATAATCAATCTTGGATAAGGCACAAGACCAGGCAATGTTTTGTTCCATTGCAGTTGGGTTGCCATGATTTGGGGTCAACTCGAGAACAGGTAACAGACAATGTTCATCCAGTCAGAGGTTTACAGAGTTTTATGGTTTCACTTTTGATTTGTTCCTTTCCCAAAGACAATCTTGTTAGGTGCAAACTCATCCCAACCCATAGCGGGCCTATGCACAGCAGAACAAAACGCTGCCTGGTCCCATGGCCACTCCATGATCCAGGCTATATTGGAGCCCGTCATGGCAGCCACTGTGTCAATCCATCTCTTTGAGGGCCTTCCCCTCCTTCATCGATCTCCCACCTTATCAAGCATGACATCCTTCTTGAGGGAATGATCCCCTTCTGAAAACATGATCAAAGTAGGTGAGACAAAGTCATGTCATTCTCACTTCCAAGGAGCATTCCAGCTGCACTTCCTCCAGGGCAGGTTTGTTGTTTTAACAGTCAATGGGACTTTCGACATTCTTCGCCAGCACCACATTTCAAAAGCATCAATTTTCTTTGGTCTTATTTATTCATTGTCCAGCTCTCACATGCATATGAGGTGATTGAAAATATCATGGCTTGTGTCAGGCACATCTTAGTTCTCAAGGAGAACTTGTCTGTCAGTTTGTCCTACTGTGGTGACATGTAGACGTGAGTTTTGAGGCTGAGCCTCTGGTGTTTAAAACCCAGCGGCGAGATGCACCTGGTGCACAGGTAACAGCTCAGCTCCTAGACTGAGACAGACTAGGAAGAAGGAAGAGGCCATCCACTTCTCAAAGAATTGGCCAGGGAAAACCTTATGTATAGCAAAGAAACACTGTTTGGTACATTACC
>NW_006921609.1:13754841-13755483 GCF_000298275.1 Orycteropus afer afer | reverse complement strand
GTAAGAAGGGACCATTCCCTGGAGAAGGATGTCATGCTTGGTAGGGTGGAGGGTCAACGAAAGATGGGGAGGCCTTCAATGAGATGGATTGACACAGTGACTGCAATGATGGGCTCAAGTATAGCAGGTTTGTGGGGCTGGCACGGGATCAGGCAGTGTTTTGTTCTGCTGTGCATGGGGTCGCTATGAGTCGGAAACAACTCGACAGCACTTAACAACAACAACAACATACATGGTCTGATATTCTGACTGCTGCCTCCATTGGCATCGATTGTAGAACCAAGCAATGTGAAGTCTATGACAACTTCAATCTTTTCTCCATTCATCATGATGCAGCTTATAGGTCCAGTGTGAGAATGTTTTTTTTCTTTATATTGAGATATAATCGATACTGCAGACTGTAGAGTTTAATTTTCATCAGTAAGTGCTTCAAGTCATCCTCACCTTCCGCAAGCAAAGTTGTGTTGTCAGCATATCACAGGTTGTTAATGATTCTTCCTCCAATCCTGATGCCACGTTCTTCTTCATATAGTCCAGCTTCTTGGATTATTTTCTAAGCATTTATATTGAATAAGTATGGTAAAAGGATGCAACTCTGAAGCACTCCCTTCTGGATTTTAAACCATGAAGCATTCCCTTGTT
>NW_006921609.1:13732950-13753331 GCF_000298275.1 Orycteropus afer afer | reverse complement strand
CCAAATTTTCCAACTACTAGTGATTCTTCTTTGTTTGCAACTCTTGCATTCCAGTCACCAGTGATAATTAACACATCTTGATTGCACGTTTGGTAAATTTCAGACTGCATAATTTGATAAAAATCTTCAATTTCCTCATCTTTGCCTTTGATGGTTGGTGCATAAATTTGAATAATATCAGTATTAACTGGCCTTCCTTGTAGGTGTATGGATATTATCATATCACTGACAGCATTGTACTTCAGGACAGATCTTGAAACATCCTTTGTGATGATGAATGCTATGCCATACCTCTTCAAATTGTCATTCCTGGCATAGTAGATCACATGGTTATCTGATTCAAAATAGCCAAATAAGGTCCATTTCAGCTCACTAATGCCTAGGATATTGATCTTTATGAATTCCATTTCATTTTTGACAACTTCCTATTTTGCTAGAATCGTACTTTGTACATTCCATGTTCCTGTTATTAATGGATTTTTGTAGCTGTTTCTCCTCAATTTGAGTTATGTCATGTCAGCAAATGGAGGTCTTGAAAGGTTTATTTTATCCATATCAGTAAGGTGGTCCTACTTTGATTACGCAGCTCTTTCCTAGTCATAGTTTAAAAGCCTTCTGACCTAAGGGGCTCATGCTCCTGCACTGTGTCGGATAATGTTTCTGGGCTGTTCATAAAGTTCTGTAGTAATGTAGCAGACAGTGTTTCTCTGCTATAAATAAGGTTTCCCCTGGCCAATTCATTGAGAAGTGGATGGCTTTTTCCTTCTTCCTAGTCTGTCTCAGTCTGTAAGCTGCATTGAAACTTGTGCACCATGAGCAACCCTGCCAGCACTTGAAACACTGGTGGCACAACCTCAAGCATCAGAGCAACACACAACCCACAATAGTACAACAAATTGACAAGTTTGTCTCTCCCTAGTTGTTTGAAAACCTCTCCACACTACCCTTACCTGGATCCCTGGCACTGCTCTGCTCTGTCATCCCCCTGGCTTCTCTTTCACCAGCTTTCCTGGCTGGCGCTCGTGAGGCCTGGGTCCCTCTCCTTACTTTGATCCCTGGCTGCTGCTCTGCTCTGTTGTTACCTCTGGGTTCTCTTTCCTCAGCTTTCATGGCTGGAAAGACTAAATCTTAACCAGCTTTTATTCAAAGGATGAATATTTTCAATTTCAGTAATATAAATCCTGAAGTACCTGTTGTTGTTGTTATGTGCCGTCGAGTTGGCCCCGACTCATAGCGACTCCTCCTTGGGTTTCCGAGGCAGTATCACTACGGAAGTAGGATTGCCCAACCTTCCTTCCGAGGAGTGGCTGGTGGGTTTGAACCGCCAGCCTTCTGGTTAGCAGGCAAGTGTCTTAGCCACTATGCTACCAGAGCTCCGCCTGAAGTACCTAGATGATCTTTTTCTCGTTTACTCCTTCCTGAAAAATTGTGGATTCTTTAGTAAGCACATCTCTTATTTTCCATGTTTTGTCAAATGCAGCTAATGGCAATCTAAGTATATTAGCAACATTTGATATTATGAAACACTGTCTGTTCTGGTTACCTAGTGACACTCTGACAAGGATATACCACAAATGGGATGGCCTTAATAAATGGGAGTTTATTCTCTTACAGTTTGGGAGGCTAGAAGTCTGAATTCAAAGTGCAAGGCTCTAGGGGCTGTGTGAAAGCCCCTTGACCTCAGTTCTGCCTTGTTTCTAGCCCACTGAAGCTATAGGCATCTCTTCACTCAGGTAGCTAGCTACTGGCTGCTGAGGCTAACAAGCCCAAGGTAGACAAAGAAAATGGTGCAGTCCTGAAGATGCCAAGCCACATGACAGGCCGTTAATTCAAGTCCGTTTTAAGTCCCAAGGTTGGCAAAGCATGACAGCTGCTGAACAATGACACGGCTACATGCAGGGTCCAAGCGTGCCATAAACTAGGGACTATCGCCAACGTTTCTCCTTATATACGGAAGCAGACCACATCCTAAAGGCAGCTACTCAGCTGCTTGTGGTAGATCTCACTATGGAGTTGATTGCCAGTCTCATTATGGGGAATAACTATCATCAGCTGCCCAACCACTCAACCAGGCCCAGCCAAGTTGACATACAGATTTAACTACCACACTGTCTAAAGCAAAACATATCATTAGGCACATCATTTGTCTTTTAAGTTGTTTTGCCATAAAATATTATGAGACACCATTTTTCTTCACTCCAGTAACATCATTCTCAGTTATAGATGTCTGGTCTCAAAATCAAAGCTATATGTTTTAGAGTTTTGTTACAGTAATACCTTACTTTAGAAGTCATGAGTTTTGATGGTATACTGGTTACAGTTTTTGGTTGCGAACCAAAAGGTTGACAATTCACGTCCCCCAACCACTCCATGGGAGAAAGATGAGGCAGTCTGCTTCTGTAAAGATTTACAGCCTTGGAAACCCAGTGGAGCAGTTATTCTGTCCTAAAGGGTACTGTGAGTCAGAACTGACTAAATGGCAGTGAGTTTTGTTTATCCTGGAAATCAATATTTATGTTAGTCAATTATTCTGAGATAACTCTAAAATCTCAGTAGCTTAATATACAAGCATTTACTATTCATTCACATAATTTTATGCTTATTGTTACACTTTGATTCCTACTAGCTCTGCATGGCAATGCTTCAGGATACAAAGATCAAGAGAGAAAGCACTAACTTTGACAGTTGTCAACTTGTACTGGAAAGTAGCTAAAGTTATCTCTGCTTATTTTAATTGGTTTAAGCATGTCACATGGCTAAACCCAAACTCAATATGATAAGGAAGATTTCTACCACAGAAAGAGTGTAGTTTTTCAAGCAATATATATGATCTGTTGCACCTGCTAAATTGAACCATCCTGTTTAATATTACCTAAAAATTCTTTTCATTATGGGCAGTGTTGCTTTCCCAGAGATTATTCAATGTCACATAGAGTTAGGACAAATTAAAATACTAATAAGAAGAGCTAATATTTATTATATTTTCTAAATACTAGATCTATTTGAATAAATTTACAAATATTATTTCTTTGAAGAGTTTGTTATTATGCAGAAAAATTAACAATCGCAGAATGGTGTATTATCTTATCTACTATAATGTAGCTAGTAAGGGGAGGGTCAAGACTTAAACTTGGAATGCTTAACCTTAGAAACCACACTTTCTCTATGCAAAAATGCCTGTTAAAGTCACTCCCATTTAAAATGGGCTCCAGTTATGAAACCTTTGTGGAGATAACTATGATATGGGTAATGCTGAGAGAACAGTAAGTATTATAATCCTAGGTTATACTTACAAATCATGAAGTGAAAAAAAAAAAAAAAACTGAGTGGAAATTTTTCATCAGAATTTATAGACTTGCACTTCTACAGTGACTTTATTTAGGTCCAGGCCTCCAGACAAGTAGGCGGGGGTGAGGTTCAGGGCTTCTGGGATGGCTTTATTTAAGGCCAGGCCCAGATCAGTGGGGAAGTGACCAGAGCAGTCAGGAAAAACTAATGGAGATGAACTTGTCTGCCAGTTTGTTGTCCTGTAGTGGCTTGCATCTTGCTGTGAGGCTGGAGTCTATGCCACTAGTGTTGCAAAATGCCAGCAGGGTTACCCATGGTGGACAAGTTTCAGCAGCGCTTCCAGACTAAGACAGACTTGGAAGAAGGAAGAGATCATCCACTTCTTAAACGATTACCAGTTAAAACCTTATGAATAGCAGTGAAACGCTATCTGAGATATTATTGGAAAATTTTTTGAATAGCCCTAAAATATTGTCTGATATAGTGCTGGAAAATGAGCATATGAGGTTGGAAGGCACTCAAAATATGACTGGGAAAGAGCTGCCTCCTCAGAGTAGAACCTACCTTAATGATATAGATAGAGTAATCCTCTCAGAAACTCCATTTGCTGACATGGCATGACTCAAATTGAGGAGAAATAGGTGCAAACATCCATTAATAATCTGAACATGGAATGTACAAAGTATGAATCTGGGAAAATTGGAAGTTGTCAAAAATGAAATGGAATGCATAAAGATCAATATCCTAGGCATCAGTAAGCTGAAATGTACTGGTTTTGGCCATTATGAATCAGACAAACATATGATCTACTATGCTTGGAATGACAATTGAAGAGGATTGGTGTGGAATTCATCATCACAAAGACTGTTTCAAGATCTGTCCTGAAGTACAACACTATCAATGATAAGGTAATCTCCACATGCCTACAAGGAATACCACCAGTTAATACAGCTATTATTCAAATCCATGCACCAACTAGCAAAGCCAAAGATGAGGAAATTGAAGATTTCTCCCAACTTCTACAGTCTGAAATTGACTGAACATGCAATCATGATGTGTTGCTTATCACTGATGACTGAAAGGCAAAAGTTGGAAACAAAGAAAAGTCACAAGTAGTTGGAAAATATCACCTTGGTGATAGAAATAAGGCTAGAGATCTCATGATAGAATTTTGCAAGACCAACAACTTAATCATTGCAAATTTATTTTTTCAACAACATAAATGATAGCTGTACATATGAGCTTCACTGGATGGAATACACAGGAATCAGAATGACTATATCTGTAGCAAGTGGCGATGGAGAAGTTCAATATCTTCAGTCAAAACAAGGCCAAGAGCTGATTGTAGAACTAACCATCAACTGCTCATATGCAAGTTCAACTTGAAGTTGAAGACAATTAAAAGAAGTCCATGAGAGCCAAAATATGACCTTGAATATATCCCTCCTGAATTTAGAGACCATCTAAAGAATAGATTTGATGCATTGAACACCAATCACTGGAAACCAAAGGAATTGCAGGATGACATCAAGAACATCATTCATGAAGAAAGCAAAATGTCATTAAAAAGACAGGAAAGGAAGAAAAGACCAAAAGGAATACCAGAAGAGACATTGAAACTTGACTTTCAATGTCTTGAGTGAAGAGTAGCTAAAGCAAATGGAAGAAATGACAAAGTAAAAGAGCTGAACAAAAGATTTCAAAGAGCAACTCAAGAAGACAGAATCAATTATTATAATGAAATGTGCAAAGACCTAGAGTTAGAAAACCAAAAGGGAAGAACACACTTGGCATTTCTCAAGTGGAAAGAAGTAAAGAAAAATATTAAGATTCAAGTTGTAATATTGAATGATTCTGTGGGCAAAATATTGAATGAAGTGGGAAACATCAAAAGAAGATGGAAGGAATACACAGCACCACTGTACCAAAAAGAACTGATTGATGTTTATCCATTTCAGGAGGTGGCATATGATCAAGAACCAATGGTACTGAAGGAAGAAATCAAAGCTGCCTTGTAGGAATTGGCAAAGAACAAGCTCCAGGAATTGATGGAATACTCAGTGAGCTGTTTCAACAAATGGATGCTGGAGGTACTCACAGCTGTGCCAAGAGATTTGGAATCAACTATCTGGCCAACTGATTGGAAGAGATCCATATTTGTACCCATTCCAAAGAAAGATGATCCCACCAGACTGTGGAAATTATTGAACAATATCATTAATATCTCACACAAGTAAAATCTTACTGAAGAGAATTAAAAAAAATGGTTGCAGCAGCATATTGACAGAGGGCTTCCAGAAAAGCAAGCTAGATTCAGAAGATGTGGAACGAGGGATATCATTGCTGTTATCAGATGGATCTTAGCTGAAAGCAAAGCATACCAGAAAGATGCTTACTTGTGTTTTATCAACTATCCAAAAGCATTTGATTGTGTGGATCATAACAAATTATGGATAACTTTGAGAAGAATGGGAATTCCAGAACAGTTGATTGTACTCGTGAAGAACCTGTATGTAGATTAGGAGGCTATCATTTGAACAGAACATGGGGATACTGCATGGTTTAACATAAGGAAGGGAGCATGTTAGGGTTGTATCCTTCACCATATTTATTCAATTTGTATGCTGAGTAAATAATCTGAGGAACTGAATTATATGAAGAAAAACATGGCATGAAGATTGGAGGAAGATTCATTAACAACCTGTGATATTCCAATGACACAACTTTGCTTGCTGAAAATGAGGATGATTTGGAGCACTTACTGATGAATATTAAAGACTACAGTTTGCAGTATAGTTTTCACCTTGATGTAAAGAAAACAAAAATCCTCACAGCTGGTTCAATAAACAGCTTCAATATGGATGGAGAAAAGATTGAAGTTGTCAAGGATGTCATATTACTTGGTTTTACAATCAACACCAATGGAAACAGCAATCAAGACACCAGGTGATGTGTTGCATTGGGCAAATCTGCTGCAAAAGACCTGTTTCAAATGAAGAAGAGCAAAGATGTTCCTTGAAGACTAAAGTGTGCCTAACCCAAGCCATGGTATTTTCAATCACTTCTTATGCATGTGAGAGCTGGACAATGAATAAGGAAGACTGAAGAAGAGTTGATGCTTTTGGCTCGTAACATTAGTGAAGAATGCTAAAATACCAGGGACTGCTAAAAGGACTAACAGATCTGTCCTAGATGAAGTGCACCTGGAATGCTTCTTGGAAGTGAGAAAGGTCAGACTTAGTCTCACCTACTTTGGTCATGTTGTCAGAAGGGCCCATTCCCTGGAGAAAGATATCATGCTTAGTGAAGTGGAGGGTCAATAAAGAAGAGGAAGGCCCTGCACGAGATGGATTGACACAGTGGCTGCAACTATGGGCTCAGGTATAGCAAGAATTGTGAAGTTTGCACAGGATAAGACAGTGTTTTGCTTTGCATAGGATTGCTATGAGTTGGAGACAAAGTAGTGACACCTAACAACAACAACAACAACCCATCTACAAATTTTACTATGACAAATTTATGGCAAATAGATATAATCGAATGCATTTGTAGTTATCAGTATTGATATTGGGAGAAAATAAGAAAAGAGAGAAAAACATCAAATCACTTAAATGCAGTATTATCTAATAAAATTGCTAATTTAGCATTTTTTGCCTGCAGCATTTGTTTCTACATTTAATGTTTGTATTTCTTTTTGGAAAAGAATCGTTTAATTAATTAAGCAGCTGCTTTAAAAGAGACAGCATAATCTGTTTTGATTCTCTTATTTCAGCGGAAAATCTTGGATAAATGGCATTTTCACTGCTCTCAATATCTATTTGTATATTTTAGTCTATTCTAAGCGAAAGCAAGCACTTAAATGCACTATGAAATTGAAGATAAACCCTCAGGAAATGTGGCCTCATTTACATGTAGCGTATAGTGCTTTTTGTAAGAACATGTTTGACTTTGCACTTTCTTTGGTAGTAAATGGGAACAGAATAAGTGTAGTGTGCAGAATCCAGTTGACAGCTTAAAAACCTTAATAGCATTTAGGTTTTTTAATGCTATATATTTCTAACAATGAAAATTTTACATGAGAATAAAATCTCTTGTATTTCAAAAAAAAAAAACTTTTGCATGATTTCATATTTCATACACAAAAAAGCAGCTCATGCAACATATTCATAATATAGTAAGTATATTTAAAGGATCTACATTTAATTCCCATTTAATTAAATTCAAGTAAAAATTGATTATTTCAGAATATGTGTGCAAAAGTTGGAAATAAAAGGTTTGTTTTATTTTATTATCAAGGATCACTGACTTACAGGATAGAAAATTAAAATCCTGCAAGGCATATCTCTCTCTCTCTCTCTCTCTCTCTCTCTATCTATCTATCTATCTATCTATATGTTATTTGTTAATGATAAGCTTATACAATATTTCATATATAATGTCAGAACAAGTAACAACTCTATTTTTGAAACCCAAAATAAAAAACAGAAATTAAGAAACAATGAGTAAGTCTAAGCTCATTTTGAATCTATTCTTCATTAATAGTATGATCTATAGACACATGTCCTGGAGTTATATGTACAATTACATATAAATAATGTCTCCTCATTAACTTAATTGAATCCAGGCTCTGGTAGCATAGTGCCTAAGGCACTTGACTGCTAACCAGAAGGCTGGTGGTTCAAACCCACCAGCCACTCCTCGGAAGGAAGATGGGGCAATCTACTTCCGTAGTGATACTGCCTCAGAAACCCAAGGAGGGTTCACTATGAATAGGGGCCAACTCGACTGCACATAACAACAACATCACCATTCAGCAGGCATTTTCACTTGCCTGATTGCACATCTGTATAAGTACCCTTGGAGTACCTGGAGAGCGACCACTGCAAGTTGAAACAAACTCATTGTCCTTGCATTTTACAGTTGGCATCAGAATATTTTTGGGCAGTGGTCTTTGGATCTTTTTCCAAGGAAGATGACCGCAACCAGATAAACATAGAATTCTTTGATTCTCTTGGAAGAAATCTGTTCATTTTTAGGACAAATGACAGCTTTGGATTGATCACTGGCAACAGCAAGATGAACTCTTTTTTTGAAGTCACTTTAACTTCTTTGTGAGTTGAAAGAAGGGAGGGGAGAAGTCTCAGTAACATGTCCATAACTTATAACAGAGACTTTCCTTTTGGGGAACTTCTAGCAACTTTCTTTTTTAAAAAATTGCATTTAATTTCATTTTAATCCTAATATCCCTTTTATCACATTTTCTCTAGTTTAAAAAAAGTGTACTAAAATATATATGACAAAAATTTTGCCTGTTAACAATTTTTAAATACATGATTCAGTGACATTCATTACATTTACCTTGATGTTCAACCATTGCTGCTATCCATTTCCGAAGTTTTCCATCACCCCAAACAGAAACTCAGTGTGTCTTAAGCAATAACTCCCAGGTTTTCCTCCTATAGTCCAAGTTAAACATTAGTAAGCTTTTGTCTTCTATGCATTTACTTGTTGCAGATATTTCATATAAATGGAATCATACAATATTTGTCCTCTTGTGTCTGACATCTCTCTCAACATATAAGTAATTTACGTGCATGTATCAGAATTTCATTTCTCTTTATGGCTGGATAGTATTTCATCGTATGATTATACCACATTTTATTCCTTTACCTATTGATAACACATAGAACTATTGTGAATAATGCTGTAATGAACACTGTTATACTTGTATCTAATTAAACTCCAGCTCTCAAGTGTTTTGGATAAATACTTAGAAGTGGAAATACCGAGTCCACTGAATCCCTTTTACTATCAAAATTTGCCGGTAGCACACATAATGTGGAAAGCTTTATGGTATGGGTTTGCATAGGTTGTTTATTTCATTTTTGTCAGCAATATCTAATCCTGATTCTCTTTTATTAAGTGCATGCCTTGATTCTGCTGTTATGAGTTCATAAACACATGAACTCATAAAAATGAGTGATATAAGGAAGCATTTTGAATCGCCTCAAATAATTAACTTACTATGCCCCAGAGTTGATAAATTTTAGTTAAGAGAGAAAAATGGTTTTAGTAAATATGATATTGAACACATTTAAACATTTTTTAAATTTTTGATATAATTATAAATTAATATGCAGTCATAAAACAAAAATATAGAGAGATTCTTATGCTTTTTACTCAGTTTCCCTCAATAATAACATCTTGCAAAAATATAGCACATTATGACACCCAGAATAATAATAATGATTCAATCCACCAACTTTTTTCAGTTATTCCCAATAGTACTTGTATTCATTTATGGCATGTGTGTGTGTGTGTGTGTGTATGCACTTAGTTCTATTTGATTTTACCTCTTTTTTTTTTTTTCCATATATATATATATATATCCCCTTTCTGGTACATTTTCTCTATCTCTTCTATTCATTACAACTTCTTTTTCTGTTTTGTTTGGTCAACTATTTTTTTTTTTCTTTCATATACTTTAACTACTCTGTACTATTTCATTACATCACCATTTATCATTTCTCATAGTGGACATTTTGATTATTTACAGTGTTCCCTTAGTGTAAACAGCCCTTCAAAAACATTCTTTTTCACAAATCCTGTTATACAAGTGCATGGATTTCTTTAGAGTATATACCTAGACAAGAACCCTAGTGGGGCAGTTGTCAGGCACTCATCTGCTAATCAATCGGTCAGCAGTTCAAACCCACAAGCTGCTCCATGGAAGAAAGAGGTGTCAGTCTGCTTCTATACAGATTACAGCATTGGGAACCCTATGGGCCCATTCTACTCTGTCTTGTAGGGTTACTATGTGTCTAGAAGAGGGTATGCTGAATCATAAGGGGTTCATAATTTCAACATTATTACATATTGCAAATAACTCTCAAAAGAGATTGTAGTGGGATGGTGCAAGATAGCAGTTAGTGAGACACACCATACTGTCCCCCCTACAGAAGACTTAAGAAACCAAGTAAAACATATACAAATGACAATCTTGCAACCCTGACCAGTAAACAAAATGTTGAAAAAGTACTAGACCAAATGGAAGGAGAAACTGAATGAAAACAGCAAATGAACGAGTTATGGATCATATGTCCTACCAGCCAGCCCAGCTCAATGTGGACACCTTGTAACAAAGAGAACAAGGGGTAAGGGACATAGAAAGGTAAATTCAGAGAATCCCCAAAAGGAGACAGAAATTCTGTGTAGATAAACATGGAGTGAAGCAATATGAGCAGAACATTTATAAGATCTAAGCAGGGAAATTATAGGAAAGTGAGAGAGAGCTCCAGGGATCCAGGCCACCAAGAGGAAAGAGAGAGAGCCAGAAAATAGGGACAGAATTACTAAAGAACAGTGATCCTTGGTCATTTGAGCAGGTGGCACCTGTGTAAGGGAGAATCTATGGAATTGTGCCTGGAAATCCCCCACCTGACTGGACTCTAGATCAGGATAGCCCCCCTCCTTGCATTTGGTCAGAGCCAGGTCCAGATAGCCAGCTGAACTTTGACACACATGCTAATGACTGGTGAGTAGTAGTGTTCCCTCTGCCCTGCCCATCTGGCAACTGATGGCACCTCACCTCTTCTGCCCCCTCCAACCAGTGATTTGTGGCATGCCTTCCCATACTGCTAGACTGGTGCATCCCATTGACCTACACATCCCTGACCACTAGTGTCCCAGACAGAGAAGTAAATGTAATCAGTGAAATAGAGGATAAATCCCTTGATACTACCTTGTTTGAGGAACAATCAGAATAAAAGAATGAAGCAAACCTAAGAGTTATGTGGGACAGTATCTAGAGCAATAATTTATTATAATAGGAATTCCAGAAGATGAGGAGGGGAAAAAAAATAGAGAAAATCTTTGAAGAAATATGGGCAGAAAACTTCCCAAATATCATGAAAGATGAGAAAGTTTCATACAAGAAATGCAGTGAACCCTGTACAGGAAAGACTGTAAAAACATCATCAAGACATATCTAATCAAACTTTCCAAAATCAAGTAGAAAGAAATAATCCTACTTCAGCTCATGAAAAATAACACTTATGAAGGGGCACCAATAAGATGCAGATTTATTGTCAGAAACATATGCACAAGAAAGCAATGTGGTGACATATATAAAATACTGAAAGTAAACAATTGCCAAGAATTATATATTCAGCAAAACTGTCTTTCAAAAATTATGGCAAAACTCAGATATGCCCAGATAAACTGAAATGAAGGGAATTTGTAAAATCTCAATCAGCCTTACAAGAAATATTAAAGGGAGTCCTTTGGACAGAGACTCAATGGCATCACACAACAACTTGAAATAAAGACACATGATAATTTCACTCAGATACCAACCCAGATACAAACTCCACAAAAGAAAAATAAAAGAGAAAACAGAGATGTTCATTTGTAAATGCAATAAATTCAAAACAAAAAGGGGGAATAAAAGTGTAGTTGTTGAGCTGCCATATGGAGAAGAATTCAAGATAATAGCAAAATGTACCAGACTGCTTTACATTTATGAAGATAAAGATAAATTTCTGAATAACTGCAAAGAAAATTAATAAATCTACTCACCATAATAAAGAAGAAAATAAAAAAGGCTCAGAAAAGACAAAAACAAAAAAGAAGAGTAGGAAAAGAAAATCCATGTACAAAATAACACAGAAAACTAAGTGGAAAAAAGAAACCTTTAACACTGCACACACATACACACACACACACAAAGTATAACAAATGGCAGAAGTGAATTCATGCCTATCAATAATTACACTGAACATAAATAGCACCAGACAAGAGACAGAGAGTGGTGGAAGGGATTAAAAAACAGAACAAAGCATGACTCATCACTACGTTGCTTACAAGAGATCCACATAACATACAAAGACATAAATACATTTAAAAAAATCAAAGAATGGAAAAACAATCAAACTGTAAGCAAAAGAAAGCAGGAGTCAAAATAATCTGATAAATTAGACTTTGAGTCAAAATTCATTATAAAACAAAAAGAAAGACATTATAAAATGACTAAGAGTCAATTCACCAAGAAGACAAAACCATAGTAAATAGTATGCACCCATTGACAAAGTTCCAAAATCACATAACACACACACACACATAATAACTTTAACAGAATTGGGAATAGATATAACTCTACAATATTAGTAGGTGACTTGAACACACCACTTTCAATGATGGACAGAGTAATTAGAAAGAAACTCAACAAAGATACAGAAGATCTAAATACCATCAGGAAGTTAATGCAAAATTTCAGACTAACCAGACCCTCTACCATAGAGACAAGAAACTAACTGACATGGATCTGGATGACAGTTCTGGAAACCAAAGTTTCAAAGGGAAGGATAAAGAAGTAGATCAAATACTAATAAGAGGGAGAGACTGAAAAAAACAGTGAACAAAGAGGCATACAGATGGGTGAATTATCAACTAACCTGGCACAGGGTGGGCATTTTGAATTACTACAAATAGTGTTCTAATAGGTCAGGAAACAGGTAATCAGCTCTGCTCACCAAGGACTGCACCAGCACCCTCATTGGTGATTGCATAAAGGGGGTCAGGGTGGCATCCTTTTATGATCTTTAACTTCATAAGGGGAGAGAGAGGATCAACAGTGACAACCCAAAGCTAATTCCCATAAGGTGGCTGTCAGACATGTTGCTACCCTCCAAACTTTTACCAGTTCTGACACCAACTGTACCTCTCATGGCACTCACAACTTCTCTGCTGGGTTCGATAATCCATTGCAGTGGCCAAACAACATTCACAGACAATACTCATGAAGTTTATTAGCGAAGTAACAGATTATTATTTAGGTATTCAGGAAAATATTCAGGATACAATTTTTCAGTCAGGACAGCTTCCCATCAGCCACACCTGTAGGCACACCTCTCTTTGGTCCTTGGCTTCTTGGCCTGGATTCTTCCCTGCTCAGGTGAGTGTTACTAAGTCTTTCAGCTCTGCTGATAGGTACATCTATGTGCACCCCACAATACCAGCAAGACTCCTGCCCAAAAGTCCTCAACTTTCTCACTCTATGGGCTGGTAAGGCTGTTGCTGTATTTCACGCTGCTCTCTTGGTTCTGCTGCCACTGCTGCTGCCAGCTTGCTGCCACCTCTCTGTCAGCATCTCAACTGTCATCTCAGCCATCATCTCAGCACAGGGATCTCTGATCCAAG
The DNA here is from genome assembly GCF_000298275.1 of Orycteropus afer afer. NCBI lineage: Eukaryota > Metazoa > Chordata > Mammalia > Tubulidentata > Orycteropodidae > Orycteropus > Orycteropus afer. Next base: position 13,739,846 of record NW_006921609.1, on the reverse strand, counting down.
AATGCATTCCACTCCTGGCTTCTCTCTCTTGATGGCAGTGCAATCGTCACTTCTGCCTCTGAGAGTGCTAATTTTAAGCCTAATGGAATGGCAAAACTGAACAATCCCCACATTATGGTTCCACATACTTTATTTCCATGATCCCACCCCATAAGAAAGATGTCTACCTGTGTTTATTGACTATACAAAGACATTTGACTGTATGGATCTTAGTAAATTACAGATAACTTTGTGAAGAATGGGAATTCCAGAACTCTTAATTATGCTTATGAAGAACCTGTACAAAGATCAAAAGGCTGTCATTTGAACAGAACAAGTGGATACTGCATGGTTTAAAATCAGGAAGTATGTGTGTCAAAGTTGTATACTTTGATCATACTTATTCAATCTGTATGCTGATCAAATAATCTAAGAGGCTGGACTATATGAAGAAGAATGTAGGGTCAGGATTGGAGGAAGACTCACTAAAACCTGAGATATGCAGATGACACAATGTTGCTTGCTGAAAGTGAAAATGACTTGAAGCACTTACTGATGAAGATCAAAGACTACAGTCTTCATTATAGATTACAACTCAACATAAAGAAAACAGAACTCTTCACAACTGGGCCAATTAGCAAAATCATGATAAATGGAGAAAAGATTGAAGCTATCAGGGATTTCATTTTACATTGATCCAAAATCAGCATCTATGGATGCTGCAGTGGAAAATCAGATAATGCATTAGACTGGGCAAATCTGTTGCAAAAACATCATTAGTGTTAGGAGCAAAGATATCACTTTGAAGACTAAGGGTTGCTATGAGTTGAAGCCCACTCAAGGACACCTAATAACAAAAACATCAACCTCCACAAAGCTTCCATGCCTTATTTCCACAACTAACTAGCTATCTGAATCTCCTTGGGAGGCCACAAAATACCACATATTTACATAGTTCCACCTAGTCATTTGGTGGGAGTCAAAAAGACCATGGCTAGAACAGCCATACTAAGTAATTCACTCCACTACACTGATCAGTAACCAGAGAGGTGTGATATTCTCCTCTACCCTGGACAATCTCCCAGTGATCAGAGTCACAGCTCCCTTTATCCCCACCTACCTGGTGGCCAGTCAAACCCCCTGACCTCATTGCCAGCATTGAGCTAGTTTATGTTTCCTTTTGTTTCTTCTTGGTTCTGTCTTTCTTCTTAGCCCTTGTATTTCTCTTTTCTTTTTCTCTTCCTCTTCTCCTTATTATTTTGATCCTGCAGAATGAGTGACCCACCCACTACCACCTCCATCATCAGTAGGGTCTGCCTCTGCACATCCACAGTCATCACTGCACCCTCCCACAGAACAAGTAGCCTGTTACCACTGAAGACATATCTGGCTTCTAGGGTTTGGGTTAGTATTGCACAGTATTTTTCTTTTTCTTTTAATCTAACTCCATATCTCTCAATTGTTATATTTTCTTTTGTTCTTACTTCATAGCTGTTCCCTTCCCCCCCCCTTTTTATTTTTTTATTTTCTATTTTTTCCCCAGCTTTTTTAAATTTTGATCTTGTAGAATAGGAATCCGACCCCTGCTGCCTGCACAGTCAGCAGTAATGCCCTTGTAGGTAGAGATGTGTGATGACAGAGTGGGTAACTTGCTCCCTGCTGCTTCCATGGCCAGCAGTGCCCACCCCAGCCCCTCCACAGGCAGCAGTGCTCACTTTCACAGAGGGAGTGCTCTCTTCCAGCTGCAACTGTGTTTGGTGGATAGTTTTTCTTCAGTACTGTGTCACTTTTTCTTTTTCTTAAAAATCTGCCATCTTTACTGTCCCTATTTTTTCTCTTTATTCTTTCATTTGCTTATTTGTTTATATTCTGCAGAAAATATGCCCTGCACCTACCATGGCTTGGTCAGGACCTCCTGCCTTCACTGCCTCTGCAGCTGGCAGAGCATGATCCAAGGGAGGATACACCCCACCCATACCACCTTTGTGGTCAGCAGGCCTTTTCCAGTCTCTCTGTGGTCAGTGGTTGTGCTCCTGTGCAGCAAACACTGTGTTCCCACTACAGCAGCTGTGCTTGGCAGCTAGCACTTGTGCCAATACCATAACACATTTTTTTTCCTTCCTCCCTTCCTTTCCTTCTTTCTTTTCCTTCCTTCCTTCCTTCTTCCTTTCTCCCTTTCTTTCTCTTTCTTTTCTCCCCTTTTATTCCCCTTATTTGGGAGCCCAACCATATTTGCTACATCTACTGCCTCACACACTGGGCAAGTACCTCCACCATCTCCAGTACCACTGAATGGACAACAGACAGTGCCTAACACTTGCCCAACCTGCTCTTAGATGCTCTAAAAGACAAGCAATTAAATATTCATGCCCATGTCTCCACTCACTATCAAATTTATCCCGAGACATGTAGTTTGCTCCAGAGTGATGCCAAAATACCAACCAGAGTAGCACACTTGCCTTATTGCCCAGATGTATCAAAAATGAAACAAAAAGTCAGGGTGAAGCAAATCAGCATACAATCAACAAATTAATACAATAACAAAACCATATCTCAGAGAGAACAGACAACTTCAAACACACACACACACACACACACACAAACAAACAAGAAAAAGTTCTTCAAGTAAGTGACCAAAACACAGGGCCGTTAAATCTGTGACAGGAAGAAATGCTATGTGAACTACCTGATAAGGAATTCAAAGGAATTATACTCAGGACCCTTCAACAGATTAAGAGATTAAGGAATACAAAGATAACACAAAGAAATCATAAACAAAATCAAAGATTACACACAAAAAACTCTGGAAGAATTGAGGAAAACAATACAAAAACAAATTAACAAAATGAATGCAAAATTAGAAACCTTATAGAAACAGTAAGTATAAATTCAGAAGATTAATCCTAAAATTGCGAAATAGATAATGCATTGGAAGAGTAAAGGAATAGAATTGAATTAATAGAAGAGAGAATTAGTGAAATTGAAGCCAAATCTCTTAATACTAATATGTTAGAGGAACACTCAGAAAAAAAAAAAAAAAAAAAGGGATGAAAATAAATGAGGAAACCTTAAGAATTATATGAGACACCATCAAGAGGAATAACTTACATATGATTGGAATTCCAGAAAAGACAGGGGGGGAAAAAAAAGCACCAGAAGATCAAAGATTTGTTGGAAGAAAATTTCCCCAATATCATGAAAGATAAAAAGATACACAATAGAAAGGTTCAAAAAAACCCAAATAGGATAGATCTCAAAAGAAAATCATTAAGACACATCATAATCACACTTTCCAAACCAAACACTAATCTTGAAATCAGCTTGGGAAAAACAAAAAAGTTGCCTACAAAAGAGAACCAATAAGAGTAAGCTCTAATTTTTCTGCATAAACCATGCAGCCAGGAAGTAAAAGGGATAACATTGATGAATCTTGAAGGGAAAAAAAAAAAAAAAAAAAACTGCATCGAAGGATTATATATCCAACAAAATTGTCAGTCAAATAGGATGGCAAAATTAAAACATTTCAAGATAAGTAGAAATTAATGAAATTCTAAAAAACAGACCAATCTTACATGAAATGCTAAAGGTAGTCCTTCAGAGAGAGAACCAACAACAGGAGACAACAACCAGAGGTTGAGACATAAAATAACATCACCCAGAAATCAACCCCTGTATAGAATTATCTAAAGAAAACAAACCTACAAAACTGACAATAGAGAACCAGCGATACCAGGTTGTAAACATGACAACTCCAAAGCATAGAAGAGGGATAAGTGATATAGTTACAGAACCTCCAAATGGAGAAGAAGCAAAGAAAATATCAAGATATAATAGCTGTTTTAAGTCTGGGAAGATAATAATAAATTACAGAGTAATATCATAGAAAAATAATAAACTTTTTCATGAAATTGAAAAAGAAGAACATCAAAAAGTTCCAATAAAAAACAACAACAATTGAAATGTTCACAAAATCTATAAAGAAAATGAACTCAGCACAGATAAATATATGGAAGAAAGTGATCAGGATCTCACATGAAAAAAAGGACAAAAATAAATTCCTGACTATTGGTAATTATACTGAGTATTAATCGATTAGATGTAGCAGTCAGAAAATAGCAGAATGGATAAGAAAACACAAACCACCGATATGCTGTCTACAAGAGACACACTTTAGACATAAAGACCAAAATAAGCTAAAAAAAAAAATCAAAGGATGGAAAAAATACAAGAACATGACATCCCCCAGAAAAAGTAGGTGGGGCAATATTAATTTTTAGTATAATAGGCTTTAAGGCAAAAATCAGCAAAAGAGACAAGGGAGAACATTATGTAATGATTAAAGGGTCAATCCAACAAGAGGGCATTGCCATAATAATTACATACCCCTATTGAAAGAGATCCAAAATATATAAATCAAACTTTAACAAATTTGGAAAGAGATAAAGCCACAATAATAGTTGTTGTTGTTATGTGCCATTGATTCGTCTCTGACTCATAGCAACCTGTCATTGGGTTTCCGGGGTATTATCACTATGGAAGTGATAATAATAATAAGAATATTTCTGAGGAGTTGCTGGTGGGTTTGAACCACCAACCTTCTAGTTAGCAGTCAAGTGCCTTAGGCACTACACCACCAGAGTGCCCATAATAATAGTTGTTGTTGTTGTTGTTATGTGCTGTCGAGTCGGCCCCGACTTATAGCGACCCCTCCTTGGGTTTCCGAGGCAGTATCACTACAGAAGTAGGATTGCCCAACCTTCCTTCCGAGGAGTGGCCGACTTATAGCGACCCCTCCTTGGGTTTCCGAGGCAGTATCACTACAGAAGTAGGATTGCCCAACCTTCCTTCCGAGGAGTGGCTGGTGGGTTTGAACCGCCAGCCGTCTGGTTAGCAGGCAAAGTGTCTTAGCCACTATATAATAATAGTAGCAGACTTTAATGAGATCTGATGGCGTAGTGCCTAAGGCATTTGACTGCTAACCAAAAGACTGGCAGTTCAAACTCACCAGCCACTTCTCAGAAGGAAGGTTGGACAATCTACTTCCACAGTGACACAGCAAAGATACAGGAGATCCAACCAACAAAATTAACCAACTTTACCTCATATATATGTGAGCTTAACCAATAGCAGCACAATAGACACTGTTTTCCAGTACACATGGAATATTCTCCATAATACACCATATTTTGGCCACAAAAAACAAACTTCAATAAATTAAAATATATAAAAATACTACAGAGCATCTTCTCAGATCACAGTGCTCTACAATTGGAAATCAACAATAGGAAAATCAAGAAAAAAAAAATCAAATATATGGAAAGTGAATAACACCCTACTTAAAGACAAGTGAATAATAGAATACATTTCAAAAATCCTTGAACAAAGCAAGAATGAAAACACAACATACAAAAATCTTTGGAATACAGTAAAAGCAATGCTCAGAGGACAATTTATAGCAAACATATAAAAAACGAAAGGAACAAACAGACAAACTTTAATCCAACATGCCCAACAATTAGAAAAAGAACAAGTATTTGCAATGAATATGTTGTTGGTCTTCCAAAATTCTATTATGTGATCTCCAGCTTCATTTTTTTCATCAAGGCCATATTTCCCAACTGCCAATGCTTCTTCACTTCCAATTTTTTCATTTCAATCTCCACTAATTATCAATACATCTTGATTGTATATTTGGTCCATTTCAGTCTACAGAAGTTGCCAAAAATCTTCAATATCTTCATCTTTGGCTTTAGTGGTTAGTTTGTAAATTTGAATAATAGTATTAACTGGTCTTCCTTATATGGAAAGTATCCTATCACTGACAGCATTCTACTTCAGGAAAGATCTTGAAATACTCTTTTTGATGGTAAAAGCAACACCAGTTCCCTTCAATTTGTCATTCTTGGCATAGTAGATTGTATGATCTTCCAATTCAAAATGGCCAATACCAGTCCATGTCAACTTAATAATACCTAGGATTTTAGTCTCCGTGCATTCCATTTCATTTTTCACAACTTCCAATTTTCCTAGATTCATAATTCATACATTCCATATTCCTATTATTTATTGAGGAGTCCTGGTAGCTTAGTGCCTAAGGCACTTGACTCCTAACAAGAAGGCTGACAGTTCAAACCCACCAGCCACTCCTCAGAAGGAAGGAAGATGGGGCAATCTACTTCTGTAGTGATACTGCCTCAGAAACTCAAGGAGGAGTCACTATGAGTTGGGTCTGACTTGATGGCACATAACAACAACAACAACAACATTATTTATTGATGTTTGAAGTTCTTTCTTCTCATGTTGTGCCACATCAGCAAATGAGGGTACCATAAACTTTACTCCATCCACAACATTAAAGTTGACTGTACTTTGAAGGAGCAGCTTTTCCCCATAATAATTTGAGTGCCTTCCAACTTGAAGAGCTCATCTTCTGGCACTATATCAGACAATGTTTTCCTGCTATTTAAGGTTTTCAGTAGTTAATTTTTTAGAAGTGGACCTTGGAATGTCCTTTTTCTTAATCTGTCTTAGTATGGAAATTCCTGAAACCTAACATGGGTGACCCTGCTTCTATTTGAAATTCTGGTGGCATAATATTCAACATTGTTGTTGTTAGGTGCCATTTAGTCAGCTCTGACTCATAGTGACCCTATGTACAACAGAATGAAACACTGCCTGGTTCTGTGCCAGCTTCATGATCCTTGAGCTACATGAGCCCATCATTGCAGCCACTATATCAGTCCATCTCCTTGAGGGTCTTCCTCTTTTTTGTTGACCTTTCACTTTACCAAGCATGATATCCTTCTCCAGGGAATGATCCCTTCTGACAACTTGGCCAAAGTGAGAATTCTGGCCATTCTCACTTCCAAAAAGCATTGTGATTGTACTTCTTCCACTACAGACTTTTTAGTTTTTCT
>NW_006921609.1:13725140-13732359 GCF_000298275.1 Orycteropus afer afer | reverse complement strand
AGAATCACTTCCTAGATATTAGACATTTGTTATTTTTGGTAATGGGAAAGGCAATATCAAAAATGAGTCAAGTCTGCACAACTTCACCAAGGTAAATGAAGACACTAAGAAGTACACAAGAAAAAGGGATTCTGTTAGTAAATACTATTCACATATACAATTTGGCAACAATAGTAATAACAACTGAAAAACATGTATATGGCTGCATAGATATATATGTATGCACATGTGTGCATAGGAAGACATATGTTAGTAAATGCACATGCATGCATAGGTTGATTTATAGGCATGTGTATATACACATTTGTGTGTGTTGCCTAATCTACATACCTATAAACAATGAAGCACAATAGGAGCACAGTTATGGAGACTTCCTAGACATATCTAAACAACTCATGGGATTGATTTTCCTGGCTTGTCTTGGGGGCCAACTTAGTCAATTGGCATTGTTCATAAAGATAATATTCTACACTGTAGTTTGGTGAGCAGTGCTGGAGTCTGAAAAGCTTAGGAATGGTCATCTAAGAGACAACTATTGGTCTCTACTAGGAGGAAAGGAGAATGAAGTAAACCAAAGATTAAAGAACAAACTAGTCCACAGCACTAATAGCCCACATGAACCATGGCTTCTTCTAACCTGAGACCACAAGAACTAGATGGTACTTGGCTATGATTCGGACCAGGGACACAATAAAAGTCCTGGATAGAATGGGATGAAAACGTGGAACAAAATTCAAATTCCCCCAAAAGGCCAGATCTACTGGACCATTAGAAACTAGAGCAATTCCCACAACTATCACCCAAAGATACCCTTTGAACATGGCACTAAATCTATGCCTGGAGATCACTTTTTAGCCAAAGAGTAGATTGGCTTATAAAATAATACAATATTATTTGTTAGTAATGTGCGTCAATAAACAATCAACTTAATGAGATCAAACAATCAACATTTACCAAAAAGCAAAGATGAGAAGGCAAGGAGGAGAAGGGAAACTAGATCAAAGAAAATAGAACAGATATAATGGAAATAATGAAAATGCTGACACATTGTAAAAATTATAACTAATTTCACAGAACAGTTTTTGTAAAAATTATTAAATAAGACTCTAATTTGCTGTGTAAGCTGTTATCCAAAGAACAATATTTTCTAAAGAGATTGTTGGAATTAATATTTTCACAATTTCAATTTCACTACATTCTCTTTTCCACTTGATATTGTCACACTTTAAGTTTTGCCAATACCAAAAACCAAAAACCAAACTCACTGCCATCCAGTTGATTCTGACATAGCTACCCCCATTGGGTTTCTGAGGCTGTAAATCTTTGTGGAAGTAGGTTGCCCCATCTTCTTTCCATGTAGCAGCTGGTGAGTTTGAACGACTGACCTTCTGGTTAGTAGCCAGATGCCTTATCCACTATGCCACATGAGCTCTTCATTTTAGCTAACAAGAAGCCAGAAAAGTAGCCAATTAGAAGAGTTTTCAAAAGTTCCACCACTGCTTATTTGTCTCCAGGTATTTTAGTCTTCCCTGTCATGTTATGATTGAACTGTGAATGCTAAATCCAACCCTTCCATATGGTCAATAGAGTCCATTCACTTCTTGCTTCCTCAGTATATGGCCATAGCAATTGTTTAATTTTTTTTCTGATTAATCAGAATTTATTTATCAATGTGATAATTTCCACAAACATAGAAGTATTATATATTTTACCTCATTATAAAAAACATTTTTTTTTTTTTTTTGGCTGACAATTCTCTTTGGCTAATGCTCTGTTTTTATTTACTTATTTTTTAAATCAATATTACTTCTGGAAAGATTTGCTTAAATATATTTTCTTAATTCATCTGCAATTCTCTTTAGATCTCTTTTAAGTTCAAATAAGGCTTTATCAATAAATTGATGGAATATCAATTGAGATGTTTCAAGAAGTAAATGCAATGCTGGAAACACTCAGTAGTCTTTGGCAATAAATTTGGGAGACAGTTACTTGGCCAATCAATTGGAAGAGATCCATATATGTGCCTATTCCAAAGAAAGATAATCCAATGGAATGTGGAAGTTATCATATGATATTAATATTTATGCTAGTAAAATTTTGCTGAAGACAATTCAAAACTATTGCAGCAGGACAATAACAAAGAACTGCCAGAAATTTAAGCTGGATTCAGAAGTGGACATGCAATAAGGGATATCATTGCTGATGTGAGAGAGATATTGGCTGAACACAGAGAATACCACAAAGATATTTACACATCAGGAAAGATGTGTGTCAAGGTTGTATCCTTCCACCATACATTTTCAATCTGTATGCTGAGCAAATAATTCGAGAAGCTCGACTATATGAAGAAGAACAAGGCATCAGGATTAGAGCAAAACTCATTAACAACCTGAAAAATACAGATGACACAACCTTGCTTGCTGAAGGTAAAAATGTCTTAAAGCACTTACTGATGAAGATTAAAGGCTACAGTCTTCAGTATGGATTACACCTCAACATATAAAAAACAAAACAATATCATGATAAATGGAGAAAAGTTTAAAGTTGTCAAGGATTTCATTTTATATGGATCCACAATCAGTGCCTATGGAACAGCAGCCAAAATAGCAATCAATGCACTGCATTGGGAAAATCTGTTGTAAAAGACTTCTTTAAAGTGTTAGAAAGCAAAGATGTCACCTTGAGGACTAAGATGCACCAGACCCAAGTCTTAATATTTTCAGTTGCTTCATATGCATGTGAATGCTGGACAATGAATAAGGAAGACCAGAGAAGAATTGATTCATTTGAATGATAATGTTGGCAAAGAATATTGAATACACCATGGATTGCCAGAACTAACAAATCTACCTTAGAAGAGGTAGATTAAGGAGCATTATAGCCAAAATGGTCCTTAGAAACCAGGATAGTGAGGCTTTGTTACATATACTTTGAAGGCTGCTATAAGGAGGGACCAGTCCCTGGAGAAGAACATCATGCTTGGTAAAGTAGAAGGTTAGTGAAAAAGATGAAGTTCTTCAATGAGATGGAATGACAGTTACTGCAGCCATAGGATCAGACATGGCAATGATTGTAAGGATGGTACAGGACTAGTCAGTGTTTCCTTCTGTTGTACAAAGAATCACTATGAGTCAGAACCAACTCTATATCATAAGCCTAATGATACAACACTTTAAGGTTAATCAATAAATTTCACAGTACTAAATTCAAAGATCTTTTCTCAGTCTCTATTTTTCCTTGGCTTGCCAGCAGTACTTACTTATTTTACCTTCATGCAAGCATCACAACTCTACTGATGTTCCACCCACTTCTCTGGTGGCTCATCAGGGCTTCATCTTTTATCTGTCTTTACATACTCCCTAGATGATTTCATTCACATTCTTGAGTTTAAACATTAACACTGCATAGATAACTTTCAAATGTGTACCTCCAACCTGCTCTCTCATTCTAAATCTGAATTTGCATATTCAAGTGCTTGTTCCATATGTCTACTTGTACGACAATCAGTTAGCATCTCAAACAAAATATCTTCAAAACTGGATTTCATTCCCCCTCTATCTACTTCTCCCTATGTCTTCCCCATCTCAAGTTAATGAAAATTCAATAATTTGTGGCATTTTGCTCTAGTGAAAAATCTTGATTATATCTTAATTTTCTTTCTCCCTCTCATAACCAAACCAAAAAAAAAAAAAAACCAAACTCATTGCCGTCAAGTCAGATCTGACTCATAGTGACCCCTCCTTGGGTTTCTGAGGCAGTATCAGACTGCCTGATGGACCACTGCTTCCATTGCCATTGATTGTAGAACCAAGTAATACGAAGTCTTTGACAACTTCAGTAGTGTCTGAGGCACTATGGAAATAGATTGCGCAACCATCCTTCCAAGGAGTGGCTGATCTCATACTTACCTCCAATTTATACTGGGATCGATCCTATTGTCATTATTTTAAAATTATTTTGAGACAACCATATACTTTCTTTTGGATTATTTAATGTTGTTGTTAGGTGCCATTGAATCATCTAAGAATCATAGCGACCCCATGTACAGTAGAATGAAATACTGCCTGGTCCTGTGCCAGCTCCACAATACTGACTATGCCTGAGCCCATCATTGCAGCCACTGTGTCAATCCATCTTGTTGAGAGCCTTTCCCTCCTTTTTTGACCTTCCACCTTACCAAGCATGATATCCTTCTCCAGGGAATGGTCTCTTCTTACAACATGACCAAAGTAGGTGAGGCCAAGTCTGGCCATTCTTGCTTTCAAGGAGCATTCTGGCTGCACTTCTTCTAGGACAGATTTGTTAGTTCTTCTAGCAGTTAGTTCTTCTAGCAGTTTTCAACATTCTTCTCCAGTACCACAACTCAAAAGCATTGACTCTTCTTTGGTCTTCCTTATTCATTGTCCAGCTCTCACATGCATATGAGGTGATTGAAAATATCATGGCTTGTATCAGGCTCACTTTAGTCCTCAAGGAGACATTTTTGCTCTTCAGAACCTGAAAGAGGCCTTTGGCAGCTGATTTTTCCAGTGCTATATGTTGTCTGATCTGACCACTGCTTCCATTGCCATTGATTGTAGAACCACGTAATACGGAGTCTTTGACAACTTCAATATTTTCTCCATTTATCATGATACTGATGATTGGTCTAGTTGTGAGAATTATATTTTCTTTATATTGAGGTGTAATCCATACGCAGACTGTATTCTTCAATCTTCCTCAGTAATAGTTTCAAGTCATCCTCACTCTTAGCAAGCAAAGTTATGTTGTCAGTGTATCACAGGTTGTTAATGATTCTTCCTCCAATCCTGATGCCATGCTCTTCTTCATATACAAAACCAAACCAAAACTCACAGCTGTCAAGTCGGATCTGACTCACAATGACCACTCCTTGGGTTTCTGAGGTTGTATCACTGCAGAAGTAGATTGCCCAACCTTCCTTCCAAGGAGTGGTTGGTGGGTTTGCACTGCCAGCCTTCTAGTTAGCAGTCAAATGCTTCAGAAACTATGCCACCAGAGCTCCTTCATATCATCCAGGATTATTTAATAACCCCTACTTATTTTCTGCTTTCAGCCTTGCTTCTTTACAGTCTATTTTTGGCACAAAATCCAGAGTAAATACATATTTTAAAATAAAAAATCAACTTACTCTATGAGAACTGGTTTGTTGTCTGTTTTATTCACTGCATATCCTAAATATCAAAATAGTGTTTGTCATAAAATAAATGTGCTTTCTTGTTGAGTAGGACATTATCTTTTAGAATTCTTAAGTTTGTGTTAAGAACACTGTGGTGGTTAAGTTTGTGTGTCAATTTGGCTGGGCCTGGTTGACTGGCTGGGCAGCTGAATCTAGTTATTTCCCCATGGTGAGATTGGTAATGAACTTCATAGTGGAATCTACTGGAGCAGCTGAGTAGCTGCTTTGGGTATGTGGCCTGCTGCCCATCTCTAAGAAACAGCTTTGGGAATGGTTGCTAGATATGGCACATTTGAATTCTGAATGTAGCCTTGTCATTGTTCAGCAGCCTACCATGTTTACTGACCTTGGGACTTTCAATTGGCTTGAATTAATAACTCATTGTGTGATTCGGTAACATCAGGACTGTGCCATTTTATTTGTTGACGTTGGGCTTGTTAGCCTCAGCAGCCAGTAGCTGCCTGACTGAAGAGATGCCTCTAGCTTCAGTGAGCCGGGAGGAAGAGGCAGAACTGAAGCCCAAGCTTGAGGGGCTTTCACATAGCTCCTAGGGCTGCGTAAAATTTGAACTTGGACTTGTAGCCTTCCAAATTTTAAGAATGAACTCTTGTTTGTTCAAGCCATCTCATTTGTGGTATATTCTTGTCAGAATGGCACTAGGTAACCAGAACAAACACTTTACTCCAAAGTTTTATCTTTGTTTCTGCTGAGTGTCCTTCAGATATTGTCAGATTGGAAGCATTTTTTAGGTCAGTGTTTTGAAGGAATCTCTAGATTATATAGATAATAAATTCTAACCCTGCACTCTTATATGACACAGGTCTCTGATTATGGTGCCTCTCTTGAGGCATCTCTTTTCTATTATAAACACAGGTCAGGCCTAAAAATCTTTATCATCTTTCTTGCATGTAGGTTAATCTTTCCCTTGCTACTTCCATACTTCTTTTCTCCCTCTTCCCTATCACCTTCTCTGTCCTTCCGCCCTTTCTCTTTCTTCTCTCTTGCATTTCATCCATATTTCTTCTATACACTCTTCCTTCCTTTCTTTCTTTTAGCTCTTGTTTCATTGAGGATCAGGTCCTTTAGGGGTGGTGAGAGTCTTGACTTTTTCTGTGAAATCTTGGATCCAACTTTCTACCTTGCATAGGCCCAAGGTTACGTAGAGTGACATATACGCTTAGTCCACTCAGGCAGATTTAACTCTTTGATTGTAGATATTTTCTGCATTTATAGCTCTAGGATATTATCCTAATTTTCTTATGTTTCAGTATTAATTTGAAAAGGCAATTATAACATTAGTGTAGCATTTCTAAGTGTTATATACATCTCGTTTACAATATTTCTGGAACTGGAAGAATATCCTTACTTAACTTCTCTTAATTCTGATTAAGTAATATGGAATAGAAAATCTAGGAATATTTTGTATTTAACCATCTGCTGTTACTGCATGGATTAAATTAAAACTAAAAGAAAAAAAAAAAGATCAAAGAGGTGTTTCATTAGAATTTGAATAGAGCAATTTGAATAGAACACTTTAAGTCTAATCATGTAGACAGCAATGGTCTCTCAAAAAGGATTTAGTTTGGGTCTGTCCTGGAAAAATAATGATATCACTAAGGGAGAAAGTTAACACCAACAAGATTATTTCAAATGCTGATGATCAATGTACTCATTGATTTCTATTTAGAAAACAGAAACATTTGCCTCAAGGCTGAGAATTGAGTTATTGGCTGAGAACAGAACACATATTTGCTTGTTAAATTCATCTCAAATTCTTAATAAAAATTTATGATTCTTGTAGGTTGTGTAATAAATACCCGCTCATTATAAGGGAGTTCTGGTAGCATCGTGCCTAAGGCATTTGACTGCTAACCAGAAGGCTGGTGGCTCAGACCAACCAGCCACTCCTTGGAAGGAAGTTGGGGCAATCTACTTCCGTAGTGATACACTCCACTCCTCAGAAGGAAGGTTGGGCAATCCTACCTCTATAGTGATACTGCCTCGGAAACCCAAGGAGGGGTC
>NW_006921609.1:13721891-13725040 GCF_000298275.1 Orycteropus afer afer | reverse complement strand
AACAACAACAACAACAACACTATTATAAACTATGTGTTGCTAAAAAATGGGAACACCCTTTGACTAAGAAACATTTACTTATGTATATGGTGTTAAACAAAAAACAAACTCATTGCCATTGAGTGGATTCTGACTTATAGTGACCTTTGGTTTCCAAGCTGATAAATCTTTATGGAAGTAGATTGTCTAATCTTCCTTTAGCAGAGTGGCTGGTGGGTTTGAACTGCCAGCCTCTGGTTAGCAGTTAAATGCCTTAGGCACGACACCACCAGAGCTTCTTATATGATGTTATTCAGATGAATAACAACTAAAAAGTGATATCTGAAAATTGAAAAATTTTTATACTTTGCTGTTACATGATAAAATTCTATACTTCAAAGTTTCTCCAATGTACATATCTTTTGTAAAACTTGTTTTATATATCAGTGTAGATAGATATGTAGATAGATAGGTCATTTCAATGGTACAAATTCAATAGAATAATCAGCAGGTCATTCTGGGAGAAGAATTTGAGTTAAGAACAGATCCCTGAAAATGGTGTCTAGTCTGATAGTGCTTTTAAATCAATGTCAGTGGAATATAATGTGTAGGAGAGAAAGGATACTCAACAAATTTCTGAACATAAAGCATGAATATATTTGCTCTACACAGGAAACAATAGCCTTAGGAGACCTAGGTTCTCAGACTGTTTCTGGACACATTGCTATGAGCACATATTTATTCCAGTATAGAGATAGCAATACTACTGTATCATTATATATATTTTATATAGTTATAAAAATTATATACATATACATGGAGCTCTGGTGGCATAAAGGTTAAGGAAGGAATTTGGCTGCTAAACAAAAGGTCAGTGGTTTGAACTGACTAGCCTCTCTATGGAAGAAAGATGAAGTAGTCTGCTTCTGTAAAAATTTGTAGCCTTAGAAACCAAGTGGGGGCCACTATGGATTGGAATCAATTTGATGCAATGAATTTGGGATATTTATATAGCACTCTTTCTCTCTCTCTGTCTGTCTGTCTCTCTCTCTCTATAGGATTATATGCAAATGAGTGAATTGGAAAGAAAGTTGACAAAGAAATTAAATTTGTAGACAAGAAAATATGTTTCCAAGGCTGGTAAATACTTACAGAGGCAGCCTGCCTCATCTTTTTTACCCTGGAGTATCTGGTGTGTTCAAACCACAAACATTTTGGTTAGCAGACAATACCTTAACCACTATACCACCAAAAAATCAAAAAACAAACTCACTGCCATCACCTCAGATCTGATTCATAGTGACCCCTCCTTGGGTTTCTAAGGCAGTATCATTACAGAAATAGATTGCCCAACTTTCCTTCCAAGGAGTGGCTGGTGGGTTTGAACTGCCAGCCTTCTGGTTAGCAGTCAAATGCCATAATCACTATGTTACCAGAGCTCCTACTACACCAGTTGTTGTCGTTATGTGCCATCGAGTTAGACCCGACTCATAGCGACCCCTCCTTGGGTTTCCGAGAGAGTATCACTATGGAAGTAGATTGCCCCATCTTCCTTCTGAGGAGTGGCTGGTGGGTTTGAACAGCCAGCCTTCTGGTAAGCAGTCAACTGCTTTAGGCACTACGCTACCAGAGCTCTCTACTACACCAGAGCTCCATATATATGTAATTATATACAAATAAGTGAAATAGAAAGTTGACAAATTATATTTGTAGGTATGAAAATGCTATTTGTAAGTACTTCTGAAGGACACAGAAATATATGGAAAAAAAATTTAGACAAGACATTTTTGGTTGCAAATGACAGAAATTCAAACCAAAGTAGCACAAATCAAAAAGAGAAATAATAAACTTTTACATTTGTAAGTTCAGGATTGAATTTGTATATATACAAAGATGAGGGAGCTGGAAGTCAATGAGACTGCCTTGATTTTCTGGGTCTGGAAATTTTCTGCCTTTGAAAGGACTATCACTTTTCTATTCCACTCTTGTTGTTGCTAGCTGCCGTTGAGTCCTCTCTGACTAATAGTGACCCTATGTACAACACAACAAAACACTGCCAGGTCTTGTGCCAGCCTCACAATCCTTGCAATACCAGAGCCATCATTGTAGCCACTGTGTCAACCCATCTCATTGAAGGTCTTCCCTTCTTAATTGACCCTCCACTTTACCAAGCATGACATCTTTCTCCAGGGAATGGTTCCTTCTGACAACATGACCAAAGTAGGTGAGACTAAATCTGGCCATTCCCTTATTCAAGGAGCATTATAGCTGCACTTCTTTCAGGACAGATTTGTTAGTCCTTTTAGCAGACCATGGTACTTTCAATATTCTTCTCCAACACTACAGCTCAAAAGCATCAACTCTTCTTCAGTATTTTTCATTGTCCAGATCCCACATGCATAAGAGGTGATAGAAAATACCATAGCTTGGGATAGGTGTACCACAGTCTTCAAGGAGACATCTTTGCTCTTCAGCACTAGAAAGAGGTATTTTGCAGTAGATATGCCCAACTCAATATGTTGTCTGATGTCTTGACTGTTGCTTCCATTGCTGTTGATTATAGAACCGAGTAATATGAAGTCTTGACAACTTCAATCTTTTCTCCATTCATCATGATGCTGCTTATTGGTCCAGTTGTGAGGATTTTTGTTTTCTTTATATTGAGGTATAATCCATACTGAAGACTGTAGTCTTCAATCTTCATCAGTAAATGGTTCAAGTAATCCTCACATTCAGCAAGCAAAGTTGTGTCATCTGTATATTGTAGGTTATTGATGATTCTTCCTCCAATCATGATGCCACATTCTTCTTCATATACTCCAGGTTCTCTGATTATTTGTTCAGCGTACAGATTGAATAAATATAACGAAAAGATACAATCTTGATGCACTCCTTTCCTGATTTTAAACCCTTCAGTATTCCCTTGTTCTCTTCAAACGACAGCCTCTTGATCTATGTACAGGTTCCTCACGAGTACAATTAAGTGCTCTGGAATTCTCATGCTTCTTAATATTATCAATAATGTGTTATGATCCACACAATTTAATGCTTTTGCATAGTCAATAAAACACAGGTAAACACCCTTCTGGTATTCTTTGCTTTCAGCTAAGATCCATCGACATCAGCAATGATAACCCTTGGTCCATGTCCTCTTCTGAATTCAGCTTGGA
>NW_006921609.1:13697370-13720048 GCF_000298275.1 Orycteropus afer afer | reverse complement strand
AGTCCCACCAGCAGTGTATGAGAGTCCCAATCTCTCCACAACCTCGCCAGCATTTGTTATTTTCTGTCTTGTTGAATTTTGCTACTAGTGCTAGAGCAAGATGGTATGTCATTGTTGTTTTGATTTGCATCTTTCTAATAGCTAATGATCATGAGCATTTCTTCATATGTTTGTTGGCTGACTGCAACCATTCTTGAATTATGTTCAGCAAGATTTTACTTGTGTGTGATATTGATTATATTTTTTGATAATTTTCACAGTCTGGGGATCATCTTTCTTTGCAATGGGTACAAACCTGGATCTCTTCCAGTCAGTTGGCCATTTAGCTGTCTTCCAAATTTCTTGACATAGCCGAGTGAGTGCCTCCAGTGGGGCATACATTTGTTGAAACATCTCAATGTGTATTCCATCAATTTCTGAAGCTTTGTTTTTTGCCAATTCCTTCAGTGCAGCTTTGACTTCTTCCTTCCATAACTTTGGTTCTTGATCATATACCGCCTCCTGCAATGGATGAACATCAACCAATTCTTTTTGGTACAGTGATTCTGTGTATTCTTTCCATCTTGTTTTGGTTTTTCCTGCATCATTCAATATTTTGCCCATAGAATCTTTCAATATTGCAATTCAAGGTTTAATTTTTTTTCTTCAGTTCTTCCAGCTTGAGTAATGCCATTGTGTTCTTCCCTTTTGGTTTCCTAGCTCAACTTCTTTGCACATTTCATTATAGTGTTTGGCTTTGTCTGCTAGAGCTGCTCTTTGAAATATTCTGTTAAGCTCTTTTATCTTGTTATTTCTTCCATTTGTTTTAGCTACTCTTCATTCAAGGGCAAGTTTCAGAGTCTCTTCTGATATCCATTTTGATCTTTTCTTCCTTTCCTATGTTTTTAGTGACCTTTTGCTTTCTGCATGGATGATATTCTTGATGTTGTCCCACAATTCCTCTGGTTTTTGGTCATTGGTGTCCAATGCATTAAATGTATTCTTTAGAATGGTCTCTATTAGTGAATTTTTTTTTAGTTTTCTTCCTTGAGAGGTTTCTGCCTTACACAGCCTCTGGCTTTCACAGATTTTACTGTATATAATCTTAACTCTTCTACTGCAGGTGGTTTCTTCGTTTGATTGGAAAATTGAGGAATAAGGGATTTGACAGTTGCAAACATTTTTGGATTGTACATCAAGAGGAAAGATATTCTTTCTCTTAATATGTAAATTAAGCACCAAGAAATGCTTCTGACTGCCCCTTCATGAATCACTTTTGGACCAATGGTATGTCTAAGAAATGTGACATTTCAGGGACATGGAAGGAATATGGAAATTTGGAGGAAATTGGAAGGAAGTAATGGGAAAAGAAACATACAGAGGTAACAAACAACAGCTTCAACAGCTAGTACAGTCAATTTCAATTTTTAATAATTAAATTTTGCATTTGTTAAGAGTCTAAACCAATTATTCATTTAGGTCCTTTTCAGATCTAAAATATTCTGATTATGATTATAAGCTCTGTTTTCTCTTTACACCAGATATATTTCAAATGGAAATAAATGAATCAGATATTTAATATTATTCAACTTTTTGAAAACTCATTTTTGTTTATAAACAACTTCTTAATCCCACTCTCAAGCTGACTTTTAAAAGCACATTTTGCTCTCAGGTTTTACTATGTCTATTGCATCCCTGAAAATTCTCCCTCACTCTTTTCCTTTTATGCTTCCTCTTTGCCTATCTTCTTATTCATTTTCTCTGTTGAAGCTTTAGCTCTACAAGGTCACTCAGAGATTTCAGAAGTTTACTTACTGAATTTTTAATTTTTCAAATATAAATGGAGCTCAAGACTGCCTTTGTAATTGGTTTATTTTGCTTCTGTTCTTTCTAGCCACATCCTGACTCCAAATGTTCCACACAGTTTAGGTGTTAGTGATGTCATGAACTCCAAACTGAAATTTTGGCACCAATACAAAGAAAGAGCTAATTCTCAAGTATAACTAGAGTATATTTGCAATTACTAAACTAATATTTGGCAAGTGATTTGAGATCTAAAATCTTAAAAATATATTAGGAATGGACTCATTTAGCCTTTAATTTATTTTCTGTAAAAAGAAAAAACTAGGCAATATGCATGTGAATTCAGATATTATATGGTGACAGTCTATGTCAGCAGAATATTTGTACTGCCTGGATCATAGCTAATATATTATGAAATTTGATGTTCTTCTATTTCTAAGAGGGAAAAATTATTTGAGTAATCAATATGCTATGTATTTAAGAGAGTGTAAAATAAATGTATTGAAAATTTACTTTGAAAAATATAAAATGTTGGCTACAGATATGTACAAGGGTTTCTTACATCAGAAATATGAGCAGAAATACATATGGAGAGGATTTTGGCAGCAAGAAGGAAGTTCTCATTTAGACAAAGAAAATTGCAAAGTCACAGCCTGGGTGGCCCAGACCCTTATGTTCCTTATGTTAGCAATAATATACATCCTAGGATAAATCACCACCACTGTGAAAATTGGTCAGAGAAAGGATGATGACAAAGAGTAATACTCAGAGCAACTGAAATGTTGACCATACAATACTTCTGAATGATACTATTTGAGTTCCGTGGCTTAGATTCTTATTTACTGGTAATAAATAGGATGTCTCTGGTTGGTCGTAATGTGTGCCAGCCATTAAGTTTAAATACTTTATTTTTTTCCTTATAACAGCTCTATGATCTAAGTATAAGTTGATAGATGAAGAACCTGTGTCACTAAGTGGTTAAGTAGTTTTCCCAGCACATATATTCACATGTAATTTATAAGTACTAAGTTGGCTAAGACACTTGCCTGCTAACCAGACGGCTGGTGGTTCAAACCCACCAGCCACTCCTCTGAAGGAAGGTTGGGCAATCCTACTTCCGTAGTGATACTGCCTTGGAAACCCAAGGAGGGGTCGCTGAGTCGGGTTTGACTCGACGGCACATAACAACAACAACAACAAGTTATAAACCTAAGACTCTCTGATTTTAAAGATGATTCAATATTAAACAATGTGTCCCATATATCTAATGTCTATAAAGTCATAATTAACACCATGTTTGATAATTAGCACAGATAACTTGCTTTCACAGTATTTGAATTATCTATTGAAATCCAAATGAAAGTGCTTTTTTTTTTTTTTTTTTTTTTTAATATAGCAAATAACTTTAAACACAGCAGCACTTCTCTGTTCAAACAAGTTACAACTAGTCCAGTATGTCCTTAGGCAAATAGTAAAAGCTCTGAATAGAAAGATGGCTGAAATGTCAGAGAGGGTCAAAAGAGAACTGAACAAAAGATCAGACAGCAACTCAGAACTGGCTGTGGTTTACTGTTCAGCACCATTAGAGTGAGGATTATCTCTTTAGAACAGTTAATGGGATGGAAATTGCATATATGATTTCTCTGCATCAGTAAAAAGCAGCTCAACAATGAGATCTTGCTAATGAAAAAAATAGACAGTGAGAATGGCGATAAAAGAAATACTTTGACAGATCAGCTAAACATCATGTACTACTGAAGGAGAAAGATTTAATGTATATAAAAAAATTTCAGTCCTGCTGCTAATGGACCACAGTTGTGAATTAAGGAGCACCTAATCCATCTGCTGTTCTGATTTGTGATGGAGGCATTTATGGAAGGAATGAACTTCTGTCTTCCAACTTGCTGTTCAATTAGAAATCAGATGAAATTGTTTGTCATCTGAATAAAAAAAGACTGACTAAAGGCAGTAATGAAGCAAGATTTTTATTATCCAAATACTGAGAAACAGCAATACAAAAGATATAGACAATGAAAAGCTTACTGACAATAGAGTTGTCCAATAATGCGAAACAACCTTCACTTTAGGGCATCCAAAAGTCAGAAATGGCCACCCCAGCTCTAAACATCTTGATTTATGAATGAATGAACATAATAGTCTAATAAAAAAGAACTGAAACTAATCTATTGCAGTGTATAACTAGATGATTATTAGCCTTGTTTTTCTTTCTTTAAAGAATGGGAGAGATAATGATATGTTACAATTTGTAGGAATGCTGTAATTTACATTTATATTCCAGGGTTGCTTTCCAACTTGCCTCTCTCTTAAAGGCTCCTTTACCCTTTCACCAACAAAGTAAACAAAAGGAAAAAAGGATTTGCTTTAGAGTTGGAGCAATCGATGATTTACCAGTTTTCTTTTCATTATATGAAAGGTGCTGGGTAGAGGGAATGAGGTTGTGGATTGTATGTAATACTCAAAGCACCAATCTGCATTTTACACAGATATATGTAATTCTTTTTTTCCTTTAAACTTTTTTTTTTTCCCCTTTATTTCAGTTGGGAAACTTGCAGGAGAATTTAGTAGCAATGATTATATTCCTGCATAATTTGACAAGTTAAGGCTCAAATTTATGTGTCCATTTGATTGAACACTGAGCATCTTCCTTTGACCACAACAATGTTGGATATATTTTCTTTTTATGAACGGTGATGATAAATGGGCCACCAGAGAAGATAGGAAGTAAATAAGGAGAATAATTCTTGATACCTATATAAGGAGCAGGGAACTCTGGTAGCATAGCAAGCATAAGGGACTTGACCGCTAATGAGAAGGCTGGCGGTTCAAACTCACCAGCCACTCCTCAGAAGGAAGGTTGGGCAATCTACTTCCATAGTGATACTGCCTCGGAAACCCAAGGAGGGGTTGCTGTGAGTTGTGTCTGACTCGAGGGCACATAACAACAACAACAGTATAGGGAGCTCTGGTGGGTTAGTGCCTAAGGCATTTAACAGCTAACCAGAAGGCTGGTGGTTCATAACCACCAGCCACTCCTCGTAATGAAGACTGGGCAATCATCTTCCTTAGAGATACCACCTTGGAAACACTAGGAGGGGTCAATATGAGTCAGCATTGACTCAACGGCAGTGAGGTTGTTGTTTTTTTTTAATAGAAATATATATGTATATATGTATGTATACATGTATCAATCTCTTATTGCTTTAGTCTCATTTACACAATGAGAATACTTCCTCACTATTGTCAGAAAAATGATTTCCTTATGTGATAAACCATTGTTTAAATAAGTTAATCATTAAATTTTCAATGGGATTACATTAAATTTCACAGTATTTATGTTACCATATTTGTTGCCTACTGGAAAAAAGAAATCTGAGTACTGAGTTCACAAGACCTTCAACATTAGGAGTTTTCAGAGAAGAAGGACCAACAAATGAAATGGAGAAGGAGTGGCCAGTAAGGAAATAGGAAAACCAGAAAAATGGAAGTCAAATGAAGGATGTATTTGGAGAATAAAAAGATCAGTCAACTCTGTATAATGCAACTAACGTGGAGGGTAACTATACAATTTAAAGTTCAAATAATTAACTTTTTGTTTTTCCACTATTATGCAGAAGGAATTTATAGTAGAATTTATTATGAATAATTGTATCATCTCCAGGCCCACTGATAAAGGGAGAGAGGGAGGGGGAAAAAAATAACAGTAACCACTTGAGAAAGCTATATAGAATTAGTGTTTTCAATAGCGATATTTCTATTAGAGAAAAATAGTAAATTGATGTTCTAAGAAAAGAGAAAGCATAGAGAGGAAATTGCCACTAATGATCTGTGAATTCCAGAAGGCCACATGGAAGGGTTACAGAAATTGGAGAAAATGGAAGAAAGGAAAAGCAAGGGGCAGGTATATGTCTTATGGGCATTAAAGTATAGGAGAGGGTGGGTAAGTCAGAGGGTTGTTGTGATGGTTAATATAAGTAGGAATAATGGACATATGAGTTTAGTTTTATGGTGAAAATGTCATCCAAATATTTCAGTTCTTAATCCCAGGAGGGGAGCTCTGGAGGTGTAGTGCCTAAGGCATTTGACTACTAACCAAGGCTGGCAGGTCAAAACTGCCAGCCACTCCTGGGAAGGAAGATTGGGCAATCTATTTCTGTAGAGATACCACCTCGGAAAACCAAGGAGGGGTCGCTATGAGTCGGGATTGACTCTATGGCAGTGAGGTGTTGTTTTTTTTTTTAAATCCCTGGAGACTCTGAATATTACCTTATATGGTAAAGTATGTGATTAAGTTAAGGAGTTTCAGACAGGGAGACCTGTGTCCTCATAAGAGAGTAGGAGAGGGAGATTTTACACAGATACACACATAGTGGAGAAGGCTATGTGAAGACAGAGGCAGAAATTGGTATGATGTAATCATAAGAGGAAGAATGCTTATAGCTAACTGAAAGTTAAAAAGGTAATGAATAGATTCACCCCTAGAACTTCCAGAATGAGTGTAAACCTACTCATTTCAGACTTCTGGCTACCAGAACTCTGAGAGAATAAATTTCAGTTGTTTTAAACCACTACATTCATGGTAATTTGTTATATCAGCCATAAGAAACTAATACACCATAGATTCAAGGTAGATATTTTGGCAAGATTATGAGTCTCTGGGTATTAGGGGACTGAGGATCTAGGGTATTTTCTTCCCCTAATGTAAGAGGGTTGGGGAGAAAAAAGGCTAGGGAAACATGATCTTTGACCCAGTCATCCTTCTCTTTTCTTGGCCTCATTAAGGAAGAATGATTTTTCTGAGAGTGTGTGTGCTAGATAATGATCCATGTTGATATGTTGTTGTGTTTGCAATCAAGTCAGATCCAACTCATAGCTACCCCTCCTTGGGTTTCCAAGGTTAGTATCACTACAGAAGTAGATTGTCTAATCTTCCTTCCGAGGAGTGGCTGGTGGGTTTGAACCGCCAGCCTTCTGGTTAGCAGTCAAATGTCTTAGGCACTATGACACCAGAGCTCCCAGATCCTTGATGATAAGACTAGAAGAATTCTATAATGGCCTGGTGTTAAAGAAAGTATTCAGGCTCTTTTTCAGTGAAGTTAAAAGAGCTGAGAGGGAAACAAACAAAAAAAAAGTTAATAAAGGTAAAACTAGGGATGTGTGATTTTGTCCCAATTTATGCCTGGTCCTTTAGGGAGAAAGGCAATCTCACCCTGTGGAAGGTCATTAGGAAGCTGGGTTGTGTTGACACTTTCCTCTGTTTACCCCTAATAATGGATCTAGAGGCCTACATAGAAGCTATAATTACATATAGCAATAAAAGTTTGTGTACATTATTAATTTAACCAAATATAAAATGAATGATATTTTTGTTGTAAAATACTTAAGTGTATTATGTTTTCATTTTTCTAATAAAAATTTTTTAATTTACTATATTTAAACTTTAAGTATATATGAGTTTTTAAACTAGCTGCTTAACTTAATCACATATTGTGGACATTTAATTAAATATTTTAGTTTTGAGGAATTTATATTTTGGAACTAATTTTTTCCTTTGTTTTGTTTTGCTCCAGACATCAAAAATTTGTGTATACCTTTGAAAATCTTATGGTTCCTAGGTACCATCATGGAGCCCATGATGATTTTGAAACTTTGATTTTGTGAGATTAAAGCACAATATTCCTTAATGATAGAAGCATGTTGGTAGTGAAAGTAAAGAATTTGGGTTTTGCCTGCTGATTTTAGGCTATCTGTGCAATATCTCATAAATACACTCAGGAGGCAGTTGAAAATATAAAACTGGAACTTAAGAAAAGTCAGATCTAGAGCTAGGCAGAAGAGTCTTATGGTCAGACATGGGTTATATTTCAAGTTGGAGAAGCAGGTAACAAGTAACAAGTGTTGGGGTTTAAACCCAGTGATGCAAAAGCTTCCAGATAAATTTGTGCAGAGAGACCAGAAAACTGACCAGGAGTCACTCTCAGAGACATCAAAGTCCAGCTGGTCAGGTTTTAAGTCTGCAACCCCCTCCTGTTTCCCTTAGGTTTATATAGCATAAAGGGAACAACCAAAGGGAGCTTTGGTTCACAGGGTGAGGGGTCCAGACACAGAAGTGCTTGGTTCCAAGTGGAAAGAGGTGATAACAATGCCCTGAGACTGATGGTGAGGCAGGAGGTGATATTTTTTTTTCTGGAGTAGAGGATAAGACAGTGCTGTGCATTAACTAAGGAATATGGCCCTCCAGGGGAAAAGAGGGAGGGAGCAGAAATGACTTAACATTTTCTTAATAAAATGGAATTTGCTTTAATATGGAGTCTAAGAACCATTTTGGGGTGTTTGAAGGCCTATATCATACACAAGTAATTATAAAAAAAAAAAAATGCTTATAGACAAAATACTATTTCAGCAATCTATTGCATGATATTTCCAATCACCTCATATGCATGTGAGAGCTGGACAATGAATAAGGAAGACCAAAGATGATTTGATGCTTTTGAGTTGTGCTGATGAAGAATGCTGTAGGTACCACGGACTGCCAAAAGAACTAATAAATCTGTCCTGGAGGAAGTGCAGCCGAGATGCTCCTTGGAAGCAAGGATGGCCAGAGTTCGTCTCACCTACTTTGGTCATGTTGTCAGAGGGGACCACTCCCTGGAGATGGATGTCATGCTTGGTAAGGTGGAAGGTCGACGAAGGAGGGGAAGACCTTCGATGAGATGGATTGACACGGTGGCTGCGGCAATAGGCTCAAGTATAGCAAAGATCATGGAGCTGGCATGGGATCGGGTGATGATTCGTTCTGCTGTGCTGGGGTCGCTATGAGTCGGAAAAGACTCGATGGCACCTAACAACAACCACAACATTGTTGGGTAATCTTCTATACCAGGATTTGGTCATATAAAACAGCAATCAATTTATCATACTTACTGTTATAGATTGAATGGTAATTGCCCTACTTCTCCCCAAATATGTGGTACAATACTAACCCCTATACCTGTGGATTATGAGTCGGGGCCGACTCGATGGCACATAACAACAACAACAACAACAATACCTGTGGATGTAATCCTGTTTAGGAATAAGGCTTTTTGTTATGTTAATAAGGCCATATCAGCATAAGGTGTGTCTTAAACCTAATCACTTTTGAGATATAAAAAAGAGCTTAATCTAAGCACAGAGGCTAGCAAGCACAAAAGGAGGAAGATGGCTGCCACATGGAGATCACCAAGGTACCTAGGAATTTTGGGCTAGAGAAGCTGAGACAAAGATCTTTCCCCCAAGTCCATGGAGGAGAGCCTTCCACTAGAAATCCCGAAATTTGGACTTTTAGCCTCCTAAACTAAACTAAAATTATTATTATTATTATTTATTGTTAAAGCTACCCTTTGTAGTATTTCTATTATAGCAGCAGTAACAATCTAAGACACCACTTTGTGGGGCAGGAAATCAGGTAAGACAGAATGGCTAGAAATTATTGGGAGCTCAATTTTGTTTGAATGACTAGAATTAGCTGTGACAACTTAACTAAGCAATGTGGCTGAGGCTTTGGTTCTGGCTGTCAATTGAGCCCCTTGGTTTTCTTCATGTTACATCTGCTAGGGCTGGCGAATCCACAATGATTTTTTGAGTACATGTCTGACTCCTAGTTTGGGACTGCAAAAAGGTGGAGCTGACCGGGTGTATTTCATTCTTTATGCTGCTTCTCTACCTGGCTCACTTATTTCCTCATAGCATAGCAGTCTCAGGGAGGTTCGACTTTTGATGTATTTGTTGACTTCCTCCAGAGTGAGCACTGTAAGAGGAATGGACAGAGATTTCTTATGACCTTGCCTTGGACATCAAAAAACACTTCTGTCATACTCTATTGACCAAGCAGGTAATTGAGGGCAGCCTAAATTCAAGATCCCACCTGTCAGTGAAAGGAATAGAAAAGGATTTGTTGCAATGTGTATATGGAACAAGAGGTAGTAGTTTAACTAGAACAAGGGGCTAGCTTGTAATTGAAAATGGTGTACAGCAGTGTTGTATTATTCTTTGAAAATTTCGTAATATAGTCATACCTTGATTTAATGGACTTTACTTTATTGCACTTCACAGACATTGTGTAACCAATTGAAGGATTGTGTCAACACTGCATTGAGTAAGTCTATTGGTACCATTTTTCCAACAGCACATCCTCACTTCATGTATCCGTGTCACATTTTGTTAGTTCTCACAATATTTCAAACTTATTTCATAATGCAATCACACACATAACAGACTACCAAACCCCATAAAACCCACTGCCATTGAGTTGATTCTGACTCATAGTGATCCCCCTTGTGTTTCTGAGGCAGTAAATCTTTACAGAAGTAGATTGCCTACTCTATCTTCCAAGGAGCAACTGGTGGATTTGAACAACCGACTTTCTGGTTAACTGTCAGATGCCTTAGGCATTGTGCTACCAGAGCTCCTTCAATAGACTACAATACAGTGTAAACACAACTTTTGTGTGTACTAGGAAACCAAAAAATTTGTTTGACTTGCTTTCTTGCAATATTCACTTTATTACAGTTGTCTGGAAACAAACCCACAGTATCGTTGATGTATGCCTGTATATCCAATACTCTTCACCTACACCACAATTCAAATGTACCAATTCTTTCTCTGTCTTCTTTGAGCATTGTCCAGCTTTTATAAGCATATGAAGTGATTGAAAATACCATGGCTAGGGTTAGGCACACATTAGTCATCAAAGTTGTCACTTTGCTTTGTAGAACTTTAAAGAAGTCTTTTACGGAAAACTTTTCTAATGCAATAGACCATGTGATGTCTTGAATGCTGCTTCCATGAGCATTGATTGTTGATCCAAATAGAATAAAATGTTTGACAGCTTCAATATTTTTTCCATTTATAATGATATTGCTTATTGGTCTAGTTTGAGAATTTATTTTCTTTATGTTCAGATGTAATCTATATCGAAGGCTGTTTGTAGGCTTTGACTTCATCAGTAAGTATTTCAAATTATCTTCATTTTTGGCAGGCAAGGTTGTATCATCTGTATGCTGTTGTTGTTATGTGCCGTCGAGTCAGCCCTGACTCATAGCGACCCCTCCTTGGGTTTCCTAGGCAGTATCACTATGGAAGTAGGATTGCCCAACCTTCCTTCCGAGGAGTGGCTGGTGGGTTTGAACTGCCAGCCTTCTGGTTAGTGTTAGGCAGAAACATGGCTGGCCAGACGAGTGAATGATTGAGCCGGAGGGGATTATAAGAACTGGTCAAGCAAGGAGGCACCTGACCAGAGCCCATACCAGACCCCAACACGTAGCCCTTGCTTACGAAAG
Source organism: Orycteropus afer afer (assembly GCF_000298275.1). Classification (NCBI taxonomy): domain Eukaryota; kingdom Metazoa; phylum Chordata; class Mammalia; order Tubulidentata; family Orycteropodidae; genus Orycteropus; species Orycteropus afer. The sequence goes on along the minus strand of NW_006921609.1, from coordinate 13,708,928 downwards.
ACCCCAGCACCTGACTCTTACTCACCAAAGCCCCCAACCATTTCCTGCCCACTATGTTAATGAAGTGCTTCAACTTTACTTCCTACCCCCATGCTAATGGGGTACTTTAACCTTATTGGTTCCTGTAACACATACCCTGCTCTCCCTCCGGTCCTCTAAGAACCAGGAAGAAAATCACTATAAAAAACCCTTTCTTTCACCTGGGCAGCGCGACTTCTCTGGCCCCTCTCAGGGACCTGTGAATCTCGCCTGGGCCCCTCTCGGGGACCCGTAAACCTCTCCCGGGAGCGCAGAATAAAAACTTCTCTTTAACCCCACTTTTGTGCATCCTCTTCTCCTTACTGCGACCTTACAGCTAGCAGTCAAGTGCTTTAGCCACTATGCTACCAGAGCTCCTATCATCTGTATATTGCAGATTATTGAGTCTCCCTTCAATGTTGATGCATGTTCCTATTCATAAACTCCAGCTTCTCATATTATTTGTTCAGCAGCACACAGATTGAATAAGGATTTTCATTTTCTTTATGTTCAGGTGCAATCCTGGTGATGTGGGATACTTAGGATACAAATGTCTTTTGTTTGTTTGTTTGGGCATGTTATTTGTACCCTAAGTTTATGAATAGCTAATTACCACATACTTGTGCATGCATGCTCACTTACACTCAGAAACAGCAAAGAATTTTCTCTTGGACCTATTAAAAATATATATATATTTTCAACCACTCTTGAATTGCTGTATTTGGAGGAAAGAAAATTTCCTAGTTTAATTTATTTTTCTGTTCTCTTTTTCCTGACATCTTTAAAATTGTAGAAAAAGTGAGCGTGGTGAGGGAAGCAAGATAACTAGTTGCTTAGTACCTAAATTATCTTGCACTGTTTTTGGTATTGTTACTTAATTTTTAAATATATTCAAGGCTTGCCTTTATTGATTGTGAGCTTTTTAAGGGCAAAGGCTTCATTCCCTATTTCTTTTAAAACAGATCTCAATAAATATCCATAGCATGATAAACTGAGAAAAATTGACCTTGAATATTTTATTGGTAGCTTAAAGCTATAATAACTGTTTTGATATGGACTTAAATGAAATTAATGTAATTGTACCCACAGAAAGACCGAACAGTAACAATTTAACATCATTCTTTGTTTTCTGCTAAGGATGAATATGTTCTCAGTAGTCAGTTCAGTTTCTGTGCTAGCCTTTGGAAATTAGATTAATGTCTTTGAAGTGTACTGAACTGGTAAATACTATAAATATTTAGGTATGAAATAAACCCTCCCCTTATAAGGTATTCATTTATTTTTGACTCTACTGAATTAAAATTGATACCAACATCAGCCAAAACCACAGTTTCAGTATTCTTGAATGGTGTTAAACTAAATATGCATTCAGCTTTGCATAACAACATGGACTTGACGTTTTCTGCATTGTAAATCAAATGTTAAATGCAACACAGCAGTTCCTACAGGCCTGAGAATTTCAGACCTTTCACCTCCCTGTATTCTTCCTCAAGTCTCATAAAATCTTTCCCTTCTCTCAGAATCATCTGACCAGGAACTGAATGTACCTCAGATTTGTTGAAATATCTAACTAGACCCTGGGGTTTACTATAAATTATATTTTGCATTAGGTAGCATTGATCCTGTATCCTTTAACTCTTCCTGCTTATTTATTTATATCTGTTTAAATGTTGAATGTTTCGTTTTTGATTCTATACTTTAGCATTCTACTTTTATTTGTCTCTCTAGATAATCCTAACAACATATTTTCCTGTACTCCCTCAACAGATTTGGTTGCCTAACCATAAAGTATATTGTGCTTTCTCGGTAACATGGGAAGAAAAGTGAAAGACATGATCATATCTTAGATAAAATTTTTTGTTATTTTCATTTTTCCTGATATGATTCTTCTTCTTTTCTCATATCTGTGAATTTCTACTATGTGAAAACCACTGAAATCTATGAATGACACCAAGAAGAATTAGTAGTGATTGAAAACTCAAGAAGATCATAATATTTTGAGAAATCTTAAAGCATCCTACATAAAATCCACAGTTTAAAGACACTGAGTGAGAGCGAGAAGAAAAAAGAAAAAAAGAAAGCAAAAGAACTAATTAATGAAAATATTTTGGTAGGTGTTGATGTTTGGTAGGTGTTAATTATTATCCAAGTTTCAGTTGGAGTACAATGGGAGAATATAACTCTCCTTTCAGGTTCCAAACCTAGGAGTAGTAATCTCAATACTGAAGAGTTTTGTCTCGTTGTTGTTATTAGCTGATATGTAGTCGGTTGTCTGACTAAGCATAATCTAGAACACAACTGTTTTAGATATTGCCTGGTCCTGAACCATCTCCATGATCAGTTGCAAATTGGAACATTTGGATCCATGGGGTATTCATTTCCTGATTTTCAGCAGTAGACAGCCAGGCCTTTCTTCTAGTCTGTCTTAGTCTGGAAGACCCACTGAAAACTGTTTATCATCACAGAAACACACAAAACTCCACTGAGATGGGTGATGGCTATGCATCAGGTGCATTAGCTGGGAACTGAACTCAGCTGTCCAACATGGAAGGCAACAATTCTGTCACTGAACCAATAACAACCTCTCTGTGTCCTTGTGGTTGTTAGTTGTTGTTTTAGGTTGGGTTCTGTAGAGGAGCAAAGCCAGTGAAGTATGTCTATGTGTGTGTGTGTGTGTGTGTGTGTGTAGAGAGAGAGAGAGGGAGAGAGAGAGATTTCAAGGAAATGGCTCACACAGTTGTAGAGGCTGACAAGTCCTAAATTTATGGGCTAGGCATCAGGCTGGAGGTCTTTCTTGACTCATGTGGTTGTAGAAGCTGGCAAATCCCAAAATCTGCAGGTCATGTGGCAAACTTCTGGATCACATCCCAAGAACCAGAGCTCAAAGTATGACAAGTCTGACTCAGAATAACAGTAAAAGAATTTTAGCAGAACATTCATATATCTGTATTGAATGCAGGTCTTGTCCCTAAAGAACCTTCCCTTATATCAGATCACAAAATGGAAGATGGTTGCATAATACTGAGAATCATGGCCTAGCCAAATTGACACATACATTAACCATCACAGTTCTGGTGTTGATTCCATTTATGACATCTCTGTGAGTACCTAGTTGAACTATGCTTCATAGGGTTAATAAAGCTGTGACATTTAAGAAGCAAATCACTAGGGCTGTCTTTCAATGCACCTCTGGGTGAGTTTGAACCATCAATCTTTGACTAGTAGTTCAGTGCTTAATTCTTTGCAAAACTCAATGTTTCTTAAAGTTCATTTATTTAATGTATATTAAAAAAATATACTTGTTAAAAGAATAAGTAGCAACAAAATGACAGCAACCAATTCATACTTGTCGATAATTACACTGAATGTAAATGGATTAAATTCACCACTTAAGAGACAGAGAGTTGCAGACAGGATAACAAAACATAACCCATCAATATGCTGTCTACAAGAGAGACAGAGAGGTGCATGGGAGGTACAGACAACAAAGATGAACCCTTTTGCATGTACAGTACTGCATTGTCAGTGATGGCAAATATTAATCTATGGGTGGATAGATGGGTAAACAGGCTGAACAATTAGGTATATCTAATGAAGGGGTAGTGTGCCCATGACCATGTATAGGGTTAGCAGACAGTGTTTCTACATATTTGTATGTGCTGTAAGAATGTCCAGGTGTATAGTAGAGCTGACAAGGGGCAAGGTTGTGGTGGCTTGTTGGCCACAACCAGCTACCCAGAGGAGAGTAGTTGGACCTGTGGGCTCAGGACCATGCTCACTGGGAGCATCAAGCTCAATTGGCATAAAATACTACATAAAAACATTGTTCTATCTCTTACTTTTGTGAGTAGTGACTGGGACCTTGAAAGCTTGCAGGCTGTCATCCAGATGCAAGAATAGGTCTCTTCTTGTTCAGAGCAAAGAAGAATGAAGAAATCCAAAGATGCATGGAAACAATTAGTCCCAGGGACTGCTAGACCATCGAGCCTCAGGCTATATGACCATGAGATCTGAAGAACTAGATAGTGCCTGGTTACCAGTGTCAACCACTCAGAAGGGAATGGTTGCAGGGGATCCTGGACAGAATGGGAGAACAATGTGGAACAAAACTCAAAATCATAATTAAAAAAAAGACCAGGCTTGCTGGTCTGAAAGAGCCAGGTGATACCCCTGAGGCTATGGTCCCTAGCCACACTTTAGGTCTGGAATTGAACTCACTTTTATGGGTTTCAGCCAAACAACAGACAGGCATATGGGGTGAACATTTACATCAGGTAGATACAGTTCTTAAATCTATCAATCATGGGAGAACAGAAGGGCAGTGTTTGTACAGGGAGACAGCTCAGGGGGCTGGAGTGCATAGGAGGGAAGGACACTGGGAAGAGGCAACTATGGGAAGGAAGTGAGATGAGAGTTGTTACACTCTGGGGCATTGCAGTCAATGTCATGAGAAAATGTGTGTGAACTGTTGTATGGAAAATGAATTTGCTCTGTAAACTTTCACCCAAATCACAAAATTTTTTTTAAAAAAGGAAAAAAAAAAGAATAAGTAGCATATAAGGATTTAGAATGAAAATAAATAATTTCTTGTCTTATCTGCCATGTTTACTTTAACACTCTAGAGAAAACTTCTTTTAAATATTATTTTAAAATTAATTTTTATTATAATTTTCACTTGCATAGGATAAATTATTCAATCACTACAAAAGTGTATGTAGAGAGAGAAAAAAAAAAAAAAGTCTTCCAATCCCTGTCTCCTGCTTTTCTCCAAAAGAAACCAATTTTTTGAAATAAGTAGAGGCAACTTGTGGTGTAATGAATTGCTTGGTAGGACCCTTCTAACTATGGTCTGTTTGATTTCCACCAGATGGCTGTGTGGGACTATGCAAATGTGAGGTGCTTGTGGCCCACTAAGGGGATTGGATAGCTTGTTAATAATCCAAATAAGATATATGGCAGTCTTCTGGGGTTGGGACCAGGCAAACAAGGTGTATGGAACCCAAATGTATGTATTGGTCAGTTTTGCTCTCTCACTTAGCTTAAAATGATCCATCACAGAGGTGCAAAGTATGTGTGTGGGGGGAGAATCTCATTACCATCGAGAAAGAAGAGCCAGATGTGGACCATACCATTTGGCCCTCAGATCCCTGCAGTGACCCCTCCTTGATCCAGGAGACAGAGAGCAATGACACCAGAGATGGTGAGAAGCAACAGCGGTAAAGTGGCAGAGGCAGCAGAACCAAGAAACCAGCATGAGACAGAGTGGTGGGCTTCCTAGCCCACAGAATGAGAAAGCTGAGAGTGCCTTCTGGCAGGAGGCTTGTGGGCATAATGGGGTGCCTCTGGGCATTCATCCGTGGAGCTAGGCTCCCTGACTCATGGAGTGAGAAAGCTGAGTGCCTTCAAGCTGAAGCTTGCTGGCAGAGTGGTGTGTTTCTAATAATTTATGGGCGGAGCTAAGAGGGGCTGAAGGCCAGAGAGAGACCAGTCATCAGATATGGCTGAGAAAAGGATGTCTTGATCCAAGAACTATATCCTGTGCATTCCTGATCCTGAATTATAACTTGTTACTTCCCTAATAAACTCCATAATCATAAGTATTGTCAGTGTGCTCTGTGGTAACTGCAACAAGTTATTGAAGCTAGTGGAGAAGTAGAATTCCATGAGAGGGACAGTTGGTGTTAGAATTGGCAGAAAGTTTGTAGGGTGGAGGCATGTGTTACCTCCATTTCATAGGAATTGCCCTGGGCAATTGGTCTTGATCCTCCTTTCACTTTGCAAAGTTAGAGGAAGTCAGAGGCCTGTGCCATGCATGCCTTTTTTAGCACAACCACATCTATATGGCTCTCTTTTTGGTATTTTAGTGATCAAATTTTTATCTCTAAACAGAATGCTTGTACTGCTATTTTCTGCTTTATCAATTTTAGATTTTTATATTGATTTTCTAATGTGACTCATGATGTCTTAGTTTACTTATAGTATCTTTCTCCTTCCTCCTTCTCCTCCTATCAAATAATTAAATTATTATTTCAAGTTCTTCCACTAATCAACTCTGCAACTTTGTGTTGTAGTTGTTGGATGCTGATGAATTAATTTCAACTCCAAAGTACTACATAATGACAGCAGAACTGCCTCACATCCTCACAGAGTGCCCTAGGCTGTAAACTTTACAGAAGCAGATCTCCAGGTCTTTCTCTGGTGGAGTCACTGGGTGAGTTCGACTTTTTGTAGCAGCCAAAAGCTTAACTGTTAGGCCGCCAAAGCTCCTTTCCCAATTTCATACAAAATGCTTAAATTCTTTATGCTGCATCATAGTTATTGAAGGTATTAGTAGTTCCAATATTTACTACACCTCCTCCATCCTGTTTTATCTCAACATCTGACAGCTATGTCTATTGTGATACTATAGTTCAGTCTTCCATAATTTGTGTACCAGTTTATTATAAAACTTTAACATGAACAAACAATGCTTAGTATTTTTTTTTGTTATGATATTATGTACATACTTAAGGACCCCTCATGAAGCAGTGGCCAAGTTATCTCATTACTAATCAGAAAGTTGGTGGTTCAAACCCACCAGATGCTCCATGGAAGGAAGATGAGACAGTCTACTTTGATAAAGATGTACCACCTCGGTAATCCAATAGGGGTCACTATGAGTCAGAATTGACTGAACTGCAGTCTTTCTTTCTTTCTTTTTTTTTTAATAAATATACTTCTCTGTAGGGCCAAGTAGTGCACCAGACTTAAATTTCCTTCTAAAGGGGTCTATGTCAACCCAATTGAATTAGGGAATAACATCCACTAAGAATATTATTGAATATTCTGTATGTAATTGTATTTACCTGTGTTGCCTGTACCTCTTGTGCACCTCTCTGTGTCTTCCTTTTCCTTAGTGATATTGTCCCAGTCACACACTTTGTTATATTGCATTTCCCTTCACCCAAATCAACATTTGTCTCTAAAGTAGTCAGCAATTTTCCCTCCTCTTTTCCTCCTGTCTCTGGGAACCTAGTGTGAAAGTTAAGTTTGTGTTTCAGCTTGGCTGAGCCTGGTTGAGTGGCTGCGTAGCTAGTGGTATTTATTTCCCATTATGAGACTGGCAATCAGCTCCATGGTGGGACCTACCACAAGCAGCTGAGTAGCTGGTTTGGGTATGTGGTCTGCTTCCTGTATGTAAGAAACAGTTTTGGAAATGGTCTCTAGCCTATGGTATGCTTGAAGCCTGCATGTAGCTGTGTTAATCATTGTTCAGCAGTCTGCCATGCTCTGTTGACCTTGGGACTTTCAAGCAACTTGAATTAATGACCTGCCATGTGGTTTGGTAACATTGGAACTGTGCCTTTTTACTTGTTAACCTTGGGTTTGTTAGCCTCAGCAGCCAGTAGCTGCTTGAGTGAAGAGATGCCTCTAGCTTCAGTGGGCCGGGAGCAGGAGGCAGGGCTGCAACTCAAGATTGAGGGGCTTTCACCTAGCCCCTAGAGCCTGGCACTTTGAACTTGGACCTAAAGTCTCCAAATTGTACGAATAAACTCCTGTTAGTCAAGGCCATCCCATTTGTGGTATATAATTCTGTCAGCTGCATTAAGTTACCAGAACATCTACAAAGAAAATTTCCTTGACTTTTTATAATAATGAACTCATACAATATTTGTCCTTCTGTGATTGACTTATTTCACTCAGTATAATATCTTCCATGTTCAGCCATGTTATGAGGTGGTTCATGGATTCTTCAACATTCTTTAATGTTGCATAAAATTCCATTGTATATATGTACTATAGTTTGCTTATCTATTCCTCTCTTGATGGGTACTTAGGTTGTTTCTATCTCTTTGCCATTGTGAATAGTGCATTGATGAGCAGGGGTGTGCATGTATCCAGTTGTGTCCTGGATCTCATCTTTCTAGGATATTTTTCTAGGTATGGAATTGCTATATCAGATGGTATTTCTATTTCCAACTTTTAAGGAAGTGCCATATGGTTTCCCATAGTGATTATGTCATTTTATAGTCCCAACAGCCGTGTATGAAAGTTCCAATCTCTTCAAACCCTCACAAGCATTTGTTGTTTCTGTCTTGTTGAAATTTGCTATTCTTGCTAAGGTAAGATGATATCTCATGGCTGTTTTGATTTGCATCTCTCTAATGTACTGTACTGTAGTACCTAAGACATTTGACTGCTAAGCAGAAACCTGGTGGTTCAAACCCACCAGCCACTCCTTGGAAGGAAGGTTAGGCAATCTACTTCCATAGTGATACAGCTTCAGAAACCCAAGGAGAGGTCGCTATGAGTCAGGTCCAACTCCATAGCAGTGTGTTTTGAATGTACTGTATTATCAGTAATAACTCTACTCTATGAGTGGATTCATAGGCAGACAGGCAAGAAGAAGAAGTATGGAAAGGTGACTGAGAATATACTCATGATTATACATAGGTTTGGCAGATAATATTCCTACATATGTATTTGTATGTACTATAAAAAATTCTATATACATAATAGAGCTAACAGGGGATAAAGTTAGAATAACTTCTTGGTCACAGCCAAGCACTTTGAGGGAATGAGTGCCTGAGCCTGCAGGCTTGGGCCATGGTCATGGGGGACATCAAGCTCAATTGGTACAAGATAGTACACAAAAACATTATTCTACATCCTACTTTGGTAAGTAGTGACTGTGTTCTAAAAAGCTTGTGAATGACTATCTGAGATGCAACTAATGTTCTCTCCTTGTCTGGAGAAGAGAAGAGTGAAGAAAATCATTGACCTTTGGAAACAATTAGGCCAAGGAACCAATGGACTATGAGAATCTCAGCTTACATGACCTTGAGACCAGAAGAACAAGATGGTACCCATCTATAAATGCCAATCACATGGAAAATGATAAGAAATGGAGATCCTGCATTTGGGAATGTGGGAGATAAAATGTGGAAGAAAATTAAAAAACATAAAAAAGAACAGGATTATTTGTTGGACAGAGGGTGTTGAAACTCCTGAAACTATGACCCTGAGTCACCCTTCAGGCCTAGAATTTGACTCACTCCAGTGGCTTAGCTCTCAGCCAAGCAATAAACAGGCTTATGAGCTGTACTACTACACCACAGAGATGCACTCCTTAGAAGAATCAACCATAGAGATCAGAAGGGCAGCACAGGGACAAAGCTAGGCAGGCAGGAATGCATAAGTAAGAAGGACACAGGGAAGGGGTAGCCTCAGGGAGGAGGATTACATTATGGGGAATGTAATCAGTGTCCCAAAACAAAATGTGTATGAACTGTTGAATGTAAAAAATCTTCTTTGTAAACTGCACCCAAATCACAATAAAAAGTTAAAAATATTGAAGAGTCTTATTAAATAACAGATTTATTATTGAAATTCAAATTTACATAATTGTGAGAGGATCTAGGGAAATGAGATAGGAAAGGGGAGTAGGGGGAATCATAGAACAGTTTCTAATCAGCTTTCCTGAAGCATTGGCATGAGCTCACAATTTGGAACTTGCATAGAAATTTAGGAAGGCAAGCATATCTGGCTTCCAAAGTAAATCTGGGTTGCAAAGGGAAGTTGGTAAAGATATCTGTGGGAGATGTTGCCCCTACATCTGATGGTGGGACTAGGGTGATAATTGATTAGCAGGGCTCATCCTCATCAGGAAGAGTTTAATTTAGAGCCACAGAGAGTAAGGACAGTGTAAGTGATTTCCTTCCCTGCTTTCCTGGAATTTTTTTATGTTTTGTTTTTTTCTTTGTTCATTACCTTGATTTGTTTAGATATCCTTACGTCACTTCTTAAAGGAGATCTAGTGGTGCAGTGCCTAAGGCATTTGACTGCTTACCAGATGGTGGGCAGTTCAAATCTACCACCCACTCAATGGAAGGAAGACTGGGCAATCTACTTCCGTAAGGATTTACCACCTCAGAAACCCAAAGGGAGTTGCTATGGGTCAGAATAGCAGAATAGATTTGATGACAATGAGGTTTTTTTTAGGTCACATCTTAAACAAAGTGTTTTCTGTGATCTATGAGTCTTAAACTGCCTTTAATATTACCCTGGATCTTTAGTGAAAGCTTGCTATATATAGAATTTTTGAATGAAAAAAAAAATTTTCTCTTGTTATTTTGAAGATATTGCTTCACAGTTCCTGAAGATATGGCATCCTGGAAGTTAAAACCAGTCTGATGTTTCTATCTATGTAAGCAAATTATAGCTCTTTATTCCAGAAACATATATCATGTTTACTTTAAAGTCTGCTTGACCTGAGTTATTTATTTATATTTAAGAATGAGTTCAGTAGAATGGTTGATTGAGCTTTTCTATGTGTAAAGACAGCACTCGAAAGGTTACTTTGGTGTCATTTGGTAGGGTACCAGACATTTTGAGTGACTCCTAAATGTCCAGATAATGAAGAGTGGTCTGGGTATTACATATGTATGCTGCCTTAGTTTCATTCAAGAAGTTTGTTCAATTTATTTTTTGATGAAAACTACAATATTTGGCTGCCAGATGAATGTCTATATATGATCTAGGAGATTGGGAAGTTTGGGATAAGAATAAATTATTCCTTTTAGAGACTTGATAATTCTGTTTTCAGTCCCACATCTCACATCTATACACTCTGCTATTATTGTGCTAGAATCTCTGATTGTAAGAATAGCTATTAGGCATAAAATTGCCCTCTTCTACCATTATAATAGAAAAGGACTTCTTATTTTCTTCTTCATCACTATCACTTGCCCATTTGTGTTTAATCTTCCAGAAAGTTGTTGACTTTTTGTTGTGTGAGTTGAACAACACTTTTTATTCTTTTTGTGTAGTTTCACAGGCATCTTACATGGGATAGCATGCATGTGCTTAGTTTGGCATCTTTAACTGAATCGGCTTCTGTAAATTTATATATATGCAAAAGATATCTTAGTGGTCCAGCAAAGATGACTAGAGGTTCTAGCAGTTGGATAGTTTGAGCACCAGCACCACAATTGATATTTACAAGAATATTTTAAAAACCAATTATGTGACATTTTATGGAAATATAAGAGAGTTAAATATGAAAAAGATACAATGTATGTGCAAAAGAATTCACTGTCCAGGAAAGGTGATTAAAATGTAAATAAGCAAGTGGAATGCAATGTGCAAGAGCCATGATAGAAGTTTTTAGAGTTCAAGCATGTTATAGGACATGTCTGGTCAGTTTTACCTAAAATAGTTAGGACTTCATAGAGAAAGTGACCACTAGACTGACAATATGTGTTGGACCAGATGGACAAGCAAGAGGTGACTGTGATAACCAAAATCCGTCATTCTAACATTGAAGTTTTTAAAATCTATTCTCAAATTACCTCATTAGTTGTATCTTCCATAACTATCTCCCATATCTATGTTCCATTCTCTAATCGTTGTAGACAAAACATTGTTCCCCAATGTGGTGGAACTTCTGTGTATCTAAGAATGACATGTATACTTTTATTTGCCAAATATTGATAGCATCAATTGAACAGATCAATTTGCATTATGTTTTAAATATAACTTTTTTTTTTTTTTTTTTTTTT
>NW_006921609.1:13695811-13697270 GCF_000298275.1 Orycteropus afer afer | reverse complement strand
CAAAATAGTATCAAAGTGGCAATACAAACAAAGCTCGCAGAATGCTCAGGTATACTAGTTCATGGGGAATCAACATACTCTTGAAGACGAATTGTCGTAATAAGCCATGGCCACTGGCATTCCCCCCACCACTACATGATGGCAATCACTAAATACATTCACTTTTTTTTCCAAATTATTATGATTTTTTTAAAATACCATATCTATGGCAGTCTCTTTGATAGAACATGTCATTTAATTTTCATAAAATATTGAGATTGATGTTTTTCCACTTTATAGATGAAGAGATTACGGAAGTACGTGTATATGATCAGTTAGCACATAAACAGCAGATTCAAACTAGAAACTTACTTCAAAATTCTTTTAAAAGCTACTATACATCTTTAACCCTTTCTTTGCTATTCCCAAAAGTTTTGCATCTCCCTGAAATGAATCCAGAGGTTCTACCCCATCACACAGAGCCCAATTTATATGCCTTCTTCTCACTGAAATACTCCATGGTCACCCCAGTCCAAACTTTATATTTCTCTCATCTTTATAGTGCTTTGTGATATCCTTTAGGATTTGAGGAAAAATGCTTTTAATTTCATTTTTCATTCACTACCTATCCTCTGGGACAGTTTACAGAATCATTGAAAAAGAAACATGCTAGGGATTTGATTCTAAGATGGCGGAATAGGCAGAAAGTCTGCACAGACCCTCTTCAACAAAGAAAAGGGAAACCAATTAACACAGACACAGAAGATAATCCTGGACCTCTGAAGCTTGAAGGGAAGGATATAGAATTGGACTAAGCCCCAACTCGCAGAAGAATTTGCATGAAAATACCAAAAAAGGAGACATATGGACCTGTGGTCTGGCAGCAATCCTGAGTGATCCTGATGGCACAGACAGCTTGGAGATTCCTGAATGGTGGTAGGACCTAAGAATTAACCTGAAAATCAGCCGTGTTAGCCAGGGCCTGCAAGGAGGACTCCTCTGGTGGCTGTGGAATAAAAGGGGAAGCAGCAGTGAAGAAGAAGATGGGTTGAACTGTGGACTTCTGCCTGTCTGGAGGGCGCTGCTATTTTGAATGTTTACAAGAGGCTTGACCATTTTGGATATTTAAAGAGACAACGCTCGCCGAGATTCCAGGGGCTTAAGAAGAGGTTCTGCTTTCCAGTAACCCCAAGGACACTCCAGACCTGCACAATCGAAAAGGTACGGCATTCCTCTTGTTACTCTTATACCCCACACCCACTTGGTGAACAGAGGTGTGGCCACCCCCTATTCCCACCCACCTTCTGGGCCCACAGGAACTCCATCCCAGTCTGTGTACTCAGATGGAGCCTGGGTGCCCTGCCCTGTCCTCTGCCGAATTTTTTCTTTTTCTTTTTCTCTTTTTTCTAGTGTTTAGTTTGCTTGTATTTGTCTGTTTTAAAAATACTGCTGACTCGATGGCAAATGACAACAACAACAA
>NW_006921609.1:13654664-13674619 GCF_000298275.1 Orycteropus afer afer | reverse complement strand
ACCTCTAGCACGCATATGTTTCACCAATAAGTCTAGAGTCATCGATACTTCTTCTTTACTAGGTCCAATCAGCATAATGTCATCAATATAATGGACCAGTGTGATGTCTTTTGGAAGGGAAAGGCGATCAAGATCCCTACAGACTAAATTATGACATAGTGCTGGGGAGTTGATATACCCCTGAGGGAGGACTGAGAAGGTAAACTGTTGGCCAAGTTGACACATCTTCAACTATCACATCTTTATTCTTTTAGTTACTGGGAAACACACACACACACACATACACAGTCCATACAAAGACACGTTTTCCCCAGCAACAACACTAAACCCCAGATACAATAAAACACAGATATAAAAAGAATATTTTTTCCTACATATTGTGTAATCTTCACAAGCTCTTCCCACATGGACCATAAAATTTTATACATATTTTTTTAAGGGAGAGATTCCTTCTCCTCCTTTTTTTTTTGTTATTCTCCTTTCTAATATATATATACAAATCTATTGTTGTTGTTAGGTGTCACTGACAACTTGTAGTGACCCAATGTACAACAAAGTGAAACACTGCCCAGTTGTCCTCAAAATCCTTGCTATACTTGAGACCTTCTTTGTAGTCACTGTGTCAGTCTTTCTTTTTGGAGGTCTTCCCATTTTTGCTGACAGTCTATTTTACCAAGAATGATGTCCTTCTATAGGGCATGATCCCTTCTGAGCACAGGACAAATGTAGGTGAGACAGAGTCTGGCCATTCTTATTTCCAAGGTGAATTCTGGCTATACTCTTCCAGGACAGATTAGTTTGTTCTGGTAATCCATTGTATTTTCAATATTATTCACCAAAACCATAATCCAAAGGCATCAGCTCTTCAGTCTTCTGTATTCATTGTCCAGCTTTCACATGCATATGAGGTGAATGAAATACCAGGGCTTGGATTAGGCTCACCTTCATCTTCAAAGTGACATCTCTCCTTAACACGTTTAAGAAGTCTTTTGTGGCAGATTTTCCCAGTGCAATACAATGTCTTATTTCTTGACTGTTGTTTCTCTGGGCATTGATTGTGGATTCAATTAAAATGAAATTCTTGACAACTTCAATCTGTTCTCCATTCATTGTGATGCTGCCTATTGGTCCAGGTGTGAGAATTTTTTTCTTTATGCTGAGTTGTAATCCATACCGAAGACTGTAGTCTTTTTATCTTCATCAGTAAATGATTCAAATCATCTTCACTTTCCGCAAGCAAGGTTGTATCATCTGCATATTGCAGGTTATTAATGAGTTTTCTTCCAATCCTGATGCTGTACTCTTCTTATAGTCCAGCTTCTCAAATTATTTGCTCGGATTGATTAAGGATGGTGAAAGGATGCAACCCTAATGCACATCTTTCCTGATTTTAAAGTATGCAGCATACCTTTGTTCTGTTCAAACAACAACCTCTTGATCTATGGATAGGTTGCTTATGAGCACAATTAACTGGTCTGGAATTCCCATTCTTTGCAATGTTTTGCATAATTTGTTATTATCCACACAGTCAAATGCTTTTGCATATAAAAATCTATAGGTGCATAAAAAATAAGGCTTAATGTTGCACTTTGTTTTCAAGCTGCAGGGCCATTTACTTTTAGGTAGTCATTGCACGCATTGAATTGTGTTCTCCCAAAATATATTTCAAGTTGACTATGCCAAGATTCTCAGTGGTTTAGCATTTATGCAGTGATGTGGTTTGACAGTTATGTAATAATATAACATCACAGTTGGTAGCTCCCATGATGTGATCAAACGTAATTATCCTCCATTTGTACTGTGTTGTAAATTCAGAGTTCTATGTATTATTGTAATCTATTAATGAGGCAGGTTTTTATTATGCTAATGAGGAGCTAAAGCATTTGATTGCTAACCAGAAGGTTGGTGGTTCAATCCCATCAGCCACTCTGTGGAAAGAAGACAGGGAAATCTACTTCTGTAAAGATCTACCACCTTGGAAACCCAAAGGATGTCACTATGGGTTGGAATTGACTTGATGGCAAAGGTTTGGGTTTTTTTTGGGGGAATGAAGATAAGGTTATTATTATTATTATTATTATTATTAATGTGAATGAAGCAGGATTAGAGACAGATGCAACACCTTTACTCAGGTCATAGCTCTGATTCACAGCAGTTTCCCCGGGATGTGGCTTATATCACCTCTTACCTTACAAGAGATAAAAAGAGAGAGAAACCAGCAGAAAGAGAGGGACCTACTACCACCAAGAAAGAATAGTCAGGAGCAGAGCATGTCTTTGTAGCCAGGATCCCTGCACTGAGAATCTCCAAGACCCAGGAGAAGATTGATGCCAAGATACCTGAAGATCCTCAAGGAACACCATGCTCACAGATGTTGAAAAGGAGACAAGTTCAGTCGTCTGGAGCCAACAGAAAGAGAAGATATGCCCCTAGAGCTGGCACCCTGGATTTGAACATCTATCCCCCTAAACTGTGAGAGAATGATTTTCTGTTTGTTAAAGCCATCCACTAGCATTATTTCTGTTACAGTAGCACTAGATATGGCAGCCACCCTCTGGCTGAACAAACATAATCCCAAAGCTTTAAAATGACCTTTTTATTATACTTAAATCATGGCCACTTTCAAATGCTTATTTTATAAATAAACAGGAGACATTATGAGACATTATTACCCTTTTACTGAAGCAAACACTGGCTGCTGTGTGTGTGTGTGTGTGTCTGTGTGTTTAGAGGAAACTTTGCATTTTCAGTTACAATCACAGTAAGGAAGAAAATAAATGTATTTACTGCAAACTTTTTTTCCAGAAATGAAGTATTTTGGTTCTACAAAAACACAAATATATATCCCATTAACACTTTATTCACCAGGTAAATATAGATAGACTCAAATACGAAGATGAGTGCCAACAAAACAAAATGTTCCTCTTCCTTACATATTATCTTTCTTTCACAAGACACTGTTGAGGAAGAAAATAAATTAAATGTATGTTAAATGCTATTAGGAGAATGATTCTGGAAAAAAAATCTATATTTATTAAAAAAAGAAAAACCTTAAGAACATAAGTAAATATGTAATGCAAATTGGTATAACTGTAATATTAAAACAGTAAGATAATAATTTATTTGGATCACTAATAAGCCTTCCTAGAGTAAAGAAATAAAGAAAAAGTTTTTTTTTTTTTTTAAGATGTATTTTATATACAATGAAATTAATAGATTTTGCAAATACAGTTTGACAAAGAAGTACATATATCTTAAGGGTAGAGTTTGATGAATTCTGAGAAATGCATAGACCCAAATGTGGTAGTTAAGGTTGTGTGTCAACTTGGCTGAGGATGGTTTTGAGTGTCTGGGCAGCTGGATGTAGTTATTCTGCATGATGAGTCAACTCCATAGTGGAATCTACCATGAGCAGCTGAGTAGCTGCCTTACAGATGTGGTCTGCTTCCAGTACATAAAGAAAACTCTTTGAGAAAGGTCTTGAGCTTTCTTAGCACATTTGGATTCTGCATTTGGCTGAGTCATCAGTGTGTGGCCTGCCATGTTGCCTGCCAATCTTGAGACTGTTTCTGGACTTGAATTACTGGCCTGCCATGTTGCTTGATAATCTTGGGACCATGCCATATTACTTGTCAACTTTGGGTTTGTCCGTCTCAGCAGCCAGCAGATGCTTGAGTAAAGAGGTGTCTCCAGCTCCAGTGGGGCAGGTGCAAGAGGCAGACCTGAAGCCCAAGGTCAAGCAGCCTTCATCCAGCCCCCTAGAGCTAGCACTTTGAACTTGGACTTCTACCCTCTTAAACTGCAAGAGACTAAATCCCTGTTTATTAAAGTCATCCACTTGTGGTATTTTCTGTTTGTGCAGCACTGCTGTTGTTGTTGTTAGGTGCCATCAAGTCGTTTCTGACTCATAGTGACCTCATACACAGCAGAACAAAACACTGTCCAATCCCACACCAGCTCATGATCCCTGCTATACTTGAGCCTATCATCGCAGCCACCATGTCAATCCATCTTGTTGAAGGCCTCCGCCTCTTTTGTTGACCCTCCACCCTACCAAGCATGACATCCTTCTCCAGGGAATGGTCCGTTCTGACAACATGACCAAAATAAGTGAGACGAAGTCTGGCCATTCTTGCTTCCAAGGAGCATTTCGGGTGCACTTCCTCCAGGACAGATCTGTTAGTTCTTTTAGCAGTCCATGGTACTTTCAGTATTCATACATGTGCAGCACTAGAGGACCAAAAACACCATGTAACCTCCACTCCAATCAAAATGTAAAGCATTTTTATTATAGTGATAGGTTTCTTTTTATTTCTTTCTAACAAATCCTCCTTTTCCCTCACTGCCTGCAGACAAGTACTGTTCAGATTTCATCATCAGAGCTTAGTTTAAGAAGGTCGGTTTTTGAATCATCACCTAGGTTCAAATTTAGCTTTACACGTACTACATGTGTGACCATGAGCAAGTTACCTAGAGTTTTTTACCCTCCTTTTCTTCCTGTATATAATAGGGGAAATAATGTGCCTACATTGCACAAAACTGGATTCAGGGGAGGATGTGGGATGAGGAATATCATTGTTGATGTCAGATGAGCTTGGCTGAAATCAAAGAATAACAGAAAAATGTTTACCTGTGTTTTAATGACTATGCAAATGCATTAGATTGTGTGGACCATAAAAAATTATGGACAACATTGTGAAGAATGGGAATTCCAAACATTTAATCCAAACACTATGCTCATGAGGAAACTGTGCATAGATCGAGAGGCAGTTGTTTGAACAGATCAAGGGGATCATATGTGGTGAAAAATCAGGAAAGGTGTATTTCAGGGTTGTATCCTTTCGTGATACTTACTCAGCCTGTATGCTGAACAAACAATCTGAAAAGCTGGGTCATATGAAGAAGAACACAGCATCATGGTTGGAGGAAGACACATTAATAACTTGCAATGTGCACAGTACACTACTTTGCTTGCTGAAAGTGAAGATGACTTGAAGCATTTACTGAAGAAGATCAAAGACTATAGCCTCCAGTATGGATTACACCTCAACATTAAGAAAAAAAAAAAATTCTCACAACTGGATTAATAATAAATGATGTCATGACAAATGGAGAAAAGATTGAAGTTGTCAAGGATTTAGTTTTACTTGGATCCACAATCAATGTCCATGGAAGCAGCAGTCGAGAAATCAGATGACATTGCATTGGGCAAATCTGCTACAAAAGACCTCTCTGAAGTGTTAAAGAGCAAAGATACTACTCTGAAGACTAATGTGTGCCTGGCCCAAGCCATGGTATTTTCAGTAACCTCATATACATAAGAAAGCTGGACAATGAAGAAGGAAGACCAAAGAAGAGTTGGTGCCTTTGAATAGGGGTGTTGGTGAAGAATATTGAAAATACCATGGACTGCCAGAAGAACAAACAAATCTGTCCTGGAGGAAGCGCAAGCAGAATGCATCTTGGAAGCAAGAATGGCCAGACTTCGTCTCACCTACTTTGGCCATGTTGTCAGAACAGACCCTTCCCTGGAGAAGGATATCACGCTTGGTAAAGGGAAAGTCTACAGAAAAGAGGAAGACCTTCAATGAGATGGATTGGCATAATGGCTGGAACCACAGGATCAAGCATAGCAAAGATTGTGAGGATGGCTCAGGACCAGGCAGTGTTTTCTTCTATCCTTCATAGGTTTGTTGTTGGAACCAACTTGATGGCACCTGACAACAACAACAGTGCAGGGATTTGTGAGGTTTGTTGTTTCATATCATCAAATTGATTCTGACTCATAACCAACAGAGTGGAAATGCCCCAAATTATTTCCTAGGCTGGAATCATTGAGGAATCCTGGTGGCACAATGGTTAAACCATGGAACTGCTAACAAAACGTCAGCATTGGAACCTATGAGACACTCCCCAGGAGAAAGATGTGACAATTTGCTTCCATAAAGATTTATTTACAGCCTTGTAAAACCTATGGGGCACTTAATACTCTGTCTTATGGATTGCTATGAGTTGAATTGACTTGAGGTCACACAACAACAAAAACAACAAGTGTTAAAGGAACAGATTATTGGGTCTTTTCTCCCATGATGCTGCTGGTGGATTCTAACTTCCCACTTTATTTTAGCAGCTCAGCACTTAACCACTGCACTACAAGGGCTCTCTTTTTGAAGATTAGATTAGGTTATGTATGTAACCTAGTAGTAGAATGTCTGATGGTCACATATTGCATAGATAGGTATTATAGCTTTCATTGTAGACTAATTAAATAAAAATAATTAAGACAAGGAATACAAAGAGTTAGAGAGAACTGTGTCTCTTTAGTTCATTGCTTTACTAGGGGGAGGAGGTGGTGAAATGTATATTGGAGAGTGCCGAAAAGGAAGTGCCTTTAGCATCTCATTATAATAACAAGAGATAATATATGTCATATGTATATATTTAAATGCTTTGCATAATTGAACTCATTTGACCCTCACAATAATATGAAGTAGGTACTATGATTATTAGCCTCACTCTGTGGATAAGGAAACTGAGACACAGAAAGGTTAGGCACATTGCTTAAGGTCACGTATCTAGCAAGAGTCTGAGTTATGATTTGAACCGCAACAGGCTGGCTACAGTATCTATGTTAATGTGTTTTCAACTATTATGCAATTTTAGTATTATTCAATTTTAAATAAAACACCTAAAAGGTTAAGAGAGGAGTTTTCCTTTTAAGAATATTTATATAAATACGCTAACTGTGATTTTTGTTATTAGTGTAAGACTATTAATGTACATACTCTAGCTTTCTTTTAATACTTGTGGGTGCCTTGGACAGTAGGTTAAGATGAATTTCACAATTAATTAGAGTTACTAACCATCACCAATTCAAATGTTCCCTTAGGATATAAACATCTTTCTGTTGGGATTTTGAGCACTTTGGTTCCTGAAAATCTAAAATACTAATTGCTCTTAATTCTTTTGACACACTATGTGATTTACTTTGAAATCTCAAATTATTTATATCAGTTCCAATTTCCCATAAATTAATGCTTTTTCTCCTGATACTCTGCCAATTTTCAATTCAAAGGATATATATATTAAAATCTTAACATTTTAAAACTTAAAGAAGACTCTTAAAGGTCATTTTTACTTTTTAAATTTTTTTTTACCCTGTCCTTTCAGTCACAAATCTGTCTAAGACAACGCATACAAATTCTGTAGAATAATACGGTTCTTTTTAAACAAAAAGACACTCATATTACTGGTAATAAGCTTTATAATAACAATATCTTTCTTTACATTGGTTTGGATCTTGTAAAATGCTTATAGAGATACTATATAATTCACTCTTTATGACAAGCTTGTACATAAATAGAAGAGATGTTTTTATCTCCAGTCTTTAAATATGTGATCCAAACTTAATGATTAAATAAGTTACCCACAAATCACAACATAGAGTGACAAGCAAGACCAAAGTTGGGGGCAGCTGATTCTAAATCTGACAGGCTTTCTACTATACCAAGCTCTGTGAAGTTGTTGTTGTTATGTGCTCTTGAGTCGACCCACTCATGGCGACCCCTCCTTGGGTTTCCTAGGCGGTATCACTACGGAAGTAGATTGCCCAACCTTCCTTCCAAAGAGTGGCTGGTGAGCAAAGAAGAGTCAAATCTCCTGTTATCCCTCCCCCCATGGAAATGCAATTTTGTATTTAGTTGATAACTGTTTAATAAGTAATATTGTACTGTCTTAAAATTTTCATAGACATTTTGCTTTAATGAAATAGTATATTACCCTTTCCGATTTCATTATGCCCCAAAGCTAGGCTGTCCTCTGCGGGTCCATAGTTATGGACCGTGATTGGAGAGTTATTGTTGTTGTTGTTGTTATGTGCCGTCGAGTCAGCCCTGACTCATAGCGACCCCTCCTTGGGTTTCCAAGCAGTAACACTACGGAAGTAGGATTGCCCAACCTTCCTTCCGAGGAGTGGCTGGTGGATTTGAACCGCCAGCCTTCTGGCTAGCAGTCAAGTGCCTTAGCCACTATGCTACCAAGGAGAGTTATTAGGAAGGCAAATGTTTCCTTCAAAATGTTCATATTCAAAATACTGTCTGTAGCAATGTAATCAGTTAAGTAAATGCTATAATTGTAGAAATGCTGAATGGAAGGATGGTCCAGAAATTGTCTTTCTTGCATAAAGAAGGAAATGGAATTTGTTGCATTCATGAAAACAATAAATCATGAGTAATAATTTAAAGAAAAGAACAACTTGGTTGAACGATGGACGGTAAAAGGCAGACAGACATGTCAATGGTGAAATCTCTGACTATTGTAGCTGTGGAAAGAAGGGGCTATCTTTTCAGTCAGTGATATAACCTTTAAAGTTTTGAAATGGGAGTGGGAATAGGGATAGGGACAGGGAGTCTTACTAGCCAGACTGACTTTCTCAATAAAAAATTTATAACATCTTATGAATAGGATCACCATGGAGGGTGGGTAGAAGGACGGAAGGAAGTAAGGGGAAAAAAGAGAGAGAAAAGGCAACTTTATCTCAGTCATGGATCCTGTTTTGTTGAGTGATGTGAGTGTAACTATGTTATGAACTCTGTACTAAATCCTTGGTTTCCTCATGCCAGTTTTGAGTTTTTTCACTTTCTTTGGTGGTTATAAATTTTGTTTTCCTTTTCTTATTACAACCCAAATCAATTTCCTCCATCCTTGTGAAAACCACACTGACATACTATTCAGATCATTTATTTTCTTAGATGAAGAAATAAAACAAAATGTTCAGTTGAATCCAGCTGTCTCACTGGCTACTTCCAAAGCATTCTGTTCCCCCAACGGGGTCTATGAAAAATAGCTCTTTTGGGATTAGTGTTATCACTTCTTCATATCTTTTTATTTTCCAAATTTCTCAGTAATTTTCAAACACAAATTTAAATTTGATTCTTTTTTTGATCCCAAAAGAGCATTAGTTACACAGGATCTTGGGCTGCTTTCCCTTTTCATATTTCTTATTGGAACCAGACTTAATGGGTCTGCAGTAGAGAATCATGTACATTTTGCTAGAAGCCTCTGTGAATACTTGCTAATATTTCTCTAAGTGGTTAACATTTATTTGATGCTCTCCCTGTATTATCTCATTTATTTTACCATAATACTATGAGGTACATTGTATTATCATTTTCATTTTACAGATAATGAAAAAGAAACAAAGAGAAGTAAAATAACTTGGCCAAGGCAAAAAATGGCTACTGAAAAAATGGAGACAAGTAACTACTCCATAAGTCCAATTATAGAAATCCTGCCTTTAATAACCACAGTGTATGTCTTATAGAACTAGAGAAATGATAATGGCAACAATAATGACAAAAAAAATCATTTTTACTTGTAAAAAGCAAATCATTTACATATATTACTCCATTTAAGAATCCCATAATTATCTAAAGAATGTTATTATCACCATTTTACAAACAAGGAAAATAAAACCCTGAAATGGATGTTGTGATGTATGTACCTTCTAAGATATGATACCTTTAAAATGATTGTAGAGGGGCTTGAATATGCTTTGCCTGCTCTTTTGGTGAACAGAACTTAATTTTGGATCTGTACAGCTTAGAATAAGAGTGGGATAACCACGCTACCATGCTATCCTTGTGTAAATATTAACTATGCCCATTCTTACACAACCAGGTTAGATTTTCCTGAGTAGACCAAGATTACTTAATTACTCTCTTTTCAACCCATCAGGGTCTTCTGGGCTTAAGTGAGTTGAAGAACCCTAATTGTTTTCTCTTTAAGAAGAATAGGCAAATAAGCTTTGAGGCTTGAAGTATGCTGAGCATTGAGTCATATTTGATTTGTGAATCTGTCACCTGATAATGAATATATAAGATGTTTTGACCCTTCCAAGCTGTTAGGGACATTGCTAAGAATAGAATGTCTGTAATAGAGTTAATATTATATCAAGATTTTACAGTTATTAATAAAATTTAGAAATCACTCTCATACATATTTTGGATAAATTAATTTTAATATACAGATTTATTATTAATATAGTTTTTGCTGGAGTTTTTGTCATGTACATATGTACATTCTTTAATTCACAGATACCTTGAAATATATAGTTTCACTGTTACTCCCAGTAAGAAAATATTTGTGGAATCCACTTACCATTACTCTCATTTCCATGTTACAGGGATTCTCAACACGTATACAAACACACATATTTAAATTTCAAAATTCACAGTGTATATAAATATATAAATCTCAAACTTGGTGAAAGTTTAAGACTTCTAATAATGACTTTGTAATTGAATTACAAAATGTTGACTGTTTTGGACACGTTGAATTGGTGGATATGAAATAGAAGGGATTAATGGAAATGAAACATTATTTTTAATGCAATGATCCTTTTGAATATAACTTACTTCTAAAGTAGGAAAAATTTACTCAATTAGAAAGTACCTTAGTTTAGATTCTGAAGGTTTTTGTTTATATTGTAGTTTTACCCAGCAGGCATTTCATTTACCTTCTTTGAGCTCATTTGTAAATGAGCATGGTGATATTTAACACACACACCCTAGTGAATTTTCATAAAGGTGACATAACATGTTTTATGTGAAATTTCTTTGTTATAAATTATGAATCTTATAGATATAAATCAACTTTTTAGTTTTTAAGAAATGAAGTAAATATTATAATAAAAAATTGTAGAAATGAGAAAATGGCTAAAAATATCGGATCAATTTTCTAAACACATCTGCTTTAAAAATTATAGTGTTTTTCTTACTATTATACATAAGTTCAAGGCAGACACTTTAAGTATGAAAAAAGTATTATAAATATACTGGTGTTCATATAAGATGGAATAATTTTGTTTTAACTTGCTTTTCATTAATTAAAAATGTCTTGAATATTTTTTTTAAGTTTTTTATTGTGCTTTGGGTACAAATTTACAAAGCAGATTTGTTTTACTCTTAACAATTCACACACTTTTGGTTTCACACACTGATTACAATCCAGCAATAAATAGCTCTCCTCCCACCTTGTCCCAGTGACTACCCTTTCCCTGTGTCCTTCTTATCTATGCATCTGTCCAGATTTTCCCCTAAGTAAATGCTACCCTTCTTATCCCTTGTGGTTGATTGATCTAAAAGGTGCATCTCCCTCGGGTAAGTGTTCTGCTTGTAGGCCCTTCTACTGGTTGGCTGAGAGCTAATCCACAGAAGTGAGTCCAGTTCCAGGCCCAAAAGATAACCCAAGGCCATAGCCTTGGGGGTTCCACCGACCAGGATTCTGGTCATTTTTGTGTTTTTTAATTTTGTTCCACATTTTTCCTCCCACTCTATCCAGGATCTCTAATTTTGATCCCTTTCTAAGTGGCTGGCATTGGTAGCCAGCCACCTTCTAGTTGTTCTGGTCTCAAGGTCATGAAGGCTGAGGTTCCCATGGTCCATCAGACCCTTGGACTAATTGTTTGCAAATGAATTTGATTTTCTTCACTCTTCTTTGCTTCAGGCAAGGGGAGACTAGTAGTTGAATCTTAGATGGCCACTCAAAGCTTTTAAGACCTTGGTTACTACTCACCAAAGTAGGATGTAGAACAAGATTTTTATGTACTAGGTTGTGCCAGTTGAGCTTGATTTCCTCTGAGACCATCGCCCCAAGCCCAAAACCATGGTGATTCACTCCCTCAAGGTGATTGGATGTCACTGAGAAGGGTCTTAAATATTTTTAACGCCATTACATAATTTTCTTCAACATTATTCTACTGTGATATCATATAGTTCATTGAGTATCATTGGACAAGCACAATTAGAATATTAATAAAAATACAAACTTTCTATTTTGCCTATTACTACTCCTTTATCCTTGATTCAGTGAAGGTTACCTTCCGCTGACCCCAGATGAAAATTCTAGCAGGACATTTAGTTTTTCTACTCACTCTCAAGAAATAAGCTGACCTAGATTATCCTCTCATGTTTAATTTCAAACAGTCTAAAGTCTACAGCTAGAATTTCTATTTCAAGATATTAATAAAAATTCTGGACTTAATTTAAAATAAAAACTCTCTTACTTAGACCTGCTTGAAATTGAAAGCTTGCAATGATATGAACGGGTGGATGGAAGGAATGAGAGTATTTAATGTTGTTCTGTTCTTCATATTTTCCATGAGATGAAGTAAACACAAATGTCATGAAAAATCTTACTTGGAAGAGTACTGTTGTAAACTGGCTTCATATACTTTGAGCCTAGCCTATGCTTTTGTCTGATTACTTTCTTGGTATGGTACTTTGAGGATTCTTTAAAAGTTTATTGCTGGGTTTCTTTTTCCTGCAGTTGCTCTAGTAAAATGGATCTATACCTATTGTTACAGACAACTATTTCCTCTTTCCAGAGTGGTCACTTCCAGTGTCATGGGTGGGGGCCACCTTCCCTGATAAGTGTATTATTAAAGAAGACCCATAATATTCAGTCTTTCTCACTCATGCAGAAGAACATCTAGCCCATGGGAAACACTCACTTATGCCTACTTCTGATTAACTTTGGGAGTATAGGATGATGCCATGCTCCTTGTTTCATCTCCTGATTATTTGGTGAGTTCTACAAATCTAAACTATTCTCCTTTAGATTCCTATGACTTCTAAATTGTGGGACAATAATAAGCTCTCCTTGTTTTACAAGAAGGTTCTTTATCCCATCACAATCTTGCTTCCCCTACCTACCCACAGATATTCTCTTCATGGTATCTTCTACTCATACTCTAATATTTTATATATTTTTCAAATAGTTGGGGCTCTCTTACAGCCAAGCAATAAAGATGCCACCATATTCTATTCAAATTACTAAACAAAAATAAAATTAAAAAAAAAAAGAGAGTGTCATATTTGTGACATCTGTGTGCCAAGCTGAAACTTCAATTTTAGCATTCTGTTAAATTCACAGTTATAATTTAATTTATTGGACACTCTTCAATTTTCTTTTTAATATTTTATTTGATCCTATAAGGTGATTTTGATTCAAATCATCAGATACTATAGAAAAGAGGACTAGAGTGTAAAGGGAATATGTGTTGGGATGCTTGCCAAGTGAGATAAATTTGCATTGGTTCATGCTTACTTTTACTCTGTCTCCTATTCAAGATCATTAACCCTCAGTGAGCCCTTTATTCCTCCCACATTCTCAGAACTTACATATGCTTAATCAGAATCCTATTAATTCTGTCTTCAAAATAAATGCAGAATGTGTCCAAGTCTTGTCACCACCACATTTCTCTGAGCAAACAATAATATTCAGATTGATTATTTCACTAGATAACCTGTATTTTTGTTTTGTTTTGTTTTTTAAAACTCTGTTCAGTCTTTCAGACTATCAGTGTATTTCATATTGTCATAATCTGGGTTCTCTAGAGAAGCAAAACCAGGGAAACATGGGTATATATATATATATATATAGAGAGAGAGAGAGAGAGAGAGAGAATGAAGCATATTTGTATATACTCTCTCTGTCTGTTTCTCTCTCTCTCCCTCTGTAACTATATGCATAAACAGAGAGAGAGAGAGATTAATCTCAAGGAAATGGCTCACATGGCTATAAAGGATGGCAAGTTCCAAGTCTGTGGGTCAAGTGTAAGGCTGGGGGCTTCTTCTGATTCATGTAGCTGCAGGAGCGAATGAATCCAAGATAGACAAGAAAGATAGTAGGCTGCTGGCTCACAGGCTACAGAAGTTGACAAATATCAAGAACCAGAATTCAAATGATTACTAACTGGATGCAAAATCCAGAGCAAGTGAGTGAGCTTTGCCAGAACATCCATCCATATATACATATATAGGATGCAGGCCACACTCCTGAGGAAGCATCCCTTGCAACTGATTGGCTAAGCATATCGGATCACATCATGGTGAATGATTACATCATCGCATACTCAATTTCTAAATAAAGACAATTACAAAGTCATACTAGTGTCTAACATGATATAACCAACATGCGTACAATAAAAAATGAACTTGCTCCATTTATATCTTGTATTTTATAAAAGGAGAAAGAGTGCAAAAATAATAATTTACATATATACATACATACACATATGATAAAACAAAGAAGAAACTTACAGTTATAGTCCTTGTTCTGCATATAGTCAGATGGTCATAACTGGTACTTAGAACCCATCTTCTTCCACCTCCATTTGGTATGTGGCCACTTTCTTCATGATCCCATTGAGAATGACAGGAATGGCTGTAGAAAGAACACAGAATGTGTCCGTCCTTCTATCCCCTTGATTGTCAAAATCCTCCTTCCAAGGTCACCCCTTATTTAAAATTCACATGAGACACAAATATCTTCATTCTTTGGCTGATTCAGAGAGGTGTCTCCATATACCTCTTTGCCATACCTCCTTGTTGCCAATTTTCCAATCATGTTCCTTCTAAGTCCCTGACCATCCACCCAGACTGTTAACAACAGCCCATGAATCAGTATACACTCACACATCTGACCATTTCTCCTTCTAAGCAAAATGAACAACCAGTTGCCCTTCTGGGAGTTCTGCCCGTGGGAAGATTTCCTTTCACCACTGATCTTCATGGAGGTCCCAGAAAGTGGATGTCATGATGTAGCTTTCTGTTTTTCTGTGGTGCCTGTGTATTGTAAAGAACCATCTGTAACACCTAAAACATGAGTTTTCCTTTGTGAACTGATAATAAAGAACTCCCTATGCAATTTTAAGTGCAGATTGGGAGAGAAAAAGTAATGTGATATGAGTAGAGACCATGGGCATATGGGCCACTTCCTCATGTAACTTACTTGTGTCTTCAGGTCTTGTTCACTTTTGATCTCATATATACCATTTCCAATTAATGATGGAGTGCTATTTTGCCCATCTGACTTTATGACTCTGTGGATCAGACAACCCCCAGTTCATGATAGGAACCTCAGGTGACATGGTGACTTGGTGGTCTGTGATCAAGCATTCAGTCTCTGCTAAGGCCCTGTAACAAGCCAAAGACTGTTTCTCAAAAGTAGGGTACTTATCTGCAAAGGATGGCAGGGACTTTGCTCTAAAATTCTAAGAGTCTGCCCTATCATTCACCAATAGGGGCCTGCCAAAGGCTCCAAACAGTAGCCCTATCTGTCGCTGACACTTCAAGCACAGTTGGACCAGCTGGATCACATGATCCAAGTGGCTGAGTGGCTTGCATGTCAGCCCGAACATGTTGCAGAGCCTTTTCTTGTTCTGAGTATCCTTCAAAACTAGCAGCTTTCCAAGTCACTTGATCAATAGGCAAGAGTAGCACACCTAAATGAGGCATGTGTTGCTTCCAAAATCCAAAGAGGCCCACCATGCATTTTGCCTCCTTTTTAGTTCTAGCAGGGGTCAGATGCAATAACGTGTCCTTCACTTTTGAAGGAATATCTTGATATGCCCCCTACCACAAAAGCCCTAGAAATTTCATTAACCTGGAAGGCACCTCAGTTTTTGTCAGGTTAATTTCACACCTTCTAGCATACAAATGGGAGCTCTGATAGCATAGTGCCTAAGGCACTTGACTGCTAACCAGAAGGCTGGCAGTTCAAACCCACCAGCCACTCCTCAGAAGGAAGGTTGGGCAAACTACTTCCGTAGTGATACTGCCTCAGAAACCCAAGGAAGGGGTCACTATGAGTTGGTCCGACTCAATGGCAAATAACAACAACAATAATAACAACAGCATACAAATTTCCAATAACTCTAGAATCATTGATACTTCATAGTATCATCAGTGTAATGGACCAGTGTGACGTTTTGCAGAAGGAAAGGTGATTAAGTCCTCTTAGGAATAAATTCTGAGATAGGGTTGGAGTGTTGGTATACTCTTGAGGTAGGCCATTGAAGGTGTATTTCCGGCATTGCCAGCTGAAGGCAAAAACTACTTTTGGTGGTAATTTGGAACAAATACAGAGAAAAATGCATTGACCAGATCAATAGCTGCATACCAGGTACCAAAACCAAAACCAAACGCACTGCCATCCAGTTGGATCCGACTCATAGTGAACCCTCCTTGGGTTTTCGAGGTGATATCACTAAAGAAGGAGATTGTCCAACCTTCCTTCTGAGGAGTGGCTGGTGGGTTTGAACCACCAGTCTTCTGGTTAGCAGTCAAATGCCTTAGGCACTACGCCACCAGAGCTCCTACCAGGTCCCAAGAGAAGTATTAATTTGCTCAAGCAATGAAACTGCATCTGAAATACCAGCTGCAATTGGACTAACCACTTGGTTAAGTTTATAATAATCTATTGCCATTCTCTAAGACCCATTTTTTTTTTTTTTTGATAGGACAAATAGGTGAGTTGAATGGAGATATGGTAGGAGTTACCACTTCTGCATCCTTTAAGTCCTTGATGGTGGCAGTAATCTCTGCAATCCCTATAAGAATGTGGTATCATTTTTGTTTACTATTTTCTAAGTGGGGGCAGTTCTAATGCCTTCCACATGGCTTTTCTTATCATAACAGTTGTTACTCCACCTGTCAGGTATCCATTATGGAGGTTCTGCCTGTTTCTGAGTCTATATATCCCAATAATACTCTAGAAATGAGTAATAAAACTGGGATTTAGGGACCAAGTAGACCAACTGTGAGATGAACCTAAGCTAAGACTCCATTTATAACCTGACCTCCATATGTCCCTACTCTGACTGGTGAGCCACAGTGATATTTTGAGTCACTGGAATTACTATCCATTCAGAGCTTACGTCCAGTAATCCCCCAAAAGTCTAATTTTTTCCTTTTCTCCAATGAACATTCACTGTCATATATCCCTTTGTAGGATGCCAGGAGAAAGATTAACAGTACAGCTTTTTCACAGTGTATTGTGGTCCTTCCTCAAGGGGACCCAGCCTTCCCTTCATTCACAAGGTTGTGAGTCTGTAAACTAGTTCAAGTCTGGAAATTGATTAAGGGGCTATGACTGTTTATTCTGGCAATTCCAGTTAGGCTACTGTTCACTTGACCTAGATTTCTTCTGTTTGTACAGATCAAGTAAATATTCAATAGATATCTAGTCTTTATCACTCCTAGAGACACTGTGACTAAGTAGTCAATGACATAATTCCATACCAGTTCTCCTATTCTGATTACTGCTTTGACTTTGCTGCCCAGTAACTATGCTCACTTTGTCTTTATCAATTAAGTACTACCACGTGGCCCCTACCACCTCTGAGTCCAATAAAACCCATTGTAGTTAGGAGTCAATTCAATTAGCACAGTTCTCACTGTCCAACATAACATACATAAAATAGCAATCACAGTAGTCTTCAAGGATGTTGGGGCTCATTTCACAAATTTGTTCCTAACTCTTGTGTCAGAGGGGTATCATCTGGGCACTCCATGTGTGGATCTATGGTTCTAACCTGGTAACTCCACTAACATGGTAATTTCCTTAAGTCTTTGATACTTTCTTGTACAGTATCAAGTTGAGTCTGACTCATAGCGACCCCTTCTTTGGTTTCTGAGGTGATGTATTTATGGGAGTAGATTGCTCAGTCTTCCTTCTGAGGAGTGGCTGTTGGATTTGAACCACCAGCCTTCTGGTTAGCAGTTAAATGCCTTAGGCACTACACCACCAGAGCTCCTATACCAAGGCAGGACTACTGTTTCAATTTGATTTAGTGTAGGTAACTGTGTAATTCATCTTTCAGAGAAACAACCAAATAAACTATAAGATCCCTTTCCATGCTCTTGAACTGAAACATTGAATGAAGAATTGTGCTTAGTGGGCCCATATCAATAAATTCAGGCTGATCCAACTTTATGTTCCTTACACCATTATCCCAAATCCTTAATAACCATTCCCAAACATATTGCAGAGGATTCTGTTTGTATATATTTGAAAAACCAAGCAGTTTTTGTTTTGTTTTGTTTTGAGTCTAGTGTCCTCCTTTTGGGTCACACATTTTACTTCACTTTTTGTGTCTCTCTGGGTCTTAAATATAGTTACAATTCTAGAAGCAACAATGAGTCCTAAAGCATTCAACAATGCCTTGTAAGGCATCTACCTCAAGCGATGGCCCAGGAAATGCTCCAGGTGATATCTCAGTTAAACACTCTTCAAATACACCTCATTTAATTTCATCAGATAGGAGGAAGAGGGCTGATTCGGTTGGCAGGAGTGATTCAATGGAATTTAAGGATTCAATATCCAGACCTTTCTGATTGTATGACCATATGTCCCATCTCAAGTTTTAGGATCCCATTTATTCCCAATCTATGACCTTACTTTAATGTCAGATAGTATCTGAGGTTGCGATACAAATAGTGTCGTAATTCAGATATTTTTACAAAAAGACTCGGGGTTTGTTTTTTGGCAGTTACGATAGTTAAGTTGTGTCATCTTGGCTTGGCCTGGTTTTGAGTGGCTAGGCAGCCATGATGAGACTGGTAATCAATTCCATGGTGCAATCTGCAGTGAGAAGCTGAGTAGCTGACGTAGGGATGGGATCTGCTTCTAGTATCTAAGGAGAAGCATTGAGAAAGTTCTCCATAGATTTTTGGCATGCTTGGACCCTGCATGTAACTGAGTCTTCATTCAGCAGCCTGCCATGCCCTGCTGGTTTTGGGACTTTTTTGGGACTTGAAGTAGAGGCCTGCCATGTTGTCTGATACTCTTGGGAATGTGCCTTTTTATTTGTCGATCTGGGATTTGCCAGCCTAAGTAATCAGCAGCTGCCTGAGTTAAGAAAAGCCTTTAGCTTCAGTGGGCTGGGAGCAAGAGGCAGAGCTAAAACCCAAGGCTGAAGGGCTTTTACTCAGCCCCTAAAGCTTGGCGCTTTGAATTTGGACTTCTAGCCTCCTGAACTGTAAGAAAATAAATCCCTGTTTTTCAAAAGCCATCCATTTGTGGCATTTTCTGTTAGAGCAGCATGAAGTAATCAAGAAAATAATATCAGCTCCGTTACTACAAGAAGTAACCCTTTTCTTTCAAGGCACAAGTGGCAACTTTCAGGTCTTTTATGCAGCACATCAGCTATGAATATGAAGCCCTGAGGTCATCTCTTTCTTTCACCACTTTGTCTAATGAAATTAGGATCAACCAACCAGCTTCTTTAGACTTTTCACTCTGAGAGAATTATAGAAAAGTATCAAACATGTGATCACACAGACCTTCACTTCTCACCAATACTTGATCTATTGGTGATGGTATTGCATATTAATATAGTAATCTCATGCCATGGATTAGCAGCACCCTCTTTACTACTGAAGCATTGTTATCGGTGCTTTTAATACTAATCAGACTTGAGAAACAATTTAGAAAACTCATTGTTGCAATTTAGTTTCTCTAAAACCACTCTCAGTACCAAATATTGGGTTCTCTAGAGAA
This sequence comes from Orycteropus afer afer, assembly GCF_000298275.1. Classification (NCBI taxonomy): domain Eukaryota; kingdom Metazoa; phylum Chordata; class Mammalia; order Tubulidentata; family Orycteropodidae; genus Orycteropus; species Orycteropus afer. The sequence continues at coordinate 13,655,275 of NW_006921609.1, read as the reverse complement.
GCAAACCCAAATACACACACACACACACACACATATATTGAGAGAGAAAGAGATGACAGAGACAGAGACAGATTTACCTTAAGGAAATGGCTCACCTTGTTGTAGAGGCTGGCAAGTCCCAAGTCTCTGGTCAGTCATTAGGGTAGAGGCCTCTCCAGACTCATGTAACTGCAGGGGTTGATGAACCTAAGATCAGCAGGTCTGATGGCAGGCTGCTGGCTCAAGGGTGTTGAGGCTGATGAATCTCAAGAACCAGAGGTCACATTATGACAAATCAGATGCAGGATACAGAGCAAGGAAGTGAACTTTGTCAGCTCATCCTTATACATATTGGATTCAGGCCACACCCCGGGGAAACTCTCCTTACAACTGATTGTCTGATCACATCAGGTCACATCATGGAAGATGTACATAATTGCATAACTACAAAATCATATCATTACACAACATAACGTATCATTACAAACTACATAATGCGTAACTGCCAAACCACTGAGAATAATGGCCCAACCAAGTTAATATACACCTTTGAGCATCACACATATATAGTAACCAAAGGGAGTTAATAGAAATTAAGTAAGATCATGTTATTTTTATATTTTAAATTAAAA
>NW_006921609.1:13653767-13654564 GCF_000298275.1 Orycteropus afer afer | reverse complement strand
ATATATATATATATATATATATGTGTGTGTGTGTGTGTGTGTGTGTGTGTATTCCCATTTCCATGACAGTAAAAGTCAGATACTTGTTATTTATAAGGACCTACACTATGTAGCTGCACATATCCCCTTCCTCATCTTTACTTTTATAATTTCATTTCTTATTATTTTTTCCTATGGTCATTCTGCTGTAGCCAAAAAGTCATCTACCTTGGATCAGTAGTGATTTCAGTTTCTTCTTAAAATGCTTTTGAGTATGTAAAGGTAAAGTCTCAGGACGTGTCCTCATATAAATAATATTTCAGTTAACTAAACTAACTGTGCAAAGAAATATACACTTTATTTAAAAATAAATAGTCAAAACAATCTTCAACAACAAAGTTGGAGGACTCACACCTCCTGGTTTTAAAACTTAATGCAAAGCTACAATCATTAACACAGTGTAGACTGGCTTAAGGAAAGACATATAGATCAATATAAAAGAAGTGAGAGTCCAGAAATAAAGTTTCATATTTATACTCAATTTTTGACAAATATGTTAAGACAACTCAATAGTGAAACTAAAGTTTTTAATAAATGGTACTGGGAAAACTGGAAATCTACATGCAAAGGAATAAAGTTGTACCCATTCCACAAACCATGTACAAAAATTAACTCAAAATGAATCATATACCCAAATATAAGAGCTAAAATTTAAGTGTTAGAAGAAAATAGAGAAGTAAATGTTCATGACCTTGGATTACGTACCTTTTGTTTTAGAGTTCTCTGGTAAAAACAAAATCTGTTTATATACATATATA
>NW_006921609.1:13633778-13653187 GCF_000298275.1 Orycteropus afer afer | reverse complement strand
ATATATATATATATACACACACACACATATACATGTATAAATGTAATGTATTTATAAACAATGTATGTATATGAATGAAGATAGAGAGAGTGGTTTACTTTCAGAGATTGACTCTCACAATTGTGGCTAGAGAGTCCAAAATCCATAGATGCAGAAACAGGCTGAAGACTTCTGCTGGCTCATGGGATTATAGAGGACTTGTTGTTGTTGTTTTGTGCCGTCGAGTCAGACCCGATTCATAGCGACCCCTCCTTGGGTGTCCGAGGCAGTATCACTATGGAAATAGATTGCCCCATCTTCCTTCTGAGGAGTGGCTGGTGGGTTTGAACGACCAGCCTTCTGTTTAGCAGTCAAGTGCCTTAGGCATTATGCTACCAGAGCTCCTTACAGAGGACTAGGAAGTTCAAAATCCATGGGTCAGACAGTAGGCTACAGGCTTGTGCCCCAAGATCTGTAGGTCAGGTGAGAGAGGAGTGTGGAGGAGAGAGAGAGAGCTCTGCTGAAATATCCATTTATAATCTGAAGGAAGATCACACCCTAAGGAAATCCCCTTTCAATTGAATGATTTATCACATGTATATTAAATTATCAAAATGATTACATTACATTGCATTAGATTACATTACGGAATACAAACTAGTGTAGGTTTGGCAAAACTACTGGGAATCATAGGTTAGCCAAAGACACCAAAACCAACTGTTATACCTTCTTAGATGTGTCACCAAAAGCACACATACAACAAATAGTAAAATTGGATTTCATCAAAATAGCAAACTTTTGTGCTTCTAGGATACCAGCAAAAGACAACCCACATTTAGGAAAGAATATTTTCAAATTATATAACTGATAAGGGACTCATGTCCAGAATATAAGGAGATACACGCTGATGGCATAGTGGACAAGGCATCTGGCTGCTAACTAGTAAGTCAACATTCAAACTCACCAGCCACTCCACAGAAGAAAGATGGGACAATCTACTTCCATAAAGATTTACAACTTCAGAAACCCAATGAGGGTCTCTATGTGTCAGAATCGACTCAATGGCTGTGAGTTGCTTTTTTTTTTTAAATTCAAAAATACAAAGAATCTTACCACTAAACAACAAAAAAGAAAAGTAACCTAGTTATAAATGGAAAAAGGATTGGATAGTTATTTCTCCAAAGAAGATATATACAATTCAGCAATAAGTACATGAAAAAATGCTCCTTAAATTAACCTTCAGTGAAATACAAATCAGAGGAGTGGTATCAATGAGATACCACTGCACACCTAGGAGGATGGTTATAGTAAAAAAGACGCACAATACCAAGTGTTGGTGAGTACTTGGAAAATCTTGGAAACCTCATATACAGCTGATGGAAATGTAAAACTGGTAAGCTGAATGCTTGGTCCTCAAAAATTTAAGTATGGAGTTCCCATATGACCTAACAATTTGACTCTGAGAAATATACATGCAAGAAAAGGAAAACTTGTATCTACACAAAAGTTTGTTATAAATGTTCATAATCATCAAAATTAGAATAATAAAAATATTCATTATGAGTAAATAGTGGGTTTTGAATGAATTAGTAGATGAATTATATGTGGCCTATGCATATATTGGAAAAATAATTCATCCATTAAATATAAAATATTGATGCATGCTGTCACATGGATGCACCTTGTAAACATAATGCTATGTGGAAGAAGTCTGTCACAAAAGGCCACACATTGTGTGAAACCATTTACTGAAATTCAAGAATAGGTCATTCTCTAAAGACAATGTATATGTGATTGCTTAGGGCTTAGAGACTAAGGGTAAATGAAGAGTGATTGCTAAAGGTAAGGAATTTCTTTTGCAGGTAATGGAAATGTTCTAAAATTAACTATGGTTATGGTTGCACAACACTGTACATGTACCAGAAACCATTGAATTGTTTTAAATGTTTTAAACCATTGAATTTTAAATAGGTGAATTGTATGGAGTGAATATTACACTAATCAAAAGACACAGTGGGCAACTCCCATATTCATTGCTAACTACATGATGGGGACCATAATTAACACATATTTATTGAGGTAATTCTTTTCTATAAATACCAAAAAGTTGAGGAGCTCTGGTGGTGCTGTTTAAAACTTTGGGCTGCTTGCTAATCAAAAAGTTGGTGGTTCGAACCCACCAGCACTCCATGTGAGAAAGATGAGACAGTCTGCTTCCTGAAGATTTACAGCTTTGGAAAAGCTAAGGAATATTTCTGCTCTGGAGCTCTGGTAGCGTAGTGGCTAAGGCACTTGACTGCTAACCAGAAGGCTGGCGGTTCAAACCCACTAGCCACTCCTCAGAAGGAAGGTTAGGCAATCCTACTTCCATAGTGATACTGCCTCGGAAACCCAAGGAGGGGTCTCTATGAGTCAGGGCTGACTCGACGGCACATAACAACAACAACAACATAGAACTTCTTAACCAAAAAGTTAAGAAGTATTTTCTACTTTTCACTTTCAATGTCCTCAATGATCATTGAAACAAACAGGAACATTTCTCTAAGACACTCTTTATTAGCATATTTACAAGGTGTTCTTATTTTATTTCATTCCTTATACAGTCAATATTCATTTTTATTTACTCACCTTTCCACTTTGGAATATAGGTCCTCAGACTTCTTGTTAGGACTCCAAAATACAGGATTTGCTAACTTAGCCATCTTATTTATCAGCACTGTGTAGTCACAACTTTACTTACAGAAGATAATCTTTCCTCTCTATTCAATGGCACAGGTAGGTATGTGTTGGAAAAAAGGATAATGAATATCTCTTTTGGCTCTATTACTGTCTTTTCATGCCTTTAGATAGTAATGTCTCATTGGTTGATTCAGCTTTGCAAATGAACACTGAGATAGACTGGGACTTTTCTCCTCACTTGATCTGAACAACTGGTTATCAAAAGGGAAATAAACAGAGGAGTTAGAAGCTTGTCTCCATGGTAACTCATTTTGCAATGTCACAAGTATTTCTGTGTACTCTAGACTCATCTGGGAGCTCTGGTGGCATATTGCCCAAGGCATTTGACTGCTAACCAGAAGGCTGGTGGTTCAAACCCACCAGCCACTCCTCAGAAGGAAGGTTGGGCAATCAACTTCTCTAGAGACACTGCCTCAGAAACACAAGGAGGGGGCGCTATGAGTTGGATCCAACTAGATGGCAGTTTTTTTTTTTTTTTTTTTAGTTGTTGTTGTGTTGTTATGTGCCATTGCGTCAGACCTGAATTATAGCGACCACTTTTTGGGTTTCCGAGGTGGTATAACTACAGAAGTAGATTGCCCAATCTTCCTTCCGAGGAGTGGATAGTGAGTTTGAACTGCCAGCCTTCTAGTTAGCAGTCAAGTGCCTTAGGCACTGCACTATAAGAGTTGTTGGAAGAATCTGTGCTTTTCTTTCTTTCTTTTTTTTTTTTTTCTTCAGCAGTTGCATTCAACTTTAGAGAACATGTAGCATCTACCCAGTGGCCTTTAGGATAACCTACATCTCACAATTTACTGAAGTTGAAGAGGGCAGTCATGATCTACCAACTCAAGAAATATGGTCAACATGGTTTGGCCTCTTAGAAATTTGCTGAGACTATTTTATCAGGGTCATCCTACTTTGCACTCTCATTTCATCAGCTCACTCCTCCAGAAATGTGAAACTGCAGAAAAGGGAAAAAAGGTGCCCTGACCCGGGTGCATATCATATAGATTTCTGCTCTATGCCTTGTTAGAAAGACTTCACTAAGGGTAGGAGGCCAAACGCAAACTCATAAACATCGTACTGTTTTCAAGAAACCAAGAAAGCGTGAACGTGTCTGAAAGCTATGTTAAGTATCAATTACCTATGAAAGACTAATTGTGGACAATAGAAATTGCCCAACAATGAGGATAAATATCTGAAGTGGTTGAGGTTTCATAGGAACCTAAAGGATAAATTAATTTGAAAAATATTTCTGGAAAAGAATAATCAATGTGTTGTGACTTTTTAAAAGTATGATGTAGTAGGAACTAATGTGGCTAAAAATTCCATGAAAAAGAAACAATTCCCATATTAAATAATATTTGAAACTACTTTACGTGCTAAGAGAGTTAATAAACATTAATATACATGAGATATACTTTTGAAGTTCTTTTATTCTTTCTCTAATTGTTTTGCTTCTAAACTTGATGATATGTAATTTTGATTTAAAAAAAGGGGAAATAATCAAATTGCTTTATATGCCAAATTTGTTCTTATCTGGTTGCTATGACAATTCCTTTTGACAGTTATTTTTTTCTCTTTTCTCTCTTTTGTGGATTTATCTCTTTTTGATGTTATAAAAAGAGTTTTCTTCAGTAAGGAGTTTGATTTCTTTATGCTTAAAGGATTTGTAAGAAATTGAAAAAAAAACTTGTAGCTAAATTCTCTGCATTCCAGGGTGTTGTGTCTTATTTAAGATTTAAAATAAAAAAAGTTGATGTCCCTTGTCAAAAAAGAATGAAGAAGTTGGTTTTTTGTGGTTAATCTAAATTTTTATTCCCTCCATGTTCTATGGAATAACTTTGCCATTGTTCTGTGCACAAGTTTGTTTCTCTGCCTACTTGATTTTTGCTTTATTATTTTTTCAGAGATTGTGTTAAACAATAACATACTTCACTCATTTCTACTAGTAGAGTGGATTTTAAAAAAGTAAGTACATGACTTTAAGTAAGAAGCCTATACTCTTGGTCTTGGTTTTGCCTCAAAAAATCAAATGTGACCCTGGAAAAATCACCTAATCCTCTCTGAGCTATGACATTCCTTTTTAAAGAGCCTGGGAAACCATAGTGGACCTTACCAGATTTAAAACCATATAACTTTTTAACTGAAATACTTGTTATCTTTTTCTTAAAAGTATTTTTTAAGAATCCCTTTTGTCTTTTATTAAATTGTAATAAGTGAGCTTAGCAAATATTTATTGGTATTTATATATCTAAATATACCAAGCACATAGTCATGTTCCTCCTGATGAACTGAAGTCACATGAATTCTTCCAGAGAAATACTATTAATGAGCACAGAGATATCATTCATGTCTCTGAATAAAGACATCTTTTGCTGATCATTTAAAACAGAAGATGGTAATAATGAGACTGCAGGAAAACAAGTTTGTTCTTTTCGGATATTGCCGAATTTATTGCTTAGATGTTTTATCAAGAAATATTGGCTAGTCCAGCAGTTCTCAAACTTTAGCATTTATCTATTTCACCAGTAAATCTTGTTGACATACCAGGACCTTCTCACATGGTTTCTGATTCAATTTGTCTGGGGTTTCACTTCAGAATAGACATTTAAAATAAATTTCTAGACAATGCTTATATGTCTGGTTCTATCCCTGGATCACTCTTTGATAACCACTGACCTGATCAATCGATGTTGTTAGGTGCTATCGAGTAGTTTCTGACTCATAGCGAGCCCATGCACAGCAGAATGAAACACTGCCCAATCCCACTCCAGCTCCATGATCCCTGCTATATTTGAACCCATCATTGCAGCCACCATGTCAATCCAGCTCATTGAAGGCCTTCCCCTCTTTTGTCAACCCTCCACCTTACCAAGCATGACATCCTTCTCCAGGGAATGGTCCCTTCTTACAACATGACCAAAGTAGGTAAGACGAAGTCAATCGATAGGGCTCTTTAAATTTTTGAGACATTTCCTAAACTGTAGCTAGGTCCTGCTTAAAAGAGTTGCTATGGATTCAGTTACAACTCCTGGAGATCTCATGTGTCAAAGTATAACTGTCCCCCACAAAGTTTTCAAAGGCTAATTTTTTCAGAACTAGTTCATCAGGCTTTTCTTCCTTGGCACTTTGAATAGATTGGAACCTTCAACTTTTTGATTATTAGTTGATGACCTTAACTCTTTATATCACCCAGAAACTCCTGTTTCTGCCTATGCAGGTATAAATAAGTATTTTAGAAACCATACACCAATGTCCACATCACTGTTGTGTTATGTGCTCATTTTTATGTGATTATGTGGATTATACTTTTGTTGAATTTATAAACTACTGTTTATTCTAGTGTCAGTTTTGAAGAAGAAACATGAATTTGTACTTTTTAGAGCCCTATAATTGAGGAGAAAGACAAATTTTGTCTAAGTTTATATACCCTGCACATATGAAAACAAAGGAAGATAATTTATAAAGTGTTATGTTTTTGTATTATGTAACAAATTAATTTTCTGAGAGTTTGTATTATATTTTCTCTAGACATGTATTAGAATTTTAATTGGTCATAATGGAATTTCCATATATAAACAAAAAAATATCTCTTTGTTAATGATAACGGTGTCTTCTGAAAAAGAAAAGCTCTCTGTAGGTGACTTGAAAATAGGTGCATTTTCAGACTTGGGCTCCTACATCCAGAGTTTACACAAGTATCCAGATGCTTCCATATGTCTTGATATTTGGAGCTAAGTATCTCGATCACTTGTATTTACCTTTTCATTCAGGTATTCATATTCTTGCGGTCCCTGAAATGAAAAATCTCATTTGTTAGTCTTAGTCATAATCACTACTCAGAACAGGAAGAGATATTAAATTAAATTTAATATAACCTTCAAAATTATGTTAAAAAATGAGGTCAAAGACATGATGTAAATTTACAAAAATCCCTCAAATTGTGAGTCTTAGCTTCACTTGGCCTTGCCCCTTCTTCGTAATGCTTCCCTAACTTGCATTATTGTCAGATGATAGAATATTTTTCTCTGCTCTCTGCCATTTTACAGAAGAGTCCAAAGACACTGAAATAGACATCAGCTAGCCATGTCAACCCACAGCTTTGTTGTATACTATGTTGTTATTGTTGTTATGTGCCATCAAGTTGGCCCCGACTCATAGCGACCCCTCCTTGGGTTGCCAAGGCAGTATCACTATGGAAGTAGATTGCCCAACCTTCCTTCTGAGGAGTGGCTGGTGGGTTTGAACCACCAGCCTTCTGGTTAGCAGTCAAGTGCCTTAGGCACTATGCTACCAGAGCTCCTGTTGTATACTATAGAAGGTCTAAATCTGATTTAAATGTATTGCAAGTGTGTGGATGTGTTCACAGTTGTACGTGAATTTGTGACCTGATGTTTATATTCATCTCCCTTTAGTAACTTGATCTTTCTTTAATTAATATCACATATTTCACAGTAAGAGTACTCAGTTATATTTATAGTACAGAATTCTTGGCTAATATGAGTTTTAACTCTTCCCATCATGAAGAATGTATCTCTCTCTACCTTTTAAATAAAATCATGGCTGGTCTTTTGACTTGTTTTGGCCAATAGATTATAGCAGAAGTAGCACACAGGTTCAAAGGCCTTGGGCAGCTGCCAGGTGAATAAGCCAAGACAAACCTTCTGGATGACAAGAACCAAAAAAAACAAAAACAAACTCACTGCTGTCTAATCATATCTGACTCACAGTGACCCCTCCTTGGGTTTCTGAGGCAGTGTCACTACAGAAGTAGTTTTGCCTAGTCTTCCTTCTGAGGAGTGGCTGGTGAGTTTGTCCTGTCATCCTTCTGGTTAGCAGTCAAATGCTTTAGACACTGCACCACCAGAGCTCCTTGGGTAATAAGACAAAAGTTTAATTTTTACAGCTGACTTTTAGCCTGCCTCTCAGATTACCTTGCATCTGATCACAGGCTTATGTTTGAGACCCAGCAAGATCAGATAAAACAACTTAATTTAATCCAGTATAAATCGCCAACCCTTAGAATCATGATCTAAATAAATCACTATTGTTTTAGGCCATTAAGTTGTGGGATTGTTTTTATGCAGCAATGCATAACTAGTTTATGCTGTTGTTAGTTGCTGTTGAGCCAGATCCTAGTTATGGTGACTTAATGTATAACAGAACAAAACCTTGCCCAGAGGGGCTCCATCTTTCTGGTCTTTGATATGTTTGGGCCCATTGACGTGGGTATTGTGTCAATCCATTTCATTGAGGATTTTCTTGGTTTTTGCTGACCTTCTAGTTAACTGATGCATATGCCTTCTGAAACAAATTTGTAATTGTCTTTCAATATCTGGTCTTCCCTTTGTTTTAATAATTTGACTCATTGAGTGGTAAATAGGCACATTCTAGTTGTTTTCGTTACCAGGTATGCTCATGTAATCCGACTAATTTCTAAGTAATACATTTTTTTAAAAGTCTGCTTGCCTTCTGTTTTCTTTTCCTACCTTCCTACTGGCTACAATATAGGCATAGAGATGGTGATCCCTACCGTATATAGATGAAACTGATGTTGTTGTGGTTATGTGCCATCGAGTCGGACTCGACTCATAGCGACCTCTCCTTGGGTTTCTGAGGCGGTATCACTCTGGAAGTAGATTGCCCAACCTTCCTTCCGAGGAGTGGCTGGTAGCTTTGAACCACCAGCCTTCTGGTTAGCAGTCAAGTGCCTTAGGCACTACGCTACCAGAACTCCTGATGAAACTGATACTCTAGATAATAAGATTGAAGACGCAAACTCCTGATTGGTTTATAAAGCATAGTCACCTTACTTCCTGGGCTACCACTAGCTTAAACTTTTATGTAAGAAAAAGGGATTATATCTTTTTAAAGTCATTACAAATTTTGTCTTTGCTGAAGAGAATTAATACAATTTCCTTACTTATAAAACATCGAAATATTTTAGGATGAAAATCATTTGTGTAAAAGCATATGAGTGAAATTGATAAAAATGTGATAATATATTTTTTATAAATTCTTTATACACTACACTCACAGTAGAGTAGAATTCCCCAAAAATACTTTCATAGCCATAATTTATCATTTACAATGTCCATGTAGTATGCTAAACACAATATATAGGTTAAAAAAAAAAACAAAAAAAACAACTCACTGCCGTCAAGTCCATCTGACTCATAGTGACCGCTCCTTGGGTTTCTGAGGTGGTATCACTACAGAAATAGATTGCCCAATCTTCCTTCTGAGGAGTGCCTGAGGGTTTGAACCTCCAGCCTTCAGGTTAGCAGTCAAATGCCTTAGGCATTATGCCACCAGAGCTCCCAAATATATATTATCTCTTTTAATTCTCAAAACAAACTTATTAGACTTGGAAATTTATACAAGATAACTAATTTACATGATTTTGTATTTGGACTAAATGATGGAATAGGGTTTGAACTGAAGTCATTCTGGCTTTAAAACCAAAAACTATTAGGTCTTCCAAATTTTACAAAACTTTCCTTGTTATAGAATTTAAATGGTGAAATTCAAGAAAAACATTCTGGGCTGGATGATAGCTGAAATGTTTGTCTAGAACATTATTAAATTTTTATTTTTGCATCTGTTATCTGCATATTTGTTTTGAAAGCCTTTAATTTTCCCAAGTAACTGCCTTAATTCTCCATTTCCCCAATAGTATAATCTGATATGGTTCAAACCCACCAGGCACTCCTCAGAAGAAAGGTTGGGAAATCTACTTCCGTAGTGATACCACCTCTGAAACCCAAGGAGGGGTTGCTATTAGTCGAGTCTGACTCAATGGCACATAACAACAACAACAAAATTTTTCACAGCAGTTATTTTCTACCACCTTAATGAGCATTTGTGAGACAATTGAGAAGCTTGACATTGTGTTTGAAGATAGTAATAATGAGAGTGAAAAACTAGATCAACCATTGTTGGTATGGTTAATTCAATTGTACAAAAATAGCTTTGTGTATTGACAAGGATTAAAACTGAGTAGTCATGGATCGTGAATATGTTGGGTACATCACAGGCAGGGCTCGCTCATAATGTTCTAATCAAATTGTACTGCAAGTGTGTGTCAGCATGTCAAGAGCCACTCCATTTTAGATTGAAATCACATAGCAGCCGGGCATTAGTATGAGGATTATATGTATGTTTATGTACATGTGTGTGTGTATGTTATATATATATATATATATATATATATATATATATATATATATATATATATGTTTTCAGTATACAATCAATCCATCAAAATCTATTGTCTTTGTCTATTAAGAATCACAATGGAATCGCACAATCTGGCACAATTAACTATTCTGTTCAGGGCTTTTCTATTGTGGCAGGTCAGGTTTCTGGAACATTGTCAGAGCTAGGACAGAAGGCATTAACAACACCTGCCGGTGCTGTGAACAAAGGAGTATTGCATTTTTACAGTGGTTTTCATCACAGAGTATCAGTTAGCCTCAAAGGAGAACGCAGAGTTCCTATTCACAGTCCAGGAGAATGCTTCTTTTTTCAAAACTCAGCATGTGACTCACCTATAGTCAATGTCATATGGACTACCCTCCTATTCCAATCCCAGAAGGACAAGAAAAAGTGATTTTCTATGTAACATCTCAAAACCCTTTTGCCCATTGTAAGTGTGAGAGATTGTTCTACATAATCACATCTGGAAGGAATTGTAGAATGTGTAATGTGACTGAATACAAAAATTACTTTCATTTAGAAGGGTATTAGACAGTTCTTATTCAGTTAAGATAAGGACAAGCAGCGATGCAAGCCAAATGGAGCTATTTAAAGGGAGCATGTAGCTGCTTCTCTGGAGAAGCTATATTTTTAGCAGGACAGTCCTCAGAAAACATGATTATTATTTTGACAAAATAGCCTCATTTTCTGTACAAGGATCTGCATGGAAGAATGAGTTATTAATTGATTTTTTTTTAGATTTCTGATTTCTCTAAGCATAGTTCTTCCAGGCAGCTAGTGTTCGTAACTGTTTTAATTTCTCATCATCACATCCATTTCCCTTATCTCAGAAATGTCTAAACATATTCCAAGTATCTTGATAGGGTGTAAAATGCAACCAGACAGGAATATTTTAAATTGTTCAGAGCTGCACAGTAGGAACTGGTGTGCCTTGTGCTGGCTATCTATAGTATGTTGGGCATATTTGGGGTTTTTGTACTTAAACTGAGAATAAAGTTGAGGGTTCAGGCATTGCAGGTGGACTCATCTTAGATCCCTTCTGACCATTTCAATGTAAACAAACAAGAGCCCAGCAGTGAGGAACAGAACAACAGGATCGGCTGTTTGGCATTGCTAGGGCATAGACACAGCTGCCGAGGCTTTGTTTCACAGCATAGAGTAAATCTCAGGAAATTTCCTCATAAAAGACAAAGGACTAGCACAGGGGAGCCTTAAATAAAGGGAATGGAATCTGAAAGGTGTCAGTATAAGTGGTTTTGAACAAAAGAAAATGAAACAATGTTCACCTTAAGAATCTAAATTACACCTTGCTTTTCAAATTAAGTAAAAGGAAAAAAAGAAAACAATTTTTTAAAAAGTACTTCAGTTTAAAGAGAAGATGGATTTTCAAAACCATGAATATTGGGAGAGATGAAAGCGAAAAGAGTAATTTTGATTTGGTGTTCACTAATCTGAAATTATACCCATAAAATGCTACCATTTTCAGTAAATGATGGTACTTTTAAAATTTATTTTATGAATAGTTCCCAGAAAATTAATTATTTAATGCATGCATTTATTGCACATTTATTAAGCATCTATTATGCAAAGGTATTTTATCACCATGAAATATATTAAGGATCCTCCTGTAATTGAAACCTTAGCATTTGTATAGTAAGATTTCTAGGCCTAATTCTATCAAAAGTTACTATGGACTTTGAGTAAATTACATAATTTATCTTAATCTTGATTTCCTCATATTAGTGGAAAGAGATGGACGAAATTATCGTGGACGCCCTTTCCTGCTTTAAGATTCAATGATTTATTATGGTAAACAGCAGTGTCCCAGAAGATCCAGGTTCTACACTCCAGCACGCAGTTTGTATTCACTCTTCTCTTTGAAACCTACTGAATGTATCAATTGTTTAGGCTCTTCTGAGACTTTTAAGCCCCACAATATTATCTGGTTTTAATTCTCACCTTATCCCCTCATGTGCATTTTTTATATGTCTGCGATGAAAGAATTGGAAAACCAATGTATGTCCAATATTGAAACTAGGAAAACAATCAAGTGAAATTCTGTTAATGGCAGGTCAATTTTACAAATACATATTCATTTATTTTACAAATACATCTTACAAATATAGACCAGAATATTTTTTGAATTTTACCATGCATATTTTAGATACATATGTAATATATATTGCATGTTTCTTGATATAAAAGACATTGGGTATTTTTATAGTAGCTTATTGTTTAATTTGCATGCCTATCTACTTCTGTAGTGATACCACCTCAGAAACCCAAGGAGGGGTCTTTATGAGTTGGGTCCAACTCGACAGCACATAACAGCATCAACAACAACATATTCTGAACTGTTTTGGAATAATGATGCTACTGAAATTTAAATAACTTAACTCCACAAGGTAAAATGATTGAAACCAGAGCAGATCTAAGCATGCCCCCTTCTTTATGTTTTCTATTGTTTATTTTTTCTATTGCATGTATTAAATAATGGGATATATACAATAAATTTGTGCAAGAGAAATTAAAACCTTTAAAAATATTGTTACCTGACAAAATACATAAACAATCAAGAATCTCCAAAATCCATAAATCATCATTGAGGCAACTATGGTATTATTACTATCCTCTATTACAATAAAAGGAGCTCTGGTACCATAGTGCCTAAGGCACTTGACTGCTAACCAGAAGGCTGGTGGTTCAAACCCACCAGCTACTCCTCAGAAGGAAGGTTGGGCAATCTATGTCCACAGTGATACTGCCTCAGCAACACAAGGAGGGGTCGCTATGAGTTGGGCCCAACTCGACGGCACACAACAACAACATTACAATAAAAATACTCTCTTGTCTCCTAATCCAAGATTCAGGCTGCCAAGACATCACAGTTTACTGATCCAAACCTAGGATTGATGTGTGTTATTTTAAATGATCTTCAGTGTTTGCAATAGTGCACTATTAAAAAGCATACCATTATTTTTGAAAAACCTTTTAGAATAATTCAATCATTTAGATGTTTCTGTTATAGAATTCTGGATAAATATTTGCTCTTGTCATTCATGTTTATATTTTACTTCAAAAACACAGCTTAGGGTGTAAGTTCATAACTGATTAAATTCTCTTGTCATATTCAGTGTAAGACTTCCTGAAAAATGGCTGCTCAATAAATGTGGTTGGTGTGACAAAGATTTTTCAAGATACTATTGCTTGGCTTTTATTTTCTCCTTTTTTTTCCCATTTGGAACTAGTTAAGGCTTCAGATGTAAACAAGTAATCATTTTGACCTACTGAGAGTAAGTTGGAAATTTAGCTTAAGGAAAATTTTGATAATTTGTTCTGAAAGAAAATTACTTTATGAATATTCAAAATGCATTATGTGACTATTTGAGAGACTCAGTTAATTTACAAAGCACTGATACATATAATAATTTACAAAGCTGTTTTTGGAAAACACAAGCTAGTGGCTGAATTGCTGAGAGTACAGCTAGTTAGTAAATGCTGCAAACTACAAAGGAAACAGCAAACAGTGATGCCCAACATTTCATTTTGTACTCATAACTTTTTTTTTTTTTTTTAGAGCAGGCAATAATCATAGAAATCGAGGGTGGCATAGTTATCGAATTACCAGTTTTACTGCTTCAGTAGGAGTAGCTATAGATGCTAAATGCTAAAGACTATATGACCTTTCCTTTCTCCAAGCATTCAGAAGCAGAATATTCATGACTCATGCACTATCAGATACCCATTGACACAGATATCTTCATATCAGTTAAATAGATGGGAGAAAGAAACATATGGTTAAAGATGAATAATAGAATGACATATTAATTTCAAGGGTAAGGAACAAGCGCTCACTAGAAGCAAATGGTCTAATGGTATTGGTGAAGAATTATGTCTTGAAATATTAATTTATATTTGGTCTCTCTCTTGCTATTATTTTTACCCTCTCCAACTCAAGCAAGTAACTAGGCAGGGAAGGCTTGAGAGAAAATAGATATAAAAATGTGCTTGAAGTTAATTGTTATTGCTGTTGAAAAGACTATTCCAGGATCTCTGGAGTAAAGGGAAGAGAGGGGAAAAAGAGTTGTGAGCAACAAGAGGAGATAATTCTTGCAAACTGGAAAAAAGCTAGCTGTCAAACAAGTTCCACAAATGGCAGAGATATATACCTCAATCTGTGACAATCCCCAAGTGAGATGATAAGACCCCAGATGGCTGTGTTGGGTATGAGGTGAGTAGTATATTAAGAGGCAGAACTCTAGGCATAGAAACAACCAAAACATGTCTATTTCTCAAGCATGGAAGAAGCAGGTCACTAGAAGAGATTAACAGGGACAAAAGGCATCATGATGACAACTAATGTGGGGAGATAAGGGAATATTTGGTGGTAAGGTGGTTGCTGCTCTGCTTTTGTGCCATGTGAAATCCAGAAAACTCTGCACAAACATAGGATGGGGAGAAAAAAACAGTAATGACTAAGAATGAATTGTTTACCACTTTTTGTGTTCACACAAAGGATAAGATAAATATATTATAAAGTAAACACTTGATTTCATAGACCTGAATTTGTATTTGTCCCTATGCCTAACTGGAATAGAGATCCAGGAAACCAGCCATATGAATTACATATTTCAGATCAGACATATTGAGGCAAAACAGTGTCTAGAGGAGCTTCATTGAAAAGAGGATATGTTCACATTTGAAATAAGCCACTCATGGAGCTACCTGACAATGGTGATGTGCAAAGTCAAGGTTAATGCTACCTTTCAGCAATTTCAAATTCATGTCTCTTGGAGGATTAAAATCCAGATGATGATGATTCTTAGAAGCCAAACATTCTATACAACTATTATAATACTATGCAGATAGAATAATTCATTTACTGATCTGCTTGTGTAGCTATAGTTTTCATATGCTCTGATATAAATATCAGTTATTTAGAGAGGAAATGATCATGAAGTCATAGGCTACTGATAGTTAGGAATTTAAATATGTCTAATGCTCCCCACAGCCAAAACAGAAGTTATCTTGACAATATCTCTGATAGATAGACACCTCGCATCTCTTTGACTGTTGTTGTTATTGTTAGATGCCTTTGAGTTGGCTCTGACTCATAGTGACCCCAGGTACAATAGAATAAAACACTGTGTAGTCCTGCACCATCCTCACAATCTTTGTTATGCTCGGACCCATCATTGCAGACATGGTGTCAATCCATCTCGTTAAGGGTCTTCCCCTTTTTGGCTGATGCTTTCTGTTACTAAGCATGGTACCCTTCTCCAGGGAATAGTCCCTTCTGACAAAATGACCAAAGTGAGACAAAGTTTGGCCATTCTCAGTAATAAGGAGTATTCTAGCTATACTTCTTCCAGGACAGATTTGTTCTTTCGGCTGGCAGCCCTTAGTATTTTCAGTGTTGTTCACTAACACCACAATTCAATGGTATCATCTCTTCTTTGATCTTTCTTATTCATTGTCCAACTTTCACATGAATTTGAAGCTATTGAAAACACCATGGCTTAGGTCAGGTGCACCTTAGTCTTCCAAGTGATATCTTTGCTTCTTAATACTTTATAGAGATCTTTTGCAGCAGATTTGCCCAGTGCAACAGGATGTCTGATTTCCTGATTGCTTCTTCCATGGGTGTTGACAATGAATCCAAGCAAAATGAAATCCCTGACAACATCAATCTTTTCTCCATTTATAGTGATGTTGCTTATTGATCCAGTTGTGGAGATTTTTATTTTCTTTATGGTGTGATATAATCCATACTGAAGACTGTAGTCTTTGATCTTCATAAGTAAGTTCTTCAAGTCCTCTTTGCTTTCAGTAAGCAAGGTTGTGTCATCTGCTTATCTCAGGTTGTTAATGACACTTCCACAAATCCGGAGGCCATGTTCTTCACAAAGTCCAGCTTCTTGGGTTATTTGCTCAGCATACAGATTGAATATATTTGGTGAAAGGATACAACCCTGATATACATCCTTCCTGGTTTTGAACTATGCAATTTCTCCTTGTTCTGTTTGAACAACAGCCTTTTGGTCTATGTATAGGTTCCTCAGGAGCACAATGAAGTGTTTTGGAATTCCCATTCTTTGCAACATTATCCATAATTTGTTATGATCCACACAGTTGAATGCCTTTGCATAGTCCATCAAACACAGGTAAACATCTTTCTTGTATTGTTTGCATTTCTGGCTGTTCCCTGTCAATATACTGCTGCAACCATTTTTAAATTATCTTCAGCAAATTTTTTTGCATGTGATGTTAATTATATTGTTTGATAATTTCCACATTCTGTTGGATCTCCTTCCTTGGAATGTGCACAAATGTGGATCTCTCCCAGTCAGTTGGCCAGGTAGCTGTATTCCAAATTTCTTGGCATTAACATGTAAGTGCCTCCAGCGCAGCATCTGTTTGTTGAAACATCTCAAAGGGTATTCCATCAATTCCTGGAGACTTGTTTTTCAACAATTCTTTCAGTGCAGCTTGGACGTCTTCCTTCAGTACTATTAGTTCTTGGTCACATGTTACCTCCTGAAATAGTTGGATGTTGACCAATTCTTTTTGTTACAGTCACTCTGTGTATTCCTTCCATCTTCTTTTGATGCTTCCTGCATCATTCAATATTTTGTGCATAGAATTCTTCAATATTGCAAGTCAAAGCTTGATTTCTTTCTTCAGTTCTTTCAGCTTGAGAAATGCCAAGTATTTTCTCTTTTGGTTTTTTAACTCCAAGTCTTTGAACATTTTATTATAATACTTTACTTTGTCTTCTTGAGCTGCCCTTTGAAACCTTCTATTCAGTTCTTTTATTTCAGCGTTTCTTCCATTCACTTTAGCTACTGTATGTTCAAGAGAAAGTTTCAGAGTCTCTTCTGACATCTATTTTGTTCTTTTCTTCCTTTCTTGTTTTTTTAATGACAATTTGCTTTCCTTATGTGAGATGTTCTTGATGTCATCCCACAATTCATCTGGTCTTTGGTCACTGGTGTTCAATGTGTCAGATCTATTCTTCAGATGGTCTCTAAATTCAAGTGTGATATAATCAAGTTTGTATTTTGGCTCTCATGGACTCATTTTAATTTTCTTCAGTTTCTACTTGAGCTTGCACATGAGCAATTGGTGGCCTATTCCACAGCTACACCTGGCCTTGTTTTGATTGATGACATTGAGCTTCTCCATCACCTCTTTCCACAGATGTTGTCAGGCTAATTTCCATGTATTGCATCTGGTGAGGCCCAGGTGTATAGCCTCCATTTATGTTGTTGAAAAAAGGGATTTGTAATGAATAAGTCATTAGTCTTGCAAAATTTCATCATGCAATCTCCAG
This sequence comes from Orycteropus afer afer, assembly GCF_000298275.1. Taxonomy (NCBI): domain Eukaryota; kingdom Metazoa; phylum Chordata; class Mammalia; order Tubulidentata; family Orycteropodidae; genus Orycteropus; species Orycteropus afer. The sequence goes on along the minus strand of NW_006921609.1, from coordinate 13,635,933 downwards.
CATCATTTCTATCATCAGAGCTGTATTTTCCACCTACCAGAAATTCTTCTTTGTTTCCAACTTTTGCATTGCAAACATCAGTAATAATCAATACGTTTTGATTGCATGTTTGGGAAAGTTCAGATTGCACAAGTTGATAAAGGCCTTAAATTTCTTCCTCTTTAGCTTTAGTAGTTGGTGCATGCATTTGAATAATAGTCGTATTAATTTGTTTTTGTGGGCGTATGGATATTATTAATATTGCACTTCAGGATAGATCGTGAAACATTCTTTTTGACTATGAATGCAACATCATTCCTCTTTAATTTGTCATTCCTGGCATAACAGATCATATGATTGTCTGATTCAAAATGGTCAATGCCAATTCATTTCTGGTAGCACAGTGCCTAAGGATTCAAGCCCACCAGCCACTCCTCGGAAGGAAGATGGGGCAATCTACTTCCATAGAGATAATGCCTTGGAAACCCAAGGAGGGGTCGCTATGAGTCAGGTATGACTCAATGGCACATAACAACAACAACAACAATAATCCATTTCAGCTCACTAATACCTAGGATATCTCTCTTTATACATTCCATTTCATTTTTGACAATTCTCAATTTTCTTAGATTCATACTTCATACATTCCATGTTCCAATTATTTATGGATGGTTGCAGCTGTTTCTTTCCATTTTGGGTTGTGTCCATCAGCAAATGAAGGTCCTGAATGCTTTATTCCATCCACCATTAAGGTTGACTCTACTTTGGGGAGGCAGCTCTTCCTCATTCCTCTCTTGAATACCTTACAACCTGAGGGGCACCATATCAGACAGTGTTTCTTGGCACTTCGTAAAATTGTACAGTAATATATTAGAGTGTTTTACTACTTTTCATAAAGTCTTCAGTGGCCAGTTTTTTCAGAAGTGGATGGCCTTGTCTTTCTTCCCAGTTTTTCTTCATCTGGAAGCTCAGTTGAAATCTGTCCCCCAAAGGTGACCCTCCTGGTATTTGAAATTCAGGTGGCATAGCTGCCAGTCTCACAGCAACACACAAGCTACCACAGTATGAAAAATTTATGGTCAAGTGGTAGATATCTTTGACCAGCAAGTAGTAAAATATTACAAGAAAAGGATTAGAAGTTCTTAGCCTCCCAAACATCTCCTATAAAATGGGGCACCTAGGACTTCTAGTGCAAGGGACACTTAAATGGAATAACTTACAAGTGTCAGACTCTAGATTTTTTTTTTTTTTCCCATTCTAGCCATCACTTTCATTTACCTGTGTTCTGTTTGGGATTTTACAATGTGTAATGATATTGTGTTACATCATACAGGAATGTACTCCCACTTAAAAATGACATATGTTCAAAATTTTAGTTTCTATAAATGAAGTGCTTATTTCCTTCAGAAATTATAAAATTAGAAATATTTTGGTAAAATATTTCAAAAAATATTTCAGTGAAGAGGTCATAACATTATTTGTTCTATTCTCTTCTATGTTCTGTATTCTTGTTTGAGCTATCCCATTAAGTGATTTACAGATATATCAAAGAAAGTTAATAATTTTATCCCACTTCTAGGTCATCTTCAGATTTTATTATACATAATAGAAAATATCCCTATACATTTTTTCTTTATCCATTAGTGAAAATTGGGAAAACATTATTTTCCTGTTACTGTATATGTCTATATTTGATTTAAGTAATATGATAATTGTGTGGTTAAGGCATTATTATGCTGTTGGCATAAAAGTAAGGAGGTCACTCTCTTGTTTCAATATGATTATATTGTTAAATATATGAGGTGAATCCTGCCTGACAGTAACATAATTCATTAGTTATCACACTCTTTGTACAGTCCATTGGCCATGATTAAGGCCAGGTCTTCAGATTAAAGACTAGAATTAAGATGAGCTATGAACTGTCTCTAAGGTCACAATGGAAATGGGGAAACAAAATGACAGCAGCAGATTGGTGAAAATAAACAACAACAACAACAACAACAACAACAACCACTTTCCAAGATAGTCAAGCAGCCAGAAAGGATGAAAGCCAAGTGTAACAGTTAAGGTTGTGTGTCAAGTTGGAAGGGCCATGATTCTCATTGGTTTATCAGTAATGATGTAATCATTCCTCATTATGTGATCAGATATAATGTAATTACTTCCATGATGAGAT
>NW_006921609.1:13614952-13633413 GCF_000298275.1 Orycteropus afer afer | reverse complement strand
CCTGAGTCAACAACCTGCTATCATACCTGCAGGTCTTGGATCTGTCAGCCCTTGCAGCTACATGAGTCAAGAGAAGCCTCTAGCTTGATGTCTGACTCATGGACTTGGGAATTGCCAGTTGCTGCAAATGCAAGAGCCATTTCTTATATATACATTTTCTCTCTCTCTCTTTGTCTCTCAGCATCACTGGCTTTGCTTTTCTGGAGACCCCAGCCAAACATACCAAGAAAGGTGTCTTTGAAGTTTTAATAGATTTTCATGGCTAAAGGATAACTGATGTTGAATCAGAGGTATACTTTGTTTTGGATATTTTTAAAATGTTATTAGGTGAAGTTTACAGAGAAAATTAGCTTTCCATTCAACAATTCATTACTGTAAGTTATTTTTAGCAATTTTGGGCATCAATTGCTGTTTGTTCCTTGCATTTTCAGGATTTGTTTCTACTAACTACAACATTAAAATAATTTCTCAATAAATACAACCAGTACAACATCTTGATATGTTAGCTTTTGAATATTTTGAATATTAATTTTTATTCATGGAGCATAAATACAGTTTTTCCTTTGTTAGAAATTGTTCTTCTTTAGTCTTCAAAGGCTGATCCATGATGTAGCACCAAATCAAATCAATAGCATTAAGAAGTAAAAGTTTATCTCCTAGAGGTACCCATGAGAAGGATATGTCCATGTGTCAGAAGACTGTAAACTGATAAAGTAATTTTTCATAGTTTAAATAGTTTAGGGAATTCCTTATTATTCAATAAAATAATTTAAAGGAATTTTAACAACACTGAGTAAAATAGAACATGAAAAGGTACAATGCCTGACACAAGTATTAAATATTGTTGCTGTTATTTTTTATTTCTATTTGATTAAAAGAAAGAGGAAAGATGCAAGAATATTTGCATAGTTAATAAGAAGGCAACAACATATATGTTTTTTTCATTTCCTGGCATTGTGAGAGCCATTTGAGAGTAATGATGAAGAATATTTGCAGCTGTACTAGAGAGCTATACTGTAGTATCAACAAAATGACAACCTTTGCCTTCATAGTTCATCTTTCAAAGGTTAAGGATATTACCAATAACTACTAATGAGGTATTTGAGGTGTGTCCAAAATTTCCATAAACTTGTTTCCCCACTCACATAATGTAGCAAATAGCTCAGGAGGGTATGGTGAAAGGGAAATGAGGACATGCAAGAGTTCAGTAAACATTAGATGATGGAATCTGGTTGTACATTTTGGCTTAAATTATACAGTTGCCAATGATGAGAAAAAGCATTCATTGAGCTCATGTCAGGAAGTCATTAGGCATCTTTGTTGTTAGTTACTCCTAAAGAGTAAGAGAGGTGGTATCTTTTGACCTTCTCTAACTACATAAGAAGAAGACAGAATCCCCAGCAGCAGCCCAAGGCCTGTTCCTAGGAGACCAGACATGCTGCCACCATCCAGCCTTCTTACCAACCTTGACACCAATTGTCTCTCCTATGGCACCCACCACCTCTGCTGGGTTCACTAATTCACTGCTCTGGCCACACAGAACTCACAGATTATGGAGTTTATTAGGGAAGCAACAGGCTACAATTCAAATTCAGGAACACATTCTGGGTATAGTTCTTCAGTCAGGACAGTCTCCCCTCTGCTGTGCCCTCAGACTGCCACTCTGTCCTTGACTTTTTACATTAGTGAACTGATACTATATTTGTCCTTGTGTGATTGACGTATTTCACTCAGCATAATGTCCTCCAAGTTCATCCATGTTATGCAGTATTTTGCAGATTCTACATTATTTTTAGTGTTGCATAGTATTCTTTTGTAGAAATGCCACTTTGGCCCTTGGATTCTTGGCCAGGCCTCTGCCTCTGTGGATGAGGTAAGCCTGACATTCTGTTTCATGCCTCTTGGTTTCATTGCCGCCATCTCTCAGCTGGGTGTCTCTCTCACCCGGGCATCTCTTTCTCAGTTGGGCTTTTTTCTCTTAGCCAGGCATCTCTTTCTCAGCAGCACATCTCTCTCAGCTGGCAGTCAGATTCCTTCTGCCTCTAGGAGGTTTCATTTTGAGCCTGGCTGAGAGGCAAAACTAACCAATCCCAACATCAGAGTTCTACACACCTGAGAGAGAGCAAACCTTTCCAGAAGTTTAATTCTTGCTGCTCCAACAGAAATATCCCAGGTGGATGACTCTAACAATCAGGAGTTTAAATTGCATAGTCCCACCTGGTAATCCAGTAGGAGTTACAAAGACCATGGCTAGAAAGCTATACCATGTGGTTTACTATACCACAGTTACCTTAGAAGACAAATGTAAATTGGTAATAAAGATTTGCTTTAAATCATAGCATATATTAAATAAAGTTAGATCTAAGAAAATATTTCATAAATGCATCACTTAATAATTATAAACATCTTAAAATAAACCCCCTAAACTCCAAACAGAAATTATCTTTGAATGTGAAGGAATCTGGTGTTCTTATTCAAGGATCAAAGAGTGGCAAGTGTCATCAACAAAACTAATTGAGGGAAAAAGTTCAAGGGTGAGAAATGAAATAGAAGCCCAGTTGATAGATAAAATAATGTGCTCCCAGATAGATAAAACACAGTACACTCTGTTAAATCTGAGTTTCAGACAAACAAGTATTTTTAGTATAAGTATGTCCAAAGAAAGTTGATAGAACACAATGTGAAAATTATTGAACAATGCCATTAATATCAGATCCAAGTAAAATTTTGCTGAATATAATTAAAAAGTGATTGTAGCAGTACAGCAACAAGGAACTGCTAGAAATTCAAGCCAGATTCAAAAGAGAATATGGAACAAGGGGTATTACAGCTGATCTCAGCTGAATCTTGGCTGGAAACACAGAATACCAGAAAGATGCTTACCTGTGTTTTGTTGACTATGCAAAGACATTCAACTATGGGGATCATAACAAATTATGGATAACATTGCAAATAATGGGAATTCCAGAACACTTCATTGTGCTCATATGGAACCTGTACATTGACCAAGAGGAAGTCATTTGAACAGAACAAGAGGATACTGAGAGGTTTAAATTCAGAAAACTTGTGTCTCGAGGTTGCATCCTTTCACCATATTTATTCAATCTGCAGAGAGTAGCTAAAGCAAATGGAAGAAATGACCAGATAAAAGAGCTGAACAGATTTCAAAGAGCAACTCGAGCAGACAAAGCCAATTACTATAATGAAATGTTCAAAGATCTGGAGTTAGAAAACCAAAGGGGTAGAACATGCTCAGCATTTCTCAAGCTGAAAGAATTGAGGAAAAACATTAAGTCTCAAGTTGCAATAGTGAAAGATTCTATGGGCAAAATATTGAATGATGCAGGAAGCATCAAAAGAAGATGGAAGGAATACAGAGTCATTGTACCAAAAAGAACTGGTAGATCTTCATACATTTCAGGAGGTGGCATATGATCAAGAACCAATGGTATTGAAGGAAGAAGTCCAAGCTGTACTGAAGGAAATGGCAAAGAACAAGGCTCTAGGCATTGATGGAATACTCACTGAGATGTTTCAACAAATGGATGCCCAATGGAGGCACTCACTCAGTTATTCCAAGAGATTTGGAAGACAGCTAGTTGGCCAGCTTACTAGAAGAGATCCATATTTTTACTCATTCCAAAGAAAGGTGATTCCACAGAATGTGGAAATTATCAAGCAATATCATTAATATCACATGCAAGCAAAATCTTACTGAAGAGAATTAAAAAATGGTTGCAGCAGCATATTGAAGAGAAATTCCAGAAATGCAAGCTGGATTCAAAAGAGGAAGTGGAATAAGGGATATCATTGCTAATGTCAGATGGATCTTGGCTGAAAGCAGAGAATACCAGAAAGATGTTTACTTGTGTTTTTTTGACTATGCAAAGGCATTTGATTGTGTGAATCATAACAAATTACAGAGAACATTGAGAAGAATGGGAATTCCAGAACAGTTATTGTACTCATGAGGAACCTGTACATAGATGAAGAGGCTGTAATTCAAACAGAACAAAGGAACTGGTTTAAAATCAGGAACTGGTTTAAAATCAAGAAGAGAATGTGTCAGTGTTGTATCCTTTCACTATACTTACTCAATCTGTATGATGAACAAATAATCTAAGAAGCTGGACTATATTAAGAAGAACGTGGCATCACGATTGAAGGATGAATCATTAACAACCTGCAATACACTGACGACACAACTTTGCTTGCTCAAAGTGAGGATAACTTGACACACTTACTGATGAAGATTAAAGAGTACAGTCTGCAGTATGGATTACATCTCAATATAAAGAAAACAAAAATCCTTACAACTAGACCTACAAGCAGCATCATGATGAATGGAGAAAAGATTGAAGTTGTCAAAGACTTCACATTGCTTGGTTCTATAATCAATGCCAATGGAAGCAGCAGTCAGGACATCAGATGATGTATAGCACTGCATATGGGCTGCAAAGGACCTCCTTGAAGTGCTGAAGAGCAAAGATGTCTTCTTGAGGACTAAGGGGCACCTAACACAAGCCATGGTATTTTCAATTGCCTCGTATGCATGTGAGAGCTGGATAATTAATAAGGAAGACTGAAGAAAAGTAGATGCTTTTGAGTTGTTGTGCTGGTAAAGAATGCTGGAAGTGCCATGGACTGCTAAAAGATCTAACAAATCTATCCTGGAGGAGGTGCAGCCACAATGCTCCTTGGAAGAGAGAATGGCCAGACTTCGTCTCACCTACTTTGGTCATGTTGACAGAAGACACCATTCCCTGTAGAAGGATGTCATGCTTGGTAAGGTGGAGAGTCAACAAAATAGGTGAAGGCCCTCAAACAGATGGATTGATACAGTGCCTACAGCGATAGGCTCAAGTATATAGAAAGGATCATGGAGCTGGTGCGGGACCTGGCGGTGTTTTGTTCCGCTTTTCATTGGGTTACTATGAATTGGAGATGACTCGACAGCAACTAACAACAATAACAACATTCAATCTGCATGGTGAGCAAAAAATCTGAGAAGCTTGACTGTATAAAGAAGAATGTGGCATCACATTTGGAGGAAGAGTCATTAACAGCCTGTGATATGCAAATGACACAACCTTTCTTGCTGAAAGCAAAAAGGACTTACTGTTGAAGATTAAAGATTATAGCTTTCAGTATGGATTACACCTCAACATAAAGAAAATAAAAATCCTCATTAGTGGACCAATAAGCAACATCATGATAAATGGAGAAAAGAATGATGTTGTTGCATTTTGCTTTACTTAAATCTACACTCAACACCCATGGATGCAGCAGCCAAGAAATCATTGGGGAAATCTACAAAAGACTTCTGTAAAGTGTTAAAAAGCACAGATGCTACTTTGAAACTTAAGGTGTGCCTGACTCAAGCCATGGTATTTTCAATAGCCTCATTTGCACGTGAAAGCTGAACAATGAAAAAGGAAGAAGAGAGAAGTTTTGATATCTTTGAATTATGGTGTTGGTGAGAAATTTTGAACGTATTTGAACTGCCAAAAGGACTAACAAATCTATCTTGGAGTAAGTATAGCCAGGCTGTTCCTTAGAAATGAGGATGGTAAGACTTCACCTCTCATAATTTGGACATGTTATCGATAGGAACTCTGGTGGTGTAGTGTCTAAGGCATTTGACTGCTAACCAGAAGGTGGATGGTTTAAACCCACCAGCCACTCCTCGAAGGAAGATTGGGCACTCTACTTCCATAGTGATACTGCCTAAGAAACCCAAGGAGGGGTCGCTATAAGTTGGATCCGACTCGACAGCAGTGAATTTGGTTTGGTGTGGTTTTATCAGTGGGAACCAGTCCCTGGAAAAAGACATCATGCTTCGAAAATTAGGATATTAATTAAAAAGAGGAAGCTCCACAATAAGATATATTGACACGGTGGCTGCAGCACTTGGCTCCACATAGCCGTGACTGTGAGGATGGCACAGGACCAAGCAGTGTTTTGTTATATTGTATATAGTGTTGCTGCGAGAGGGAACCCGACTGGAATGCTGCTAATACCAACATGTCCAATTCAATATTGAATGGGTTGTTGTGTGTTGTTGAGTCAGTTCTGACTCATTGCAACTCTGTAAGACAGAGTAGATCTGCCACCTAGGGTTTTATAGGCTTTCAATCAAAGCAGATTCCCAATTCTTTTCTCTAGCAAGCCATTGGTGCTTTTGAGCCACCAACCATTCAATTTGTGGCCAAGTCCTCAACCATTGCTTCACCAAAGCTCCTTCTTTGGAAAGTTCCTTATTTAGTTACCTTTACTAAAAACATGCTTTATGTCTCATGCATTCATTGTGACCTATTATTGAAAAACATTATTCAATGATTATATAAGATTCAAATTTAACTGAGAATTCTGTATTTCATTTGTTAAATTTGACAGGAGGTACATGAGACTATGTGGGAATTGCAGTGTGTCTCCAAATGGTCCTTTTTTCTGCCACATATTCAACATATTGTATTGATCCTCAAACATGCCCTGGAAAAAAACCCTAGTGCTTTCTCAGGAGAGAGCACAGAAGATAGCATCTGGAAAACTAGCTCTCCAATGTAACCTTTGTTTTTAGTTCACAATACAGACTAGGACCTATTGCACAAAATGCCACTTCAGCCTATTGATTTCCATACTTTTGTTCCTTTGCATATACCATTTACTTATATTGGATTTCCAGAAACATTCACTTTAGCTTATATGAATCCTATTTTCCATCAAGGCCAGACTTGCCCTTTTGTTCTGCTGGAAGACTGAATATATAACTATCATTTAAATTGAGATACTTTTGAGAGTGAAAGTATGTCATATTAATAATTGCCCTAGGAAAATAGGCATAAATTGGAACTCTTTCATTCAAACTGTGTCATATGGCCACCCTATTTATGGACACATTACTGATCACTTCTGCTCATGGGAGTATCATTCCACCACAGACTACCTATAGCACTGATTATAGCAAGCAATTTGCCATTTGGCATATATTGCCTTATTTTTATAATTATCTTTTATATGTGAGGCATTTGTGTAATTTCTTGCATTAGTGTCAAAATTTTGAAACCAGTGATTATCTTACATTCTATCTAATTCCAGTGTTGTTATATTTCAAACCTGTTGTTGTTAGATGTTGTCAAATTGGCTCCAACTCCTAGAGACCCTATGTACAACAGAAAGAAACACTGCCTGGTCCTGTGCCAGCCTCACAATCCTTGATATACATGAGCCCATTGTTGCAGTCACTGTGTCAGTCCATCTCATTGAGGGCTTTCCTTTCTTTGCTGACCCTCGACTTTACCAAGCATGATATCCTTCTTCAGGGAATGATCCCTTCTGACAACATGACCAAAGTAGGTGAGATGAAGTCTGGCCATTCTTGCTTCCAAGGAGCATTCCAGCTGCACTTCCTCCAGGACAAAATTTGTTCACTCTTTTGGCAGTCCATGGTACTCTCAGTATTCTCCAACACCATAACTCAAAAGCATCAATTCTCCTTTGATCTTCCTTGTTCATTGTCCAGCTCTCACATGCATATGAGGTGACTGAATATACCATGGCTATGGTTAGGTACACAATAGTCTTCAGGAGATATCTTTGCTCTTCAGCACTTGAAAGAGGTCTTTTGCAACAGATTTGCCCAGTGCAATACATCATCTGATGTCTTGACTGCTGCTTCCATTGGCATTGATTGTGGAACCAACTAATATGAAATCTTTTTTTGTGTGTGTGTGTGTGTGTGTGTGTAATATGAAATATTTAACAGGTTCAGTCTTTTCTTCATTTTTTGTGATGTTGCTTATTGGTCCAGTTGTGAAGATTTTCATTTTCTTTGTTTTTTTTTTAATAAAATGCATGTTATTGAAATATAATTTATGTACAGTGAAATACACAAAACTAAAGTGATATAGATCAATTTTTTTTTTTTTTTTGCCGTGTTCCTTCCCCTCCCCTCCACCTCTGGCCACCAACAAAGGAAATTTTCCTCCATATATAAACCTTTCCTTAACCCTCCACAATAACGAACTAATACTATATTTGTCCTTCTGTGATTGACTTATTTCACTCAGCATAATGTCCTCCAAGTTCATCTCTGTTATGTGGTGTTTTGCAAACTCCACATTATTCTGTAGTACATTCCATTGTGTGTATGTGCCATAGTTTGGTCATCCACTCTTCTGTTGATGAGCATGTAGGTTGTTTCCATCTTTTCGCTATTGTAAATAGTGCTGTGATTAACCTGGGTGTGCATATATCTGTTCCTGTCCTGGCTCTCACTGCTCTAGGATATATACCTAGTGTTCTGGTTACCTAGTGCTGCTCTGACAGGAATATACCACAAATGGAATGGCTTAAACAAATAAGAGTTTATTCTCTTACACTTTGGGAGGCTAGAAATCCAAGTTCAAAGTGCTAGGATCTAGGGGCTGGGTGAAAGCCCCTCAACTTTGGGGTTCAGCTCTACCTCCTGCTCCCAGACTACTGGAGCTAGAGGCTTTTCTTCACTCAGACAGCTGCTAGCTGCTAAGGCTAACAAGCCCAAAGTTGACAAAGAGGCACAGTCCCGATGTTACCAAACCACACTACAGGTCATTAATTTAAGTCCATTTTAAGTTCCAAGGTTGGCAGAGCATGGCAGGCTGCTGAACAATGACACAGCTAAATGCAGGGTCGAAGTGTACCATAAGCTAGAGACTATCCCCAAGTGCACTCCTTATATATAGGAAGCAGATCACATCCGTAAGGCAGCTACTCAGCTGCTCACAGTAGATTCCACCATGGAGTTGTTTACTAGTCTCATCATGGGGAATTACTACCACCAGGTGCCCAGCCACTCAACTAGGCCCAGCCAAGCTGACATATAAATTTAACTACCACACCTAGTAATGGGATTTCTGGTCAAATGATATCTCCAATTCCAGCTTTCTAAGGAATCATCATAGTGGTTCATTTCACAGTCCCACCAGCAATGTATGAGAATCCCAATCTCTTCACACTCCCACATTTGTTGTTTTCTGTCTCGTTGAACCTTGCCATCAGTGCTGGTGGGTATCTCATTGTTGTTTTGATTTGTGTCTCTCTGATGGCCAATGAGGAGCTCTGGTAGCATAGTGACTAAGGCATTTGACTGCTAACCAGAAGGCTGGTGGTTCAAACCCACCAGGCACTACTCCTCAGAAGGAAGTTTAGGCAATCTACTTCTGTAGTGATACTACCTCAGAAACCCAAGGAGGGGTTGCTATGAGTCAGATCCAACTCAATGGCAGTGAGTTTGGTTTTTGGTTTGATGGGAGCATCTCTTCATGTATTTCCTGGCCGCCTGAATATTCTCTTCGGTGAAGTGTCTATTCATGTCCTCTGCCCATTTTTCAATTGGATTATCAATACCTTTGTTGTTGAGGCTTTGGAATTTTCTATAAATCTTACAGATAAGTCCCTTGCCAGATATGAATTATCAGCAAGTATGAATTTGTTGCTGTCATTTTGTTATGTACTTTTTTGTGGTGTTGATTTCTTTATTCCACATAATTTTCTGTGCTGTGCTTGTTTTGTTTGTGAATTGTGTCATCACTTCCTTCATTGCTGTTGTTTTAGTATTTGCTAGATATTTGTGCTGGTCCTCTTTTATATTTTGATGTGAAGGTTTATCATTTTTCTTTGAGGTTAGTCTGTGATTTACAGTTTTCTTCCCAAGTTTAGAACAGTCTGTTCTATCTTGCAGTTTTCTTGACTTCCTTACCATTTAGAAGTTCTGTAACTACACAATTTTTTTCTTCTTTTTGGTTTGTAATGCAAAATGCAACACACTGCCATCAAGTTGGATCCAACTCATAGCGACCACTCCCTGGGTTTCTGAAGTGGTATCACTATGGAAGTAGATTGCCCAACCTTCCTTCTGAATAGTGGCTGGTGGATTTGAACTGCCAGCCTTCTGGTTAACAGTCAAATGCCTTAGGAATTTGTCAATTGATGTCTCTGGTTCCCTGTTTGCAATTTTCTAGGGTTATTTACTTTTGATACTTCTATAAGTGGGTCGGTTTCTAGGTTATGTCATCATGTGTGTTTATGGTCAGTTGTTTACTGTTGTTGGTTCTCTGTCTAAATGACTCCCTTTACCATCTCTTGTTAGGTTGGTCTGGTTTTAACAAATTCCCATAATTTCTGCTTATATGGAAATGCCCTAATTTCACCATCATATTTGGGGGACAATTTTGCTGGGTATTTAATTCTTGGTTGGAAATATTTCTCTTTCAGGGTTTTACATATACCATCTTATTGTCTTCTTGCCTGTGTGGTTTCTGACAAGAAATCTGAGCTTAGATTTTGTATCATTTCTAATTTTTCATTTATTTTGTCATTTTGCTCTTGTATTGTCTTTCAAAACTGTTCTAGGGTTTTCTCTGTGTTTTTGTCAATTTTGACAGTGTTTTCCTTGATCTGTCTCTGAATCCATTGAAGGTACCTAAATATAATTCTTTTGAATTCTTTATCAGGTAGTTCCAATGCTCTGTCTTCCTCAGGGATGTGTTTTGGGTCTGTATCCTGGTCCCCTGTTTCTCCTGCTTTATATTACTTTTTTCTGTGGACTGTGATGCTCTGCTGTCTCCAAGGCATTGTGAAGTTTTTGTGTTTATATTTAATTGCTGACTGTATGTTGGAGTGACTTGCCTACAATTTTTATTTTATTTGTTTTGTTTGTATTTTGTCTGCATAAGCAGGGTACTGTGCTGTGCTCCTCTATTCATTAGCTGGCAGCACTTAGACACTCTTCAGCTGTCTCCTTTCCTGTTGTCAGCCTACCATATGTCCCTGCTGTCCTTGGCAAATGGAGTCTAGTCTTAGGTCCCTGGAATCTGAATGAGAATGCTGTGACTTTGACACACAAAATGGCCACCACTTGGTAAAGATTCAAAATGGCTGTACCCTCTATCATTAAATATCCAAAATGGCCACCACTTGTAGACAATCAAATTGGCTGCGTCCTCTGGACAGCTGAAAGGCCACAGCTCAGGTTGTCTCCCTCCTTGCTATTTCCCTTCCTAGTCATAGGCCACCAGTGCAATTGTCCATGAAGCCCTTGGTGACCTGGGCTGATCTGTAGGTCAATTCCCAGGTCCCAACACCACTTGAAAATATTCAGGCTGTTGGTCTCATCAGAGTAGCTGACAGTCCACTACTCTGACCATCTCCATACTCACTGTTTTCGTTCAGGTTTTTCCACTAGTTGGTGCCTAATCCACTTCTGTATAATTTCTTTCATAGCTCTGGGCTCCAGGATTATTTTCTGTATGTCTGTCAATTGGTTTCTCTTTTCTTTGTTGAAAAGGTTCTGTGTAGCTTGTCTACCTATTCCTCCATCTTATGGGAAGTCTCCAGATTTTTGTTTTATTTATGTTGAGATGTAATCTTTCTGCAGGCTGAAGTCTTTAATCTTCATCAGTAAGTGTTTCAAGTCATCCTCACTTCCAGGAAGCAAAGTTGTGTCATATGCATATCACAGGTTGTTAATGAATCTTTCTCTAATCCTGATGCCACATTCTTCTTCATAGAGTCCAGCTTCTTGGATTATTTGTTCAATATACAGATTGAATAAATACGGTGAGAGGATACAATCCTGATGCACCCCATTCCTTATTTTAAACCATGAAATTTTCCCTTGTGTTTGAATCAGTATATCAAAGTTCATTATTGCATGGCTATGAGTGTGTGGATGGAGCAGTGGTGATGTACCGGTCAAAATATTCGGCTGCTAACCAAAAGGTTGGCAGTTAGAACCCAGCAGAAGCTCTGTGGGAGAAAGATGATGCAGTCTGCTTCTATAAAGATTTACAGCCTTGGAAACACTATGAGGCAGTTCTACTCTTCCCTATATGGTCATTATGAGTCAGAATTGACATGATGGCAATGGCTGTGGTGGTTTCTGCTTTATGAATTTACAGAAGAACCCTGATGGCACAGTGTTTAAGTGCTTGGCTGCTTGTAGCAGTTTGAAACCATCAACCACTCTGAGAGAGAAAGATGTGACAATCTGCAGCTTTAGAAATCCTATTGGACAATTCTACTCTGTCCTATAGATAGGTTTCTATGAGTCAGGTTTGACTCGATGGCAATGTATAAGGTGAGTTTGATTATATGACATAATTTGTAATATATTGTCCATATGCTATAACATTAAGAGTCCCAATTTCCAAATGTTAGCTTTGTGATGTATTGCAATATACAAAAAAATAATTTATAATATTTCTTAAGTAGTAGAGTTTAGAGTTATAAGTTTAGAGTTATTAGTTTAGAGCTTAAGTTACATACATTGTTTATGTTGTAGGAATCATTCTTATGACCATTAAAAAAAAAAAGAACAAAAACCAGTAGTTTACAGTTTGAACTTGGCAACTTATAGTGTGAGTTCCATTATAAGAAAAGAGTGATTTCTGTAATCTCATTTTTATAAGTTTTGTTGACTTTTTAAGCATTAACTTTGTCTTAATGTGTATGGTTTGGGATTTGAATGTGTGTGTTTGTACATTTCTATTGTTTCAGTAATACATTTTAGAAAATAAACATAAAAAGCTGGTGGGATTTTTGGAATGTCCTCTTTGTATGGTTAGTATAATTGCCATGAATTTGGCCAGGTGTAGCTAAACGATATTTCAGGCAAAGAACTAATAGCAAAGCTTTTTACACAGTAATTTCCTGGGTAAGGTTCAACAAAATGAAAACTCATCAGAAGCCCTGCTGGGATTCTATCAGCAAGCATTTATTTGTAGTCGCATGTACACCTGCTTACATAGTAATAATACACCAGTGAGTTAAGTCACTATGCCAATGCAAATTAGCTTTATTTTGAATCTAACACTGAATTCTAGGAGATATGCTAACCAGACAAATGAATTTACACTGGAAGTGTAGAATAAATAGGACAAATTTTATAGTATTTATCTCTTTCTCTTTTTGCTTTTGATAATAGATAACCTTTCTGTAAAATCCTTTCCTTTGCTACCTCTTATATTTAGGTGAAGAATTTGCAGCATATGCTTTGCTCCATTGGTGCAATAATATCGAGCAATGCAAGCATTCTGGCTGCAATGTGATTTTTTCACCCAAGAAATCCTGTGCTGCTTAATTCAAACTTAAAATCAATTTAGCTAATATTTATAGAAGACTAACTATGCGTAAGATGATGTGTTAGGTATTGAAGGTAGAGGCAGGGTATAAAAGATGAATATGAATACCATCTGTTCCAAAAGATTACTGGTGTAGTAATGGAGATAAGGTAAACACTCATAGTGCTATACAGCAAAGCACAAAACTGGAAAAGTCACAGGGGAACCACAAAGAGCTACAGGACATAGAAATAACTGAACCCAAAGACTCTGTAATCAGCAAAGGATTAGTACAAGATATGGGTTATCAGATAAGCTTAATGTCTAGTAGGATTTAAATACGTTGAGATAAGTAAAGAGGGCAAAAACATGAGTCAAGGAAAGAAAGTGGAAAAGAGAAGGCATGTTTGGGTAAATAGCCAGGAATTCAGTATAGCTGGAGTGTTGGAACTCTATGGAAGTGGTTGATTCTAGAAAAAAAGGTAGAATTCATAGATATAGTTAGCAGGATTATTCCAAGTAAGGCACTGCCAGGCTGAGAAGTGAGGAATTTATTCTGTAGGCCAAGGAACCTGCCTTATTTAGTTTTGTTTTGCTTTCTAGTCAGGGAGTTACATGGACTTAGCTTTGAAAATATAATTCAAAATGTAACTTTTTATGGACCCTTTCTAACACAGATTTACACCTCTTCTTCAGATTATATTCCAGCTACATTTACTTAAAAAATGGAGATTTTCATTAATAGTGTCTGAGTTTGATAATCAGCATTAATAACATGCCCATTGAATTGGAAGTTTTTTTTTAAAAAAAAAAAAAAGCACTGAAGAATTAATATCCTTAACAACTAAGCCCCAGATTGTTTATCTATACAGTAGAGATAATAGTATTTCCTTTATAAGATTGCTATGAAAATGAAATTAAATATCATGTGAAAGACTCTTGCATGGGGTAGGGTTTGCTACATGGTTGTGCTCAGTAAATATTAGTACACTTAATTCAAATGTCTATTTCCAGAAGAAGCTTCTGAAGAGCATTATTTGATCTTTTTTTCTACATAGCTATCTGATTCTAAGTATCAGATCCCATCAGTTTTGTTTTAAATACTGTCATACTGACTCACTGCCATCTAGTTGATTCTGACTCTTAGTGACACTATAGAATACAGTAGAACTGCCACATTGGGAGCTCTGGTAGCATAGTAGTTAAGGCACTTGACTGCTAACCAGAAGGCTGGTGGTTCAAACCCACCAGCCAATCCTCGGAAGGAAGATGGGGCAATCTACTTCCGTAGTGATACTGCCTTAGAAAGGCAAGGAGGGGTCACTATAAGTCAGGTCCAACTTGACGGCACATAACAACAACAAGCCACGTAGGGTTTCCAAGGATGTAAATCTTTATGGAAGCAGGCTGCCTCATCTTTCTCCCATGAAGCAGTTGGTGGGTTTGTACCCCAAAACTTTTGGTTAGCATTCCAGTGCTTTAACCACAGCACCATCAGATCTCCTATAAATACTGTGGAATTACTCAAAGGAAGCAGGTCATCCATTCTGATAGAAGTAATCATCTATGTGTTTTGAATCAGCATAAGGCTTGAGAGTCAAATTGGACCCCTGAAGTGGTTGAAGGGAACATGGAAAATACAGGGGCTTATTTTAGTGAAAGGAGCCCTTAATCTGATTTTGCTGTAAATTTCTTGGTTGATGATATTGGGACTGAAAGAGAATACATCTATGGTAGAGAATACACATTGGCCACCTAAGGCACACTGGACATGTTGTTCTAGGGATGCAAACTTTTGAAAGTAGCTTTTTTTTTTCCCCCTCCACTCAAGGTAATTTGGGAAAATACCCCCACAACTGGTAGGTTGAGTGAGTGAAATTAGGTCCTTAAAATCAAACTCAAATGAAAAGCCTCTGGCTTTTAGATTCACAGGATTATTTTCAGTAATTAAAGATGGTACGTGGATATAAGGTTGGCAGATGATATTTCTACATAGATATTTTTATGTGCCATAAAAATGTCTATATATATAATAGAGCTAACAAGGGGCAAAATTATAATAACTTCTTACCCACAGCCAACCACCCTGAGGGAGTAGTTGGACCTATGGGCTCAGGACCATGGTTGCAGGGGATATTAAGCACAACTGGCATAGCAAACTACACAAAAATATAGTTCTACATCCTACTTTGGTGAGCAGCGACTGTGGTCTTAAAAGCTTACAAGTGGCCATCTAGATGCAATGATGGGTCTCTCTTCATTCAGAGCAAAGAAGAATGAAAAAACCAAAGACATATGGAAACAATTATTCCAAAACTAGTGGACCATGCAACCTCAGCCTATATGACCATGAAACCAGCAGAAGAACTAGATGGTGCCCAGCTACTACTGTCAACTACTCAGAAAGGGATAAGTAGAGGAGATCCTGGATAGAGTGGTAGAACAATGTGGAACAAAACTCAAAATCATAAAAATAATAATAAAAAAAACCCCACCAGGTTTACTGGTCTGATAGTGCCTATTGAGACCCCTGAACCTAAGGCCCTTATTTACCTTTGAGGTCTAGAATTGAACTTCACTCCTGTGGCTTCCAGCCACACAATAGACAGGCATAGAGGGTGAATATTTACATCAGATAGCTACACTCCTTAGAACAATTTAATCAGGCAAAGCAGAAGGGTAGTATCTGCACAAGGAGATAACTCCTGGGGTAGAAATGCATAGGAAAGGACCCAGGGAAGTGATAACTACAGGGAGGAAGTGGGATGAGAGGTGTTACATTGTGGGGATTGCAGTCAGTGTCATGAAACAAAATGTGTATGAACTGCCGTATGGAAAATGAACTTTCCCTGTAAACTTTCACCCAAATCACAATACAAATTAAAAAAAAAAAAAGAAGAAGAACTTGGTATGTGGGATTTGGACTACATGGAAAATATTTTTCCTTTAAAGTGCTTTACTACCAATTGAATTGCTTCCCCATTTTTTCTTTTTCTCTGAGTTCTACTGGTGTTCATTGTACTGGACTCAGAAGAGACATCTGGTCATCCTAGAACTTTCTTTAATATAAGGTATTCCAATAAAAAATAAACATATAGAAAACTATATGTAAACCAGTTTAATGGCAATGAGTTTGTTTTTGTTGTATGTAAACCATAGGCAGATTTGAATTTTGGCTAATTGCTGAATTAGATTTATCTGGTCACTTAAGCATTTTTTTCTCTCTCTCTCTTTAATCTCAGGATTAGATGGCTGGGTTTTCACAGTTTGGATAATCACCTTTAACTTCCCACTATGCCCTTTGACACCAGCACATGCAAAGATAAAGTAATGCAGGGATAATCATCTAGCACATTTCTCCAATCTGGCAAAGGTAAACTCCCAAGTCTCAGTTGAAATATTTTTATTTTAGCCTGAATTTTCAAGATAATTGCCTCCTCATGTCTGCATTTAACTTGTTTTATATATATACATTCACAGGAACACAAATGTGTACTGGAAATCTTTCTTGGCTATCAGTAGTTTGGGTATCCATAAGGGGTGGTGCAAGGGAATTCTGGAATTTATAATCCTTTCACTCTGACATTAATTAAAAGTGCCCCAGGGACAGATTGAGAGTGACCTAGGGTTATAGGGTTGGAGGTTAAGCCTTTTAGCTTTAAGTCTCCAGTTTGAATCTGATCTAAGCTGATAATAAACAAGAGCTAGTGCTATTTAATATCAATTTGGTGACCCATATGAAATGAATTTACAATTTCAGGCTCATTCTAGTGGACAGGTGTCCTCACATAGTTGCAACTGATAGCCTCTGCTAAAGAATCCAACAGCCTAAAAAAAGATGGGAAGAAAATAACTTATTAAATGTTCTCTTGCCCTGCTAGGGAATGTTGTTTAGTAATACAGAAAAGTACTAGACCTTTGGATTCCATACGTCCAGCTTGTAAAAAGCTACGTGAATAAAAGACATCAGGGTGGGCTTAATAAGATCCAGACAGCGGGTTAAATGAGATCAGGTGGTGAGACTACGAGAAATTTAATATCCTTGGCTTCTCATTTTTTTTTTTTTCCTTTTTTGTTTTGTAGTCATGAACTTTGTGTTTTAGCAGAAACATGATTGTATTTGCTAGTAGCAGAAAGTATACCCTGTATCCTCTGAATTGGAAAGTTGCAGATGATTTGGGTCTAGGTAGAAAGAAAGGGAGTGGTATTGGTAACCGTGACAGGAAACTTAAAAGTGGTACAAGCAATTTTTTATTTTATTTTAAAGGTATGATGTGCTGAATTGAAATATGAGAAGAATTTTTAATACTGAACTGAGAAACCACTTGGTTTACTCTAAATGTTTTGTTTTGATTAATGTGGCTCCATCTGTTTTTTACCTGTTTTTTAAATAATAATAATAAGATGATATAGGAATGTGCAGGTTTTGAATGAGATCGGTTCCTGTGTGTCTTCAAGGCAAATTTTAGGTACAATGGAATAAGTGAATATGTTCTTATTTAGCTTTACTTACTCAACTCAATGATTTTAAAGTTGCAATATACATTAAGTGAAGGTGATTGTGATGATTTTTTTGCAAGTTCGTTAAGGGATTCTGGTGGCGGAGCGGTCCAAGCATTCCACCGCAAACAGATCTGTTCGAGGTTTGAAACTATCAACCACTCTGCAGGAGAAAGATAAGGTAGTCTGCTTCTGTAAAGATTTAGAGACTTGGAAACCCTAAGGGACAATTCTACTCTGCCCTATAGGGTTTGTATGAGTCAGAATCAATTGATGGCAGTGGGTTTTGTTTTTGTGTGGTCCAGGGATTCATCCAGTCATTTCAGAGTGAGGGCAAATTTACATGACATCAAAGAACAAATACCGGTCCTAACTCATTTATAACCCGGAGACTACCTGTATATACATGCAATGTGTGTGTGTGTGTGTGTGTGTGTGTGTAAGACTAGGTGATGCAAACAGTTAAGAACTCTAATACCAACCAGACGTTTGGCGGTGTAACCCACCTGGAGGCTCTTTGGAAGAAGCCTAGCAATCTACTACCAACAGACCACAGGCATTGAAAACCCTGTGGAGGGCAGTTCTATTCGAAACACGTGGGTTCCCCATGAGTCTGAATTGATTTAACAGCAATAGTGTTTTGTTTTGATTTTTAAACACATATATTCATGCACATATTCCCACCCGCCCGCCCCCAATGAATAACTGAAAATGAGAAGCCCTGGGAAATGAATGGACAAAAAGAAAGATTCAATTATTTAATGTACTTAAAAATTTTCTTCTTTTCGGAGGCGGGGCAAGATGGTGGACTAGGCAGAAGGATTGCACAGACCCTCTTCAACAAAGAAAAGGGAAACCAAT
>NW_006921609.1:13604780-13611476 GCF_000298275.1 Orycteropus afer afer | reverse complement strand
GAGGGGAGCTGCTGCATTGTAAATTTTGGTCAATGACATGAGACAAAGTATATGTGAACTGCTGTATGAAAAGTGAATTTACTCTGTAAATCTACTTCCGTAGTGATACTGCCTCAGAAACCCAAGGAGGGTTGCTATGAGTTGGGGCTGACTCGATAGCACATAACAACAACAACAATTGGTTAAGACTCTTGGTTAGGACCTTTCCGGCCTGCTATTTCCATTACATCTGCTTTTACAAACTGTCTACCTAATAGTTCTTCAAAGTGGATGACTTTAAACAACAGAAATTTGTCTCATGACTCTGAAGTCTAGACGTCCAAATCAGCAGATAAGCCATGTTGATTCCTTCTGAGAGTTCTGAAAGAGACTTTTAGCATGCTTCTTTCTTAGCTTCTGGTAGGCCCATGCATTTCTTTGATTACAGTGACAGTATCACATGGTGTCCTTTAATGATATCAGTGATAAAAGTTTGGGACTTACCCAACTTCAGTTTGACCTCATATTACCCTAAATTGATGATACCTTCAAAGACTATTTCTACATAGGGTCACATTTACAGGTATTGGGTTAGGGTTCCAAAAACATATTTTTTGGGGAACATAATTCAATCCATAATAATGCCTGCTTTGGATTAAATATAAAAGTTGAACCATATGAAATTGCTCATACTTGCTTGTTTTTGACAAGCAAGTAGGAACAGTGGTTTTATGTTGTTCAGTCTTAACGCTTTTAAATTATATTTGCATTTAACAGGAGAGCCTGACTGGTTTCTTGTGGCAATATTAGGGATTCAGAGTCATGGCACTCAGTGACAAAGATATCTCAGGAGACAGAGATATTTTGGGAGGCTCTCCAAAGTCCAATCACACAAGTTATTGCTATTACCTACACAAGTGGCACCTCTCTTTTGTTTCTTAGGAATGGCCAGATGTGATATCTGAACAGTAGAAAATGATTGTAATTGACAGTCATTTACTGGTTCACTTAGAGATTTACATTATTAACTTGAATTAGCACTTGTGTTGAAGTTATCTCAGTACCATTTTGATAAAATACTCGTTTTGGAATCAAAGTATTTGTCATAAAAATTGATATCTATTAATTATTCATTTAATGTCTAAATCTTAATATTCTTAAATCTTAATAAGAAACCTAATATTTTAGGAGAGCATAGAGAAGCTATTAAAATTTCAAAGACATTTTTAATTAATCAGATACACTAGAGGTGGTATTATCCCCATTTTGAGATCATCTAATTCTTGCTTAAAGGCTCTAGGTAACTTGCCCAGGCACCCAGCAAATAGTTGCTAGAACTGAATTTCAAACTTGTTTTAGTTGGATTCAACATAAGTTAATTCACTAAACCCCAGAGGAAACTTTCTTCAGGAGAATGGCATCACATCATATTTTCTGCTTTAAATGCAATTTATGTATAACCAGCATAATTAAGAAATCACTGAGGACTACAATGTAGTCTCTATTTACACCCTTGTATTTTGAGACTCAGTTTGTGACTTGCATTTTCCAATTCACTGAAGTTAATAAGATAAAATTTTTATTCATTCCTGTGGTTAGAATTTTTTTTTTTCCTGAAAACTTGTGTTCCGGTTTCTCAGCCTGAAACCATACAATTTATTTATTAACACATGCATTCAGGAAATATTTACTAACATCTACTATTGTGTCAACAGAGAAGATTAACGCTAAATGATCAATGTTAAGTATAATATGATGTGTTCATGTTATGGAAGTGGAGGTGGGAGATGCAATAGTATGTTGTTGTTCTTAAGTGCCGTCGAGTCGTTTCCGACTCATAGCGACCCCATGCACAGCAGAACGAAACACTGCCTGATCCCGCGCCAGCCCCACAATCCCTGCTATACTTGAACCCATCATCGCAGCCACTGTGTCAATCCATCTCGTTGAAGGCCTCCCTCTCTTTCGTGGACCCTCCACCCTACGATGCATGACATCCTTCTCCAGGGAATGGTCCCTTCTGACAACATGACCAAAATAGGTGAGATGAAGTCTGGCCATTCTTGCTTCCAAGGAGCATTCTGGCTGCACTTCCTCCAGGACAGATCTCTTAGTTCTTTTAGCAGTCCATGGTACTTTCAGCATTCTTTGCCAGCACCACAACTCAAAAGCATCAACTCTTCTTCGTCTTCCTTATTCATTGTCCAGCTCTCACATGCATACGAGGCAATTGGAAGTATCATGGCTTGTGTCAGGCACACCTTAGTCCTCAAGGAGATATCCTTGCTCCTCAGCACTTGATACAGTTCCTTTGCGGTTGACTTTCCCATTGCTACACGTCGTCTAATGTCCTGACTGCTGCTTCCATTGGCATCGATTGTAGAACCAAGCAACGTGAATTCTTTGACAACCTCAATCTTCTCTCCATTTATTGTGATGCTGCTCATTGGTCCAGTTGTGAGGATTTTTGTTTTCTTTATATTGAGACGTAATCCATACTGCAGACTGTATTCTTCAACCTTCATCAGTAGGTGCCTTAAGTCATCATGCAATAGTATACTGATTATAATTCATCTTTCTCATCTGAATATCTTGTATATTTTAAACCATAATCACATGAGTCAGTCCTTATTATATTAAATATAATGGGTACACAGTGTGAGATTATGAATTGAACCATACTATTTTGGGGGGCATGGCTAGCATGTATCATTTTGGCCTTCATCTTTTTTATTGTTGTTCAGTTGATTCCTTCTTCTAAACTACATCACTGCAAAAAGAAAAAGCCATTAAGCAATTTAGATCATTTTCTGCATAAAGACTTATGACTCACCAGCTATATGCTATATATGGTGGACTCAACACACATTCTTTATTCACTGTTGGTCAGAAAATAAAAGACATTTACATACAAAAACATACAAATAAGTAAATCAGGGTCAAGTACAAATAGTCATCAAGGGAATGCTGAATATTTGATGATAGAGTTAATGACAATGTGAAAATAATTAATAGAGATGTTGTTGTTGTATTCATGGTTACCTTATGGATAACAAAATGAACTGTTTTCTGGTCCTGTGTCAAAGTCATAATCATAGGGATGTTTCAGCTCATTGTTGTGACAATGGTGTCTATCCACCTCACTGAGCATCTCCATTATTTTCATTGACTCTCTACCTTGCCAGCCATGACTTCCTTTTCCAGCAATTGGTCTTACCTGATGATATATCCAAAGGAAGCAAGTTATAGTCTCACTATCTTCACTTCTCAGAAACCTTGTGAATGTTTCTTCTAAGACTAATTTATTAGTTCTTTCAGCATTCCATGGTATATTCATTATTCTTTGCAATCACCACAGTTGAAATGCATCAATCCTTTATTTGTCTTTTTTTTCCCATCATTGTCCAATTTTCTCAGGCATATGAGACAAGAACAACAACAACAACAACAGAACACATAGCTCACATTAGTTACACCTTAGTCATCAAAGTGACATCTTTGCTTTTTAATACTTTAAAGAGGTCTTTTGTAACAGATTCACTTAACCAATACATATTTTTGTCTTCTTGACTGCTGCTTCCACAGACATTGATTGTTGATCTAAATAACATGAAATTGTTGGCAATTCATTTTCCTTCT
Organism: Orycteropus afer afer; assembly: GCF_000298275.1. NCBI lineage: Eukaryota > Metazoa > Chordata > Mammalia > Tubulidentata > Orycteropodidae > Orycteropus > Orycteropus afer. The sequence goes on along the minus strand of NW_006921609.1, from coordinate 13,607,858 downwards.
ATTTATCATGATATTGTTAATTGGTCTGCTTATGAAATCCTGTATTCTTCATGTTTAGGTGTAATCCATTTTGAAGGTTGTAGTATTTGACCTTCATCAAAGTAAGTGCTTTATGTCATATTTTTGGCAACCAAGCTTGAGTTATCTGCATATTACAAGTTCTTAATGAGTCTTCATCCAATCCTGATGCTTCATATTTCTTCATATAGTTTGGATTCTTGGATTATTTGTTGACCATGCAGATTGAATAAGTAAGGTGAAAGGTTACAACTGTGTTTCACATTCTTCCAGTTTTGAATCACACAACATTCCCTTGTTCTGTTCAAATGATGCCTCTAGATCTGTGTACATGTTCTTCATGAGAATAATGAACTGTTCTGAAATTCTCATTATTCACAATTTTATACATAATTTATTATGATTCACAGAGTGAAAAGTCTTCATGTAGCCAGTAAAAAATAGGTAAGTATGTTTCTACTATTCTCTGCTTTTGGCAGACCCACCTGGCAACAGCAGTGATAGCCATTAATCATGTCTTCTTTTGACTCTACCATAAGCTTCTGGCAGTTTCCTGTTGATGTATAGTTATTTTTAGGTTATCTTCAGCAGAATTTTGTGTGCATATGATATTAATGATATAATTACTAAATGGATGAAAATAAATTGGAATGATTGAAAATCCTAGGTGTTAGTCATCTGAAATGAACTGGTATTAGCCACTTCGGAGCTCTGGTGGTGTAGTGCCTAAGGCATTTGACTGCTAACCAGAAAGTTGGCAGTTCAAACCCCCAGCCAGTCCTTAGATGGAAGACTGGGCAATCTACTTTTGCAGAGATACCACCTTGGAAACATAAGGAGGGGTCACTATGATTCAGATTTAACTCGACAGCAGTGAGTAAGATTTTTGGGGGGGATGGGGTTTGATGACTACTATGCTGGAAATGAAAAATTGTAAAGGAATGGTTTTGTAGTCATTGTTGAAAATAATATTTCAAGATCAATCCTGCAGTACAACACTGTCAGTAATAGGTTGATGTCCATATATTTACCAGGAAGACCAGTTAATATGACATTATTCAAATTTGTACAAAATCACAAATGCTAAAGATGAAGTATTGTTACAAAGAGTTGCAGTATGAAATTGATTGAACATATGGTAAAGATACATTGATAATTACTGGTGAGTGCAAAGCAAAAGTAGGAAACAAAGAATAAAGATCAATTGTTGCAAAATATTACCTTAATGATAGAAATGACACCAGAGATAGCATGATAGACTTCTGTAAGACCAATGACTTATTAATAAAATGTGTATTTTTTTTCAGCAACACAATCAACTATCCATATTAATCTCACTGGATGTATTACACAAGACCCAAATCAACTGTGTGGATAGAGATGATGGCAAAGCTCAATATCATCAGTAAAGGCAAAGCTAAGGGTAGATTATGGAACAAGCCATGAATTACTTATGTGCAAGTTCAAGTTGAAGCTGAAAAAAAGCAAGTCCATAAAGCCTGAAGAATGACAAAGAAAACATCTCCCGCCACCCAAGTTTAGAGACGATCTCAAGAATAAACTTGACATAGTGAACACTAATGACCAAAAATCAGCAAACTTGTGAGAAGACATCATCAACATCATAGTGAAAGATTGTTAAAGTAAATGTAGATAGAGTGATCTAAATTAATGAGAATTTGACGTTTAATCTGGGGCCTGAAGAAGGAAAAGCAAATTAACTCTGCAAATAATTGGTGAAGAAATTCCAAGAAGAGGGAACAGCTTTTGCTGAATTTCTGTGGTAGCATGATCCAGGAATAAAAAGAACAAAAAGAATGCCACTTGACTTATAGCATAACTCAGGAGAATAAGAGAAGTACTCCATAGGGTTACTGAATTGAAGTAGATATGAACAGATAACTTTTCTCAAGTTAGTTCAGATTTTACTCTATTTGTGTAAATAAATACAGAAAAAAAGTGTTTGTTTTAATGAGGCCTAAGGAAAATACCTTGGGACCTGTGATTCTAGCACATTATGGAGAAGAAGTGGGTCAGCATGTGCTACCCCATTTCTGTCTGTAGTGTTTTTTTTTTTTTTTTTTCAGTCAAAACGGAATTCTTTATGACTTTGTAGGTAAATGCATTTGTTTCTTAAAGTCTCTTCTAAAAATGCAACATAAGAGGGCCAGATGTAATACTGTAGAACAACACCTAAAACAGTATTTAGTGCAAAGAAAATAACACAACATTTCAAGAATAAACCCTATTTTATCTACCCATTATAGAAATCACTTTCACTAAATCCTTAGTGTTAGCCAAGAAAGTAGATTAGCATAAGTCCCTTTGGACTAGCTATTAATGCCATCCCATGAACCATTTAAGATGAGTTTCAAATTTAATCTCTTCTCTGTTCCCTGAACACACCTTTGAAAAAAATTAATTATTTTCTGCCCTCATGGACACACACTACTTTTAGGTCAATAAAATTACTTTTTCTAGGTTTTCTTTACTGGGAAAAATATATGTTAGCATACATTGCCTTTTAGCAATGAAGGTAATTAAGGGTTATATTTTGCAATGGGTTTCCAAAAGTATAATCTCAAAGGACCTATATTTGTAACTGCATTTTCAATTGCCAATTAGATAGAGAGTATATCATGTGAATACACCAAAATGTGCTCACAGCTACACTATAATCCCTTTTTAAATATTGTTTTCCAGGATATTTTATATCCTAAATTGAGTTCACTTTTAGCTGGCCTATATCAGAGTCATTATTTGACTTACAATATTTATGAACCTATGTATTATAAGGAACTATATTCTAATGTATTTTTCTCATATTTAAAAGATTTTTAATAGTTAAAATTATACCCAGGAATTACAGGATAAAATACAAAATGGGGATAAAATTTTAAATAAAATGTAGATAAAATAATAAGATTGATAGTATATCAGCAAAATCTTCCATGAAGAGGAGTTCTGGCAAGATGGCGGACTAGGCAGAAGGATTGCACAGACCCTCTTCAACAAAGAAAAGGGAAACCAATTAACACAGACACAGAAGATAATCGTGGA
>NW_006921609.1:13582120-13598125 GCF_000298275.1 Orycteropus afer afer | reverse complement strand
AAAAAAAAAAAAAAAGAAAGAATTTCTACCTCAAAAAGCTGGTAGATTTTAAAAACAATGAAATATTGTGGATTTATAAGGATGGGAGTACCCTGAGGTACAGTGGAATGAGTAGGATGGAATATTAAATAGAAGGACAAGAAAAATGACTTCATGTGTTTATTTCTGACATTTAAAGGCGATAGAGAATTATTTCATGTAAACATTTAAAACTTTCACGTTAAAGAAACAAAGAACTACCAATACCAAGCTGATTGTAGAGTGTGTATTTAATGTTTCAAATATTTAATAGAAAGAAAAAGAAAATATTCTAAATAAGCTATACATGTAAAATGACCAGAAACAAAGAAATACTATGCATGATTCACCCTAGCACACCCTGCTTATGTCCTAAGACCTTATTAAATTACTTCTTTTACATCCACGGGTAGAAGTGACATAATACCATATGATTTGAGGTCATAATTCTGACAAATGACTAGAAGATGGTTTGGAAAGATAGAAAGCTTAAAGATAGCAATGGTCAGAGTGGGTAGTAAGGAAGATCTGAAATAGGTAATGGGTATGGGAATAAAAAAAAAAAAATCAAACACACTGCTTTGGAGTTGGATCCAACTCATAGCAACTCCTCCTTGGGTTTCTAAGGCAGTATCACCACAGAAGTATATTGCCCAACCTTAGGGGACAGTAAATTTAACAGCTATTTTACAGAGGTAGAACCAGTATTTCCTAATTAGATTTGAAGAAAATGGCAATGATGGAAAAGGTTAAAAAATAACACTGAGATTATTTATTTATTTTATCCTTGTTAATTATGCTGTTAACAAAAAGAGTTTATGAAAAGAAATCCAGATGGGGAAATGGAGGCAATGTGAGAAATTTGGTTTTGAGCAGATTAATGAATGGTACTAGAAGTCATCCACACTGTGTCTCAGAAAGTTATAAATGTAGTAATGGAACTTGGAAGAAAAATTGGCAATGGAAATGTAACTTCTGGAGTTATTTACTTCAAGTGATTGTTGAGGTCATGGGAAACCTGAAACCAAGAGAAAATATGTAAAAGAGAAGTAAACCTAAATCAGACTGAAGAATGAACATCAAAATAAATATTTACAATGATCAGGAAAGAAGATTGGAAGTAGCAAGTAAAGGAATGTAAGTAAAGGGAAATGGAAAGAAAACAAAGATAATGTATTGGTATGGAAGTCCACTAAAACCAAACTTACTGCCATAGAGTCAGATTCAACTCATAGCGACCCTTCCTTGGGTTTCCGAGGCGGTATCACTACGAAAGCAGATTGCCCAACCTTCCTTCTGAGGAATGGCTAGTGGGTTTGGATTGCCAGGCTTCTGGTTAGCAGTCAAATGCCTTAGGCATTACGCTAGCCAAAGGGGGAAAGAACTTGAAGAATGGTGTTGTAATGAACAATTTCAAGTCATGTAGCAATATTAAGGCACATACAGACTGGGAGCTCTGGTGGTGTCATGCCTAAGGCATTTGAGTGCTAACTAGAATGTTGGCAGTTCAAACCCACCAGCCACTCTTGGAAGGAAGTTTGGGCAGTCTACATCCATAGTGATACTGCCTCGGAAACCCGAGGAGAGGTTGCTCTGAGTCAGATCCAACTCGAGGGCAGTGAGTAAATTAGAGTTACAGACAGGGAAAGAAGTAACTATAATAATTTATTGCTTACCCTTGAAAGCTAATTTTAGTAAAGGAGGCCAAGAAAACAGTTTTTACAAGAATAATGAGAAAAATATTTAATGAGTGTAGTAATGATGGAAAGAGAAGTAAAACAGTACCTAGAAAGAGTTTTTTTGCTTAAAAAAGAGTACAAGTTTTGTTAGTTTGTTTTACTTTTAGTGTACAATGGATCTAAATATATCAGGAAAGGGAGTTCTAGCAGATACCAGCAAGCGTAATGATAATAAATAGATCAAAGAACTAGAGGAAATGTGTTCAAATGGAGCTTTTGGCACAAACGGAGTACCTAGGTGATATAAATAGTAAATATGCTTGGCTGCTGATTAAAAGGTTGGGGTTTTGAGTCCACCCAGAGGTGCCTTGGAGGAAAGGTCTGGGAATCTACTTCTGAAAACTCAGCCATTGAAAAGCCTATAGAGAACAACAATTCTATTTTGATACATCATGTGGTTACCATGAATTAAAATCAACTTGACAGCTAGTGGTAGTGGTTGGCACAATTAGTACAGTTAGTGTCAATAAGAAGAAAAGACTGCTGTTCTTCAGAGGTAACAAGGTAGAAGAAATGATGAGTGAAGAAGAAGCATGGAAATAGAGAAAAGGAACTTGTTTTGTGAATGTATGAGAATTGGTTTTGAAGATTCTCCACTCATTGGTAGAAATGATGAGGTGATAGAGTATTTTGAGAGTTAGGAGACCAGAAAAACAAAAAACAAAAACAAAAAAAAACTGCTGCTTCAGGATCTAGATTATGTAGGTAAAATGAGTATTACAAATATATAGAGAAACCCAATTATAATTATAAATTTAGAATAAAATAAGACACAAAGGAAATAAGTCAAGGTATGGGAGCCTGGGGATGAATGAAGCATTCTGACTTACGGAATTGACAATATGTTGAATGACTTTAAATGAATGATGTGAAATATTTTAAATTGATAGATTGAATAACGGGTTGAGGTTTGGGACAATGAGTACAACATATGTAAGAGATTAATTGGCTGAGAGATTATGATAAAGTCTAGAAGATAAATATCACCATCAAGAAAAAGAATGAATTTACATTTCTGCTGAAGATGAAGAATTGAACATTCTCAATGAGTTTTGCTTATTCCATAGCTCCACTAAAATAATAGTAAAGAGATATTTTAAAGACTCAAATCTATAATACAAAGATGATGAGAATGAAGAAAACAGCTAAAATTCTTTGAAACTGGAAAATATGGTGAGTTATTGGTAAACAATACAAAATTCTTGAGAACACAGAACCCTTTTCAATAGTTTAAAAAGCTTACAAGTAATGAATTTACAACACAGATTTCTCCAAAGTAAAGTGTTGATCTCACCTCAGTAGTTATAGATGGCTAGGGAACTGTTAGGCCAAACAAATCCCTAAATCCCCTTCTCCCAGTTTAGCAACTCTTTGTGTATGAGTGTGCAAGATGCATACAGAATAATAATAAACCTAAACTTTAGGTTTATTCTCTGGAATGTTGTTTGTCTTGTTAGGGGCCATCGAATTGGCTCCAACTCATAGTGAAGAAAAACTGCCCTGTCCTTCATCAGCCTCACAATCTTTGCTAAACCCAAGCCCATTGCTGTAGCAACTGTGTCAATCCATCTCGTTGATACCTTCCCTTTTTTCACTGACCATCCGCTTTACCAAGCATGATCTCCTTCTCTAGGGAATAATTCCTTCTGACAACATGACCAGAATAGGTGAGACAAAATCTGGCCATTCTTGCTTCCAAGGAATATTCTGGATGTATTTCTTGCAGGACAGATTTGTTAACTCTTCCAGCAGTCCATAGTACTTTCAGTACTCTATGCCACAACCACAATTCAAAAGAGTCAACTCTTCTTAAGTCTTCCTCATTCATTTTCCAGCCTTCACATGAATATGAGACCAGAGATGTTTACTTGTGTTTTATTGACTATGCAAAATTATTTGACTGTGTGGATCATAACAAATTATGGATATCATAGAGAAGAATGGGAATTCCAAAACACTTAATTGTGCTCATGAGGAACCCATACATAGACCAGGAGGCTATTCTTAGAACAGAACAACAGAATACTGCTTGGTATAAAATCAAGAAAGGAGTGTGTCAAGGTTGTATCCTTTCACCATATGTATTCAATCTATAGGCTGAGCAAATAATACAAGAAGCTGGACTATATGAAGAAGAACATGGCATTAAGATTGGAGGAAGACTCATTGTGTTATGTTAGGTGCCGTTGAGTAATTTCTGACTCATAGCGACCCCATGCACAGCAGAATGAAACACTGCCAGATCCCGCACCAGCTCCATGATCCCTGCTATACTTGAGCCCATCATCACAGCCACCATGTCAATCCATCTCATTGAAGGCCTCCCCCTCTTTCATCGACCCTCCACCCTACCAAGCATGACATCCTTTTCTAGGGAATGGTCCCTTCTGACAACATGACCAAAATAGGTGAGACGAAGTCTGGCCATTCTCGCTTCCAAGGAGCATTTCCCACGCACTTCCTCCAGGACAGTCTGTTAGTTCTTTTAGCAGTCCATGGTACTTTCAGCATTCTTCACCAGCACCACCACTCAAAAGCATCAACTCTTCTTCGGTCTTCCTTATTCATCATTGTCCAGCTCTCACATACATATGAAGCGATTGGAAATATTATGGCTTGTGTCAGGCACACCTTAGTCCTCAAGGAGACATCTTGCTCCTTAGCACTTGAAACAGTTCCTTCAGGCGGTTGACATCCTGTAGCATTTAATCTCCTTTCTCCCACTCTCCCCTCCTGCTGCTTTGGGCATGCCTGGGTTGAAGACTCATTAACCACCTGCAATGTGCAGATGATATAACCTTGCTTGCTGACTTGAGGCATTTACTGATGAAGATTAAAGACTACAGTCTTCAGTATGGGTTACACATCAACAATAAGAAAACTCAAATCCTCACAACAGGACCAATAAGCAGCATTACAATAAATGGAGAAAAGATTGAAGTTGTCAAAGATTTCGTATTACTTGGATCCACCATTGACGCTAATGGAAGCAGCAGTCAAGAAATCAGGTAAAATATTCTGTGGAATAGGTAAGTCAAACTCACCAAGCTCTGCTGAGGACAGAGAAATTTTAATAAAATGTGAGGGATTTAATTGAAAATTTGTAAGCTGAATGTTCTACTTGTCAGTACTCTCCCCACAACTACCACGAAAACCAAAATAGACTCTCCAGGTAAGATTTTTTTGGGAACCCTGACAAACCCAGAGAAAGACCCAAAATCAAAGGTTCTGCACAGAAATGGTTCAGCAAACTCACCCTAGAGTGAAGGCCTGGAATGAATATGGCTTAATCCACCCAACACAATGAAATTTTTAATGATTATTTTAGTGTTTTAATCACAAATATTAGCAGGCAGCTAAGGATTATCAGCATTTAAGGAAAGGAGGTGATAAGAAAAACTGTTGCAAAATACACAAGAAGAAAAAGCAACTTAAAAAAAAAAAAGACTGCACAATAAGAAACTTAAGAAAGGAATCTTTCATTTATATATTTAGAGAGACAAGAAATATTGTATCCCAAAAATAAAATGTGCAAATTAATTATAAAAAAAAAAAGAGGTTTTGGCAATTAAAATTATTGGAGGAAAAATAAGTAACTTTACAGAATGTATGAAAGATAAAACTAAGGAAATCTCCCAGAATCTATGCTGAAGAAAAAGAAGACTAAGTAATTAAAAGAGAAAAGAGAAAGAAAACTAAAGCTTTGGTTTAGGTCTAATGTCTGAATAATAAAAATTTGAGAAAAGGAGGCTAAAGAAAAGGAGAGGAGGTTATATCAAGTCATCCCCACAATTTCATTTTTTTCTCAATTGAGTAGCAAAATATATGCAATAGACACTTACCATGGAACATCATTGTCAAATTTCAGAACACGGTGGACTAAGATTTGAGTCTACAAATTTACAATTTGAAAAAAATTAACCTGCCAGTTTTCTTACCAAAGATCAAGAAAGGGAATGGAATCAGACTTAGAGTAACAAACACAAGAACTTAGAAGGTAATGGGACATTGCTCCAATATTCTGAGGGAAATTTGCCAACCCAGAATTACTTATCTAGCTAAACTTTTAACTATACGTGAGGGTAGAAAATGGGCATTTTGAAACAAATGAGTTCTTAAAAAATCTGAACCAAATTAATCTCTTTTCAGAAAGTTGGAGGATTTCCTCCTGATATCATAGAGTAAACCTAGAAAGAAGAAAATGAGATACAGGAAAAAGGAGATGCCATGCAGGAGAAGTATACAAAATCACCACGATAAGGATGAAGGAACATTGCAGGACAACAACTGTGTAGTGGACCTCAGAAGCAACCAATCCAATTTGGAACACAGTAAAAATATATGGGAAAGATAGAACAACTAATATATATTTTAGACATTGAAATAAATATATTCAATTTGGAGGTCCTTTCAGGAATTGAAAGCAATGAAAATTCATAAATACAATTACTAACAAAAAGAGAAAACAAAAAGAAAAGAAAATTATAATATTTCATATGAATCAGCAGTGGATATTCCTAATAGAGGTAAAAAATGGTTCAAATACTGAATAAAATGATCTAATAAAAATAAAATCAGAACTATATTGAGAGGATTTTCTGCTTGATATGAGATAATGAGAAAAGCTAAATCTTAAGCTTCCATGTCAAAAAACTCAACAGATAAGACTAAATAAATTTCAAGAGATACCAATATATTCAAATTATTTACAGAAAAAGAGGTAAATATTTTAAAAATCTGTTAATAGGTACAAAGCACAGGAAATTTAAGAAGATGATTACATGAAAGTCTTGTAGACTGTTTTACCTTTTAAAATATGCACATATACTTTGACTAAAATATAATAAGTTAAATAACAGTGAGAAAAAAATATAGTATTTGGAAGACCAGAGATTAAAGGGGAATTTTATTATTTTTTCTAATTTTTTATTGTTATTTGAGTTCAGGTTTACAGAGAAAATTGGTCATCCATTCAAAAATTCCTACACATTTTCTTTTGTGACACTGATTGCCATCCCCATCGATGTAATATCAGTCTTCCCACTTCCTCCCTGTGTTTCCCATTTCCATTTGTTCTTTTTTATCCCTTTGTGAGTTTTGAGCTTTATCCCTGAGCAAAAGCTCATTTTTTGGTCATGTGTGGCCAATTGTTCTAAGGCGTGCATACTTTCTAGTATTATTGTTCATCTTATGTGTTGCTGTTTGCCCTGGAGTTGGACCGACTCATAGCGACCCCTCCTTGGGTTTCCAAGGCAGTATCTCTATGGAAGTAGACTACCCAACATTCCTTCTTAGGAGTGGCTGGTGGGTTTGAACTTTTCTTTGATTAAGATGGAGAGAGACTAGTAGTTGCACCTTAGGTGGCCACTTGCAAGCTTTTATAACTCTAGTCACTACTCACCATTGTAGGATGTAGAACATTGTCTTTATAAATTATATTGTGCAATCAAGTGAGCTGTTTGGTGGAGAGTTTTAGTTTGAATATTTTAGAGAAGGCTCAACTCAGAATGATACTAGAATTTAATTATGACTTTGGTGGTAGGTTAAAAAACAAAACAAAACAAAAACCTCTCTGCCATCAAGTTTTTCCTGACTCACAGCCACCGCTTTTTGGGTTTCCAAGGCTGTATCTCTGCAGAAGTAGATCTCCCAGTCTTTCTTCTGAGGAATGGCTGGTGGATTTGAACTGCCAGGCTTCTAGTTAGCAGTCAAATGCCTTAGGCACTATGCCACTAGAGCAAAAACTAAAAAAAAATAGAAGCTCCTGAGAGCTGAAGAGGTTGAGAAACTGTAACGACAAAGTATATGAAGGATCAATATAGAGAGAATACCATCAACAACTTCATCTTTTGGAAAGAGCACTAATGATAAAATTTGAAGCAAAGAATTGAGATGGCTGAGTGATGGTGCTAACATATATAGAGAAAAACGATGAATCACATGATTTAAAGTTGGAACAATGAGATAAATTAAAGTTGAAAATCTATACTGTATTGTGAAAACACTTGAGCTAGAAGCTCACTTACATATTAAATACAAGCATTTAAAACTATTTCTTTGTAAGTATGCTCCTCCCATTCATATGCCAGCATGTTTATATAATATTCAAAGGAAGAGTTCTCATGGAGAGAAAAGATTTCACCATTTCATTAAAAAATTTAAATAGAAATAAAGATTAGATTTACCTCTCCATCAAGAGTCATATATTTTGCACTCATATTTGGCTTCCAAGGTAGAGACATAGCCAAATGTGAACATTCCATATGAATTTCAAATCAGACTGATAGATATTTGGAAATTATTTCTTTGCCTTATACATTCTATACTACATTTATCTTTTTATCACCCTAGTAAAAAGTTGGCAGCAGTATGAGAGAACTGTCTCTCTCTCTCTCTTTTTTTTGGTCATGATTCATATGTCTAAGAATAATGAAAACTGAAATAAGTATCTTTCTTTCTATAAAAGCTTTATACAGTAAGTTCAAAAGTGTTAAAAGGAGGCTAACATCGGTAGACTGTGTCATCTAAATCCTCTGATTCTATGGCTAATGCTTTTCTGGAAATTATAATACCATGTTCAGGGTAAATAAGATTTTTCCATTTTATCTATTTATTTGTTTTTAGCATGTTAGCAAACAAATGTAACAAATTGGTATAGGGAAAAGGGAGAAGAAAATTGAAAACAAAGTGATTTTTAGATTCTACACCATTAGTCAAATTGAAAATATAAACAAAAATGATTTTAAAAGTCACTGAGCGAGAGCAAGTATGGAATTCCATTGTGGAAACTTTATAATCACTTTCCTAAAAAAACAAAAATTACACTTTAATTGTCTAAGAAATAATCTACATGCATAAGAACTATTACAGAAGATGAGCCATTGTGATGAAGGAAACAAAGAAAAATTAAATTCACATAGAGTATTTGCTTAATAGCTTAAGCAGTTGCTAATGTTTATATATTATGATGTGAATTATAATGCATGGATAATGAATTTGTTACTTTTTAAAAAGTCATGAACATTTCAACTTGTAACTTCTCATACTAAACAGATATGCAAATATTGTTAAGATGATTGTCTATTCTACAATAAGGTTAATTTTGGTAAAAGACACATTAACTCCATAATGACAATGGGGCTAATCAAGACTGGGTTTGATAAAGAAAGCAACAAAGGTAAATGCTAAAGAAAAAGAATAGCCAATTTGGATAATTTAGGCCAATACAACAATTTTTGTTTTTAAATAGAAGGATTGGATTCTTCAGCCCTGATGTAATATGAAAAAGGGATGATTTCTTTTCATTTACCTCTTTTGTGTAACTTATTAAAAATATTCTGATTATGAATTAATGTGGGCATGAAGATGGTAAGGAAATCTTGGGAGTGGGTACTTGCAGTCATGCTAATATTTTATATATATATATATATATTTGTTGTTATGTGCCATCGAGTCAGCCCCCACTCATAGTGACCCCTCTTTGGGTTTCTGAGGTGGTATCACTACGGAAGTAGATTGCCCAACCGTCCTTCTGAGGAGTGGCTGGTGGGTTTGAACTGTCAGCCTTCTGGTTAGCAGTCAAGTGCCTTAGGCACTATGCTACCAGAGCAAACCCATACTGATCATATTCATTTCAGTCCTGATTTATTTTATTGAAAATTATCATAATATTAAATATTGCAGATGCAGATATTCTATAGTTAGTATTAATTAGATGCTAAATCAAACGTGACTTTTTTTTAACATTATAAAAGATTTAAGTCCTGATATTTTTGAAATATACATATACATATTAATTAAGACATCATTCTGTTTAATTCTGAATATACAATATATTTTAACCATAGACTTGCAATTATGAATCTGGAAGAACTTCAGAGGCACTAGAGTTCTATCTGTTAATGTCACAGGTAGGCAACTGAATGAGACTCAGATAGGCTAAATGATTTGACCAAGATCTCATAGTTAATTGAATAATAATGCCCTGGGGCATTTTATAGTTTATATTTTACATATATAAAATCAAAAATATATTTGAAAATGTGTAAACAAAAGCTTATAGTGGTAAATCTTGCCTAAGAGCACACACCTAATTGAAAGAAGGTTCAGAAATGAAACTTAAATAATTTTTTTTGTGTTAGTGTATTATTTCTAGAATATTCAGTTATGCCAAATTTTACTAATTTTGTGTAACTAAATCTCCAGCCTATTCTTTTCCCTGAATGCCAGACTTTTCTTTCCAACTGCATATTTGACCTCTCCATTTAAAGTCCCACCAAAAAAAAAACAAAACCCATCTATGATCAGGTTGATTCTGACTCAGTGACAAAGTAGCAAATCTTACAAAAGTAGATTGCCCAGTCTTTCTTCTGTGACTGGTGGCCTTGAACCCCTAACTTTCTGGTTAGCAAATGCCTTAGGCACTATGCCACTAGATCTTTAAAGTTTCACAGACATCTGTAATTTAACATGGCTAAATTTGGCCTTATTTTGCAGCCCCCCCCCCACATAAGTAGTGGTATTTCCAGTCTATTGTTTTGTTCACATCAGTTAATGGGACAGTCATCTCCCAAACATGTTATTGAAGCCTGAAACTTAGCAGTCGTTTTTCCTCATCCTCCAAATTCAAGCCGTGTGGGTTCTACCTCTAACATATCTTGAATTTGTCCTCGTTTCTCCAACACCACTACCACCTACTCAATCCAGAACACTATCAATTATCTTATTGCCATTACTGTGGCATTACCACTACTGTGACATCATTTCCATTCACCTCAAAATAGTCTTTACTCAGAAAGTAAATGAAATAATGTAATTCTCATGCTGAATCTGAATAAATTTTCTTGCACTTAGAATAAAACTGCTTACACAAAAAAGGAGCTCTGGTGGTGTAACAGTTATAGTATTTGTCTGCTAATCAAAAGGTTGGTGGTTTGAACCCATTAGACACTCTGTGGGGGAAAAATAAAGCAGTCTGCTCCCATAAAGATTTACAGCCTTGGAAAATCTATGGGGAAGTTCTACTCTTTCTTAAAGGGTCACCATGAGTAGGAGTCAATTCTATGACAGTGGGTTTGCTTACGCTAGCTAACCTGTTGGACTTGTCTGTCCTATCTGTGGCTCCCCTGTCCAAATTCATCTTTTGACATTCTCCTTATCATTCATAATTTTCTAACTATTCTGACTTCTTTCATTTTCTTGTGCACTTAACAGCTTTTCTACCTCAGGGCTTTGGCATTTCCTTTTCTTTGGAAAACTCTTCTCCTTACTTTTCTAATGATTAATTTTAGATGATAGTTTCTGTAGTAAGTAGTGTCTAATATGGCTTCAAATGATCCCTACCATCTAGAATTTATAATCTTGTGTTTTCTCCCTCCCCCTTTAATAACATTCTTCGAACCAATAGAATTCTCAGCATCGGGAGGATATCACTTTCGTTATGAGATTACATAATTACTATTACTGTCTTTCTAGGAAACTCTCTTTCTTGATGGCTTTGAAAAAGCAAGATGACAAGTGAATCTGAAGGTAGCCTCTGAACAACAGACATCTACTGAATACCTCTGTCTAACAACCTAAATGTAAGTGAATTCTGCCAATGACTACATCATAACTGAGTTTGATAGAAAATCCACCAATGAAGCTTCTAGATAAGATAGTAGTCCTGGCTGACTAGGACTAGCTAGATACCTACAACTAAGTAGAAGATTACCACAGACTTTGTGACTTCAAAAGATTACAATCATATCATCTCAAAGTTTCTGTGGATCAGGAGCCTGAGATCAGCTTAACTGAATATGTTACTTTAGAGTCTCTCAGATGACCATAATCAAGATATCAGCCAGGACTAAGGTCTCATTGGGAAGTGTCACTTAGGAAAGGATCTTCCAAGCTCAGTTATGTAGTTGTAGGCAGGATTCACTTCCATTTGGATTGTTGGACTGAAAGCTTCAATAGATAACTGTTGCTTAGAGATTATCCCCAAAGCCTTGACATGTGGACTTGTCCACCGAGCAACTTACTTTGTCAAAGTCAGCAAGGAAGAGAGTCTGTTAGAAAGATGGAATAGATACCTAAGAATCCCTGGCTGGAAAAAATGGTTAAGTATTTGACAACTAGATGAAAATTTTACAATTGGAAACCAGCCAGAGGTGCTTTGGAAGATAGACATGGCAATCGCTTCCAAAAGGCCACAGCCTTGAAAATCGAATGAAGCAGTTCTGTGTACACATGGAAGCACCATGAGTTGGAATTAACTCAACTACAATGAACAACAACAGTAGATATCTAATGAATCTTCTCATAGGGTCTTCACTGTCTGCTGTAAAGTAGATATTCCTCTATTTCAATTGCTTATCTAGTTTTCATGCCCCTTGATATAAACTCAAATTGGATTTATCTATTGTGATGTCTGCACACTTTGTCTGGCCAGACTATTTGCAGGCTCCTTGAGGTTGAAATGAGATATTAACCACTGATTTATCCATGCCCTCAACTCTATTTTTCCACCCAACTTCCTCTTTGCCTCTTTCTGTCCTGGATTACTTATGAAGACTATGGAATCATTGTTGTTGTTGTTATGTGCCGTTGAGTCAGACCTGACTCATAGCGACCCCTCCATGGGTTTCTGAGGCAGTATCACTATGGAAGTAGATTGCCCCATCTTCCTTCTGAGAAGTGGCTGGTGGGTTTAAACCACCAGCCTTCGGTTCGCAGTCAAGTGCCTTAGGCACTATGCTACCAGAGCTCTTATGTTAGGACTACATCATTCTCTGTTAAGAATATTTGAGTTTTCCTTCATTGTGGACTTAAAACAATATACACTCGATATCCTGGAATAGCATTTCCCTTGGCATCCTGTTCTGAGGGGAGAAATAGGCACAGCTAGGGTTGAGATTGGTAGCATAGTGGCTAAGGCACTTGACTGCTAACCAGAAGGCTGGCGGTTCAAATCCACCAGCCATTCCTCGGAAGGAAGGTTGGGCAATCCTACTTCCGTAGTGATACTGCCTCGGGAACCCAAGGAGGGGTCGCTATGAGTCGGGGCCGACTCGACGGCAAATAACAACAACAACAACAACAGGGTTGAGATTAGATACCCTTCACAAAATTACTATGTTTTCTTTTTTCATTGTCTATACAATAAGGTGGGATGCTATTAACAGATTATTCAACCAACATGGATGGAATAGTCAATCTGGTAATTTATGCCTCAGAAAATGCCTGATAATGACTTGCAGGGAATTATTTTTTGCTTGGTTAATCAGGATAATTGCTTTACTTCTCCACTTCACATCACATGTATAGGTACAGTCAGAGACTCGAAAGGCTAAACCTGTCTTGAACCCTTCAGGTAGTTCAAAGCGTTTCCATCTTGCGTGCAATTCCATAGAATATTCATTATTCTTCTTTTGGGAATACTTGCAACTGAGGTGACTCAATAGTCCGTGGGGAGCAACTATCGAGATTCTGATTCTTTATATTTTTTTTTGGCACAGTATAGTCATCATAATGCAAAATTGTCTTTTGTGCACAATTATTTTAAATGATTATTAACAGATTTATTGCCCTAAATATCAGTGGAAGATATTCACTTATTTGATTAATCTCCTTTGTTTATTGTTTTTTCCAAAAAGTTGTCCTTCAAATGTGGGCTAATGACTGCTTATAATTTCATGGTCTCTGCTTGACCTACTTGTTGATGTACATATCTGTATCTATATCTTTGTATCTTTCTATCATCTGTCTATCATCTGTGGTAGTTAAGTTGTGTGTCAACTTGGGGGTGGGCTGGTTTTGAGTGGCTGGACTGCTGGATGTAGTTACTGCCCATGATGAGACTGGTAATCAACTCCACGGTGAAATCTACTGGAGCAGCTGAGTAGCTGCCATAGGGATGTGGTCTGCTTCCAGTATATAAGAAGCATTGAGAAAGGCCTCTTGAGCTTTTTGACATGCTTTGACCCTGCATATAGCTGAGTCTTCATCTCAGTGGACTGCCATGTTGTCTGCCAATCTTGGGACTGTTAATGGGTTTGAATTTGTGTCCTATTGTATTGCTTGATTATCTTGGGACTGTGTCATTTTACTTATCAATCTTGGGTTTTTCAGCCTCAGCAAACAACAGCTGTCTGAGTTGAGAAGGCTCGAGCTTTAATGGGCCAGGAGCAAGAGGCAGAGCTGAAGGCCAAGGTTGAGGGGCCTTCACACAGCCCCTAGAGCTGTCAGTTTGAATTCAGACTTCCAGCTTCCCAAACTGTAAGAGAATAAATCCCTGTTTGTTCAAGCCACCCACTTGTGGTATGTCTGTTAGAGTGGCACTAGAGGACCAAAACATTATCTGTCTATGGAGTTCTGGTGGCCTAGTGGTTAAATAATTCAGATGCTAGCCAAAAGTCCAGTGGTCCAAACCCACTCTGCAGCAGAAAGATGAAACAATCTGTGTCTGTAAAGATTTACAGCCTTGGAAATCCTGTGGGACAGTTGAACTCTGTCCTATAGGGTCGCTTTGAGTTGAAATTGACTTGATGGTAGTGGGTATCGATCTATCTATTTTCAAATGATAATGATGGCTTAATTAAAATGGTTAATTTAAGACTTCTGGCAAGATGGCAGAATAGGCATGAAAGCTACACAGCCCATCTACACCAACAACACCACCAACAACAAACAAATTCACTGCCATCAATTTGGATTTAACTCATAGTGACCCCTCCTTGGGTTTCCGAAGCAGTATCACTACAGAAGTAGATTGTTGGTGGGTAGATGGCTGGTTGGTTTGAACTGCCAGCTTTCTGGTTAACAGTCAAATATCTTAGGCACTACACTATCAGAGCTCCTATCTACAACAAAGAAAGGAGAAATCAATTGAAATGGATATAGAAGATAAGCTTGGGACCCTTACCTTCAAAGGGAAGGATAAAGAAGTGGATTAAATATTGACTACTAGAAGAACCTGAGTGAAAACAGCAAATAAGGAGACAAGTGGAGCAGTGGGCTGTTGGCAAGCCTGATGGCATGGCCATTTTTAATATTTGCAAGTGGTATTCTGATCCAAGAAGCAACCTGATAACCAGCTCTGCTTCCTGAGCACTGCATGGGCAATGGCACTGGTGCTGACAACCAGAAAGGTGTGATATTCTCCTTGTTCCCCTTGTACTCCACACCCTTCTGGTGAATGGAGTTGAGATCATCCCTCACCCCCAACCACCTTCTGAACCAGCAAGAATTCTATCCCAAACTGGGTGCCCTATCAACAGCTGCCTTTTGGGTAGGCAGAAACTTGTCCTAGGACTAGGTGCCCTGTTCTAAGCCACCTATTGGGTTAGTAGGAATTTTTTTCTAAAGCCAAGCCAGCTTTTGAGATGGTAGAGATTTTGTCTGGGACCCAGAACCCTGCCCACAGCTGCTTTTTGAGCCAGTAGGAACTCCATATGGGACCAGGTCCTTTGCTCCCAATCACCTTTTGGACTGGCAAGAACTTTTTCTGGGTCCATATGCTCTGCCCCCAGACACTCTTTAGACCAGCAGAAACTCATCTGGGACCAGGTATCCCGCCCCAGTTGCTTTCTGGATAAAAAGGAAGTAGTTGCAAGATCAGCCATCCTGCTTCCAGCAGCATTTTGGGCTGGCAAGAACTTTTCCTGGTATCAGACACCCAACACCAAGCCCCCTTTTGGAATGGCAGGAAATTTTTCTGAAATCAGATGCCCTGTCCCCAGCTGCTTTTTGAGCTGGCATGAATTCATTCTGGAACCAGAAGATTTGCTCCCATCATCATTTAGGCTAGCAGAAACTTTTTCCAGGTCCTGGTGCCCTGTCCTGGACATCTTCTGAACCAGCAGGAACTCATCTAAGACCAGGCTCCCTGCCCTTATTTGCCTTCTAGATAGGTATGAACTACTACCAAGACCAAGTGACCTGTTCCCCACCACCTGTTTGGCCTGCGGGAGCAGAGCCTGGGAGCCCTACCCCCATTTTTTTTTTTTTTTTTTTTCTATTTGCTTGTTTTAAAATCAATCTTATTTTGTTTCATCATTTTTCTTTCTTTCTATTTTTTTTCTCTTTTTCCTCTCTAGTTCTTTTCTTCCCCCCTTTCCTGCATCCATTCTTTTTTCTTTCTTTTCTTCTTTTTCTATTTTCATTCTTCCCATCCCTTGTTTTTGTTTTTGCATTTTTTTCTTTTTATGTTGCTTTTTTCCTCTATTTCTCATCTCCAAAAAGACTGTTCTTTTTTCCTTTTTCTCTT
>NW_006921609.1:13579880-13581980 GCF_000298275.1 Orycteropus afer afer | reverse complement strand
ATTTTATTTTTTGTTCCACTGGATGAGAGACAGGAAAAATGCCCATATGACAAACCACATTTGTACCTCTTGCAGTACCACCCACTGAGTGAGGGCCACCATCTGCTTCTGTACAATTGATTGAAGATAGATGGTGGCCAATACTTGCCCAACTTGCTTTCAACTGTTCTACAAGAACAGCTAATAGACATCTTTGTGCACATTCTCATCTTCTATTTCACCCATCAGCAGACAATGGGTGAGAGCCTAAGTGCTGCCAAACTAACAAACAGTGACACACCAGCCCTGCTTGCTTGAATTTATTAAAACTAAACAAAACAAAAAACGAGGAGGATCATAGTAACATAAATCACCAATTAAATATCAATATAATAACATCACAAAATCTGAGAGACAACTGCTAAGTTAACACAAAGAAGCAAGGAGAAAGTGGTACAAACAAGCGACCAGAATATAGAGCCTTAAAACCCCCTTGGGGAAGAAGTGGCATTGGAGCTACCTGATAAGGAATTCAAAAGATTTATACATAGGTCCCATCAATGGACTGGGGGAGAGAACAAGGAAAACACTGAGAAAATCATGGAAAACATAGACAAAACTCTAGAAAATTTTAGAAAAAGAGTACTAGAACAAACTGACAAAATAAATGAAAATTTAGACACTATTAAAAAAAACTGTAAATAAGAATCCAGAAGCCTGATACCAAGATTTCAGAAATACATAACATATCGAAAGGGCAAAAGAGTAGAGTTGAGTCAATGGAAGACAAAATTAATGATATTGAAGACAAATCTCTCAATACTACTTTGTTAAGGGGTCAATCAGAAAAAATGATGACAAGAAAATGAAGAATGTCTAAGATTTATGTGTGACACTCTCAAGAGGAATAATTTATGTGTTATTAGAATTTCAGAACAGAGACAAATAAAAGCACAGAGAAAATTGTTGAAGATTTGTTGGAAAAGAACTTCCCTGATATCATGAAAGATGAGAGGACATCCATTCAAGAAGTTCAATGAGCTCCAAACAGGATACCCCCAAAAATAAAATCACCAAGACATATCATAATAAAATTTACAGCCACCAAAGGCAAAGAAAGAATCCTGAAAGCATAATGGGGAAAATAAAAGTAATTTACAAAGGGCAACCAATAAGCATAAGCCTGATTTCTCAGGAGAAACCATGCAGGAGAGAAGGCAATGGGATGGCATATATAATACCCTGAAAGAGAAAAAAATAAAATTGCCAATCAAGAATTTTATACCCAGAAAAACTGTATCTCAAATATGATTGTGAAATTAAGACATTTCCAGATAAGCAAAAATTAAGGGAATTTGCTAAAAAACAGACCATTCTTAAAACAGATACTGAAGTAAGTCCTTTGGACAGAGAACCAAAAACAGCAGACGACAAGCAATGCTTAACTCATATGACAACATAACCCAGAAACCAACACAGATATAGAAATATCCAAAGTAAAATAAATTTACCAGTCTGTAATCAGGGAACCAGAAACATCAACTTGTAAATGAGGACAACTACAAACCAGGAAGAGAGAAAAATAGTGTAGGTATAGAACTTCCAAATGCAGAGGAAGTCAAGACAATTGTGAGATAGAACAGACTGCTCTAAACTTGGGAAGAAAATAATAAATCACAGAGTCACCTTAAAGAAAGTTAACAAATCTTCTTATTAAAATAAAAAAGAAAAAGGGACAGATATTAAGCAAATATTAGAACAGCTCTGGTATCAAAGTCCCTAAGGAATTCGACTGCTAACTAGAAGGATGGCAAATGAAACCCATCAGCCACTCTCAGAAGGAAGATTGAGCAATCTACTTTCGTAGAGATAACACCTCGGAAAACCAAGGAAGGCTCGCTATGAGATGGCACTGAATCGATGGCAGTGAGTGTTTTGGCTTAGAACAATAGCAATGAAGGAAATAATAGTAAAAACAATCATAAACAAAATGAGCTCAGCACAGAAAATTATATGCAAGAAAGAAATTAACAACACCTCAAAGAAACACAGGACAAAATTACAGAGCAAATTCGTGCTTGTGGTTAATCATACTGAATGTAAATTGAGTAAATGCACCAA
>NW_006921609.1:13573810-13579404 GCF_000298275.1 Orycteropus afer afer | reverse complement strand
ACCCAACAACAGCACAATATACATTGCTTTCCAGTGCACATGGGAGATTCTCCAGTATAGATCATATGTTAGACCACAAAACAAGCCTCAATAAATTTTAAAATATTGAAATACTGCAAAGCACCTTATCAGATCACAATACTATAAAATTAAAAACTAACAATGGGAAGATCAAGGAAAAAAAAAAAAACAAACACATGTAAACTGAATAACTCCTTCCTTAAAGCTACTTTGTAATAAAAGAAATTAAGAAATGTAAACTTAAAATACCCTGAATCAAAAGATATTTAAAATATAGCATACCAAAATTTTTAAACACAATGAAAACAATATTCAGAGGTCAAATTATAGCATTAAATGCACACATAAAAAATGATGAAAGAGCCAAATTCAACACCTTAACCCAACACCTCCGATGATTAGAAAAAGAGCAGGAAAAAAAAAAGGAAAAAAAAGGTTTTTGTTCCCCGGAGGAAAGAAATAATAAAGACTAAAGCAGAAATAAATGAAGCAGAAAGAAGAAAAATAATATAAAGAATCAGCAAGACTAGAAGTTGGTTCTTTGAATAGATTAATAAGTGTGACAAACCACTGGCAATTTAACAAAAGAAAAGAAAGAGAAGATGGAAGTAACATGGATAAGAAATGAAATGGTTGTGTCACAACAGAACCAACTGAAATAGAAAGGATAATATCAAGATACTAGGAAAAATTATACTTCAACAAATTTGAAAGCCCAGAAGAAATAGACAGATTTATAGAAACATATTACCTACCTAAAGTAACAAAGATTGTGTTAGAAAATTTGATCAGATCCATAAGTAAAGAAGACATTGAAAAGATCATAAAAAACTACCATCAAAATAAAAAGTTCTGGCCCAGACAACTTCACTGGAGAGTTTTACCAAACATTCAGAGTAGAGCTGATATTGTTGTTGTTGTTATGTGCCATCGAGTCGGATGTGACTCATAGCAACCCCTCCTTGGGTTTCTGAGGCGGTATCACTACAGAAGTAGATTGCTCAATCTTCCTTCTGAGGAGTGGCTGGTGGGTTTGAACAGCCAGCCTTCTAGTTAGCAGTCAAGTGCCTTACACACTATGCTACCAGAGCTCCTAGAGCAGCTTAAATCCTGCTTAAAGTATTCTAGAATATAGAAAAGATGACATCCTCCCAAATTCATTTTATGAAGAAAGCATAACCCTAATACCTAAACCAGACAAAGAAACAACCAGAAAGGAAAACTGCAGGCCAATCAATATACCTCATTAATATAAACACGGATATCTTCAACAAAATCCTAGCCAATAGTTTCCAATAACATATCAAAAAAATAATCCATTATGATGCAGTAGAATTCATACCAGATATGCAAGAATGGTTTAAAATCAAAACAACAATCATAACAATCCATCACATAAATAAAACAAAGGAAAAGAAGCACATGATCTATCGATCACCCATGCTTGATTAAAAAAATAAATAAATACTCAGCAAATAGGAAAAGAAGGAAAATTTCTCAATGTAATAAAGGGTATGTATGCAAAACCAAAAGCCAACATCGTTCTCAACAGAGAGAAACTGAAAGTACTCCCCTTGTGAACAGGAACCAGACAAGGATGTCCTCTATCACCACTAATATCCAATATTGTATTGGAAGTTAGCCAGGATAATAAGGCAAGAAAGGAAACTAAAACTCATCCAAATTAATAAGAATGTAGCAAAGCTATTCTTATTTGAAGATTATATGATCCTATACATAGAAAATTCCATACTCAGCAAGAAAACAGCTGGAACTAATTTATAGGTTCAGATTTCTCTATATAACAAAGAGGTGTGTGAAAAAGAAATAAGGAAAGCAATACCATTTACAATGCCTAACAAAAATATAAAATTCTTAGAAATAAATCTTACCAGGGACATAAAAGAGCTATACAGCAGAAACTACATACCAGTATATATAGAAGAAATTATATAAATAGAGGGAGCTCTGGTAGCATAGTGCCTAAGGCACTTGACTGCTAAACAGAAGGTTGGCGGTTCGAACCCACCAGCCACTCCTCGGAAGGAAGATGAAGCAATCTACTTCCGTAGTGATACTGCCTCAGAAACCCAAGGAGGGGTCGCTATGAGTTGGGTCCGACTTGATGGCACATAACAACCACAACAACATATAAATAGAAGAATATGCCATGCTCGTGGATAGGAAGACTGAATATTGTGAAAATGTCAGTACTACTCCAATCAATCCAAAGATTCAATGCAATCCCAATTCAGATTCCATTAACATTCTTTAAGGAAAATCTAAACACTAACTTGGTATGGAAACGAAAGAGAGCTTAATGAGCAAAGTACTGCTAAAGAAGAACAAAGTACAAAGTCTCACACTTCTCCATCTCAAAACCTACTTACTATGCAGCCACAGTATTCATAAAAGCCTGGTATTAGTACAACAGACACATAAACCAGTGGAACAGAATTGAGAATCTACAAATAGATCTATCCACCTAAGAAAGGCTGATCTTTGACAAGGGGACGAACCTCATTAAATGGGAAAGAGATAGTCTTTCTAACAAACAGTATTAGCAAAACTGGATATCCATTTACATAAAAATGAAACAAGATCCATACCTCACACCATACAAAAAAGAGAACTCCAGATGGATCAAAGACTTAAATGTGAAACCTAGAACTATACAGTTTCTCAAGGAAAATTTAGGGTCAAACTTAAGGGCCCTAACATATGGTATAAATAAACCATTGAACATATCTAACAATGCACAAACAGCAGAAGATAAAGTAAAAGACTGGGACTTTATATAAATCAAATTTTTATATGCATCAAAAGACTTCTCCAAAAGAATAAAAAGAGAAACTACAGATTGGGAAAAAATATTCTGCAGTGACATATTCAACAAGGGACTTATCTCTAAAATTTATACAAAACTCCAACATCTCAACTTTAAAAAAAAAATCCAATTAAAAATGGGCAGAAGACATGAACAGACACTCCACCAAAGAAGATATTCAGGTGGCCAATAAACACATGAAGAAATCCTTGCAATCATTAATCATTAGAGAGATGCAAATTGAAACAATAGTAAGATAGCATCTTGGCCCAGCAACAATAGCAAAGTTCAACAATATAGAAAATAATAAAGTGCTGGTGATGTGTAGAGATATTGGAATTCTCATACACTGCTGGTGGGACAATAAAATGGTTCAAGCACTGTGAAAAATGGTATGCTAATTCCTTAAAAACTTGGAAATAGAAATACCATTTGATCCAGCAATCCCACTACTAGGTATATATCCTAAATAAGTGAAAACTGAGGCACAAATAGACACGGTGATGTAGTGCTGAAGGCATTTGACTGCAAACCATAAGGTTGGCAGTTCAAATCCATCAGCCATTTCACAGAAGGAAGACTGGGCAATCTACTTCTGTAAAGATTTACTACCTTGAAAATCCAAAAGGGATCACTGTGAGTCGGAATCAACTTGATGGCAGTTAGTTTGTTTTTTATTATGTTCATTGCAGCACTGTTCACAACAGCAAAGAGATAGAAACAGCTAAGTGTCCATCAATGGGTAAATGTATAACCAAGCTATGGTACAGACACACAGTGGAATACTACATAACACCAAAGACTAATGAAGAATCCACATGGATGAACTTCGAGGACATTATGCTGAGTAAAATAAGTCAAGAAGGACAAATACTGTAGGAATCCAGTATTGTAACATATCCAGGAAAGGTTTATACATGGAAGGAAACTTTCTCTGTTAGTTACCAGGGATGGAGGGGGTGGTGGGAGAAAATTGTTAGATAGGTAAGAAACATGTATTGATTTGGGTGAAGGCAAAGGCAATATACCAAAGGGAGTGACCAGCACAATAACACGAAGAGAAAAGACACAGAGAGTTCACAAGGGATACAGAAAACAAAAGTAAATACTTATACAGTATAACATTATCAGTAATAATAAACATTAATTTTGGTGGATAAATAAGTAGACAGGCAAAATGATCAGGTATATGTAGGCAAAAGGGAATATGTAAATTTGGCAGATTATATTTCTATGTATGTATTTGTATGTACTATAAGAATGTCCATATATATAACAGAGCTAACCAGAGGCAAATTGATGATAACCTCTTAGCACAGCCAAACCACTTGAGTGAGTGAGTGAGTCACTTGGCCTGCAGGCTCAGGACTGTGGTGGAGGGGGACATCAAGCTCAATTGGTATAACATATAAACAAAAATATTGTTCTATGTCCACTACTTTGGTGAGTAGTGACTGACATTGTAAAAGCTTGTGTGTGACCATTTGAGATGTGAAATTGGATCTCTCCTTGTCTGGAGCAAAGAAGAGTGAAGAAAATCAAGGATACATATAAATAATTAGCCCAAGGGACTAGTGGACCATAGGAACCTCAGCCTACTTGACTCTGAGACCAGAGTAATTAGATGGTGCCCAGCCACCACCAAAAACCACTTGGAAAAGGATCAAAATTTGAGATCCTGGATAGAGTGGGACAAAAATATGAAATAAAACTCAACATTAATAAAAAAGGAGGTGCTTACTGATTTGATAGAGACTGGTGAAATTCCTGAACCTTTGGCCCCTAGTCACCCTTTGGGTCTAGAATTGAACTAACTCCCTTGGCTTAACTGCCAGCCAAATGATAGGGCTACAAGGTAAAAAATTCCACCAGGTAGGTACCCTCCTTAGAACAATCAACCATGGGAAATCCCATGGTAGCTTTTGAACAAGGAGATAGCTCAGAGGGCAGGACTGCATAGGAAAGAAGGACATAGGAAAAAGGTAACCATATGGAGGAAGTGAGATGAAAGCTGTTAAACTGTGAGGATTTCAGTATGTCTGGAAACAAATACGTATGAAATGTTGAATGAAAAATGAATTTATTCTGTAAATTTTCACCCAAATCACATTTAAAAAAATAATAACTTAATAAAAACTGAATATTAGCTAATAGATGTCTCCTCAGATATATGGTGAATATTGCAATATTTCTGAGGAGACATTAATTAGTTAATATCCAGTTTTTATTAAATTAAATATAAAAAGTTGATAATATTTATACACCAACAAGGAAAACCAGTGAATGTCACTATATTCAAATTTACACACCAACCACTAAAGCCAAAGATGAAGAAATTGAAGATTTTTACCAATTTTTGCAGTCTGAAATTAACCAAATATGCAATCAAGATGTATTGATGATTACTGGTGATTGGAATGAGAAAGTTGGAAACAAAGAAGAATAATCAGTAGTTGGAAAATTAGGCCTTGGTGAAAGAAATGATGGGGAAGATCACATGATAGAATTTTGCAAGACCAATGGCTTATTCATTGCAAATAACTTTTTCAACAACATAAATAGGGGAAATGAACGTGGAAACTGACAGATGAAATAAAGAATAAGACTGATTACATCTGTGGAAAGACGTGATGGAGAAGCTCAATATTTCCAATTAAAACAAGGCCAGGGTCTGAATGTGGAAGAGATGATCAATTGCTCATATGCAAGTTCAACTTAAAGCTGAAGACAAAACAAGTCCAGGAGA
>NW_006921609.1:13556494-13570399 GCF_000298275.1 Orycteropus afer afer | reverse complement strand
CCTGTCTTTTAATCCCCTTTCTCCTGCTCTTCTGGCCTGCTTCTTTGGGTGTCCCTGAGTTCCCCCTCCTCACCTAATCCCTTTGGCTGATTGCTCTTCTCTTTGGCTCCCTGGGTTTTACCCCTTTCTCCTGCTCTTCTGGCCTGAATTTAGAGACCATCTGAATAATAGATTTGATGCACTGAACACCAGTGATTGAAAACCAGAAAACTTGTGGGATGACATCACGAATATCACACGTGAGGAAAGCAAAATTTCATTAAAAACAAGAGGAAGAAAAGACCAAAAGGAATATCAGAAGAGACTCTGAAACTTCCTCTTGAATGCAGCATAGCTAAAGGAAATGGAAGAAATGATAAAATAAAAGAGCTGAACAGAAAATTTCTAAGAGCAGGTTGAGAAGACAAAGTCAATTATTTCAATTAAATGTTCAAAGACCCAGAAAAACCAAAAGAGAAGAACACCCTCAGCCTTTTTTAAGCTGAAAGAACTGAAGAAAAAATTCAAGCCTCGAGTTGCAATACTGAAGAATTCTATGGGCAAAATATTGAATGATGCAGGAAAAGTCAAGAGAAGATGGATTACATTGAGTTACTGTACCAAAAATGATTGGTAGATGGTTATCCATTTCAGGAGGTGGCATATAATCAAGAACCAATGGTACTGAAGGAAAAAGTCAGGACTGCACTGAAAGAATTGCAAAAAAAAATAAGGCTCCAGAAATTGATCGAGTACTCATTGGGATGTTTCAACAAATGGATGCATCTCTGGAGGCACTTACTCATCTATGCCAAGTAATTTGGAAGACAGTTACCTGGAAAATTGACTGCAAGGGATCCATATTTGTATCCATTCCAAAGAAAGGTGAACCCACAGAATGTGGAAATTATCAAACAAAATCATTAATATCACATGCAAGTAAAATTTTGCTGAAGATAATTCAAAAATGGTTGCAGCAATATGTTGACAGGGAACTCACAGAAAAGCCAGTTGGATTCAGAAGAGGATGTGGAATGAGGGATATCATTGCTGATGTCAAATGAATCTTGGCTGAAAGTAAAGAATACCAGAAAGATGTTTACTTTTGTATTGAACATACAAAAGCAATCGACTGTGTGGATCATAACAAATTATGGATAACATTGAGAAGAATGGGAATTCCAGAAGACTTAATTGTGCCCAGGAGGAACCTATACATAGACAAGGAGCCTGTGGTTTGAACAGAACAAGACAATACTGCATGGTTTAAAATCACGAAGAGTGTACCACAGGGTTGCATCCTTTCATTATACATATTCAATCTGTAAGCTGAGCAAGAAATCTGAGAAGCTGGAATGTATGAAGATGAATGTGGCATCAGCAATATGCCAATGATACAACCTTGCTTCCTGAAAATATAGAGAACTTGAAATACTTACAGTTCATTTTACTTGGGTCTACAGTCAACACCTATTGAGACAGGAGTTCAAGAAATCAGATGTCATATTGCACATATTTTTAAATCCACTGCAAAAGACCTCTTTCAAGTGTTGAAGAGCAAAGATGTTACTTTGAAGACTAAGGTGCACTTGACCCAAGCCATAGTATTTTTAGTCACATCATATGCATGTGAAATCTGGACAATGAATAAGGAAGACTAAAGAAGAGTTGATGCTTTTGAATTGTGGTGTTGGTGAAGAATATTAAAACTATCAGGGGCTACCAGAAGAATGAACAAATCTATACTAAAAGAAGTGCAGCCAGAATGCTCCTTGGAAGCAAGAATGGCCAGCCTTTTTCTCACCTACTTTGGTCTTGTTACCAGAAAGGACCATTCACTGGAGAAGGGTATCATGCTTGGTAAAGTGGAAGGTAAGTTAAAAAGGGGAAGATCCTCAAAGAGATGGACTGACACAATGTCTACAATCATGGGCTCAAGTATAGCAAGGATTATGAGGATGGTGATGAAAATCAGGCAGTGTTTCATTCTGTTGTACGTACATAGGGTTACTCTGACTCAATGCCACCTAACAACGACCAGAAATATTACAGTTCTCCACATTAATTCTCACATTTTTTTTTTCTTTCTTTTGTTGAATACCTTGGTAAGCAGTAGCAGATGGAGTGAGTTGAATATGGGTCTTATAGTTATAGTTCAAGAACTGAGAGGTGGACAGTAGCCTTTTCCAAGATCATTGACAGTATCATTCTAGACCCAAACCATTTGCTCAATGCTTTCATTGCAAGAAGTATGTGTTTGTGTTGTGATTTTATAATAGAAATTCTGAGAAACTGTATTTGTAAAGTGTTTTTTTAGCTATTTCATGATCATTGTCATTAGTATTTCATATAACTAAACTCCAAGTCTCAATTTACCTACAGTCAGAATTTACCTAAAGTGTTGAAATAAACAAGCAATACCTGAAGAATTCACTTTAGCCCCATTTTTCTTTTTTGCACTGTAATGAAATTAATCTAGTCAAAGTTTATTCTAAGTACATTTAAAAATACTTTCCTTTAATAAGAAAATTTTATAAATATTTTTAAGTCAAATAATCCATTATATTAATGTTAAGATACTCTTTCCACTAGTAAGAGTAAAAAGTACATTTGAGTCAATGTTGAATGACTGTGGCACAATCTCTTGTGTGCATAACATCCTAGTGTATCCAGTGGCAAGGGAAGCGAGGAAGGTACACAAAAGGGGCCTCTCTGATGTATGGCAAGTTGGATTAGTGATTCAAGGTCTTTTACCAGCTGTAAAGTGAAGCAGAGGATTGATATCTAAAATTCAGTCATTCAAGCAAATACTCCAAAATTGATTTTGCCTTGTATAGTCATATAAAGAGCTTTAAGATTTTTTGTGTTTTATTTGCTTATTCTTTTATTTAACTACTTGGACCATTATATCTGTTATTTACTTCACTTAGGGTAAGAAGACATAGCTAAATGTGAACAATGTGGTAGGAAATATGATAATATGTTTCTTCCTGCATCTGGGATATTGCTCTCATATGATATAATGTTAATGAAAATAATAATTTTTCAGATGACATATTATGATACATCTGAAAAAAATGACTCTTCACATAGCTTTCCAGAGAGAATTAGAAAGCTATTGTTGAGTCAAAATTGCTAATTGTTCTTGGTATATTAAGGTATATTCCAAAATTTCTCATACATTGTGAGCTTTATATATGTTCCAAGGCTCACACTCACTAACTATAATTTCTTTACCCCATTCATATCCGAAAAAGGTAGCATGCTTAAATTGTTATGATTAATTTTATTCTGAAATGTGAAGATTAATCGTTTTATTCCATTGTTCATCATATTGTAAAATCAGAGTTTCTTCTTCTCTTTTTTGGTGATAAGCCTGGGGGAAGACAGCAAGAGTAAGCAAACAGAATATGACCAATATCTGCTTATAATACTTCATTTTCCCCTCATGAAACTACCACTTTTTCATTTCATTAAAAAGGCAGTCAAAATCAATACTCTCTAAATCAAATATCCCTCTTTACTTATCATAATATGTCTACTGTTTAGTGTGTTGTTTGATGTTTGATCTTTCGAAGATATTTTCCTCCCATTTTTCATTTTGAAGTGTTTAGAAGTTAATGAAGCCCTCTGTGTGACTCCTGTCTTCAGGAAATACTTCTGTAGAATAGGCTTTAACTGTATGTTCTAATCTCCTTGGGTACCAATGGTCAGCAGGGCATATATTTTTGCCCTGATGTTTTATTTTTTGAACATTTTGATGTAACTAGAAAAGGCTAGACCCCTATGAAATCTTATCAAAATACTGCAGAGTGCTCAAATGCGTCATATTATTGGTATTAATAAGATGAAAAATAAGCCACTGCAAAAGACACTGGGAAATGTTTCACATCACAGAGAGAGACTTTCTTTGGGTGGAAGCTGAAAGAAAATAGGACAGCAGGGAAATAGATCTGAGGGGGAGGGTTTTAGAAGTATGGAAGCCAAACCAAGCTTTTGGTGTATAATAGATTTCTATTGGAGTACATTAAAGTGTATGTGTGCGCATATTGTGTGTGTGTGTTGTATTTGTAAGGGTAATGAGGATAGGCCCCTATGGGATAATTAATTTGAAAACTAAAGTAACGTTTGGCTGGGAATATGATAAATAAAACCAAGTGTTATTTTTCCTTTGAATTATTTGTGAATTCCCTCAATTATTCATGTGAATACCTAGTGAAGTACTGAACTAAGGAATGATATAAGTAGATTTTTAACTTAACTACAAAATTAGGTTGGAAAACATTCTAAAACTTGCTACTGAAAAAAATCAAAGATTTAAATATATTATTAAGATTTCTTTTGATCTTAATAAATGCTTTTAAAAAGTTATTCACTGAATTCTTATTGTTGTTTAGATTGACTCCACATTTAGCCCAAATATATAGAGCAGTTGCCAAATCCTTTTACCCTAAAGGTAAAAGCAAATGAGAATTATAAAATTTTAGAAAAATAAAATTAAAATGGTTAATAGACATATTTATTTTTCCTAAATGAGACTATAAATTAATTGAGGGACAGCATGATGTATTTCATTTCTCATGGAGTGCCTCTTACAGTGTTTGGTATTTAGTTAATAAATAATTGCTGTTAGATGAATAAATGAAGAATTCCCAGGAAAATAAATGGAACATCTTTCCTTAAGTTGACAAAATATAAATCCTTTCTAAAAGCTAATAAAAATGTTACATCAAATATTTACAAAGTCAAGATATTGACAGACTCTGTATTGTTCAAACTTCGTGGCGGGCAGCACTGATAGGGATAGCAGTTCTTTAGTTTTTATGTTGTGAGAAGTGAAATAGAGAAGGAAAGGTAATTATACATTTGACAAATTTAGCACCAACAGACACAATGATTACTAGCTTAAAGGGTGGTCTTCCCCTAAAGTCAGAAATAAATATAAAAATATAAATCTAGTTTTACGAGAAGAAAAAAATGAGAAGTAACACAGATACCAGAGCAGGGTCTATGATTTCACTGTGCAGCCTTGGGACAGATAAAGAAGTCTGAGGCAAAGGACACTGTTCCTAGGTATTAATCTCTGACTTCAACAGGCAGTGGGAGGGGTGGTGGGGAATTCCAAGGCTTATTATTGTTTTTGTTGTTAGGTGCTATCAAGTAGGCTCTGACTCATAGTGGCCCAAGGGATTGTATTAAAAAGGTTTATAAGGCTAGGAGAGAATATTTTACTATGTTCTGATGGCACGAAGATAATATGGGTCTTTATTTATTGGGAAAGGAAAGGAAATCCAGCCTAATTCCTGTGGTTCAAATGGGAAATTTCATTTCTAAAGATCATGTAGGGGAATTTCAGAGAAAAAACAAAATACAATTCTTCTTCATCAGTCATGAAAGTCACTATCCCCAGAGACAAACAGCAAGATACAAAATTTCTTCTCCTTTCATAAATTTGGTTTTAGTTGGTGTCAGCACTATCCACACTGGAAAGCTGAGTATCATCCTTGACTGCCTTAACTTTACCCCTGTTCAAATATCATGAGTCATGTTGTTGTTTTTATGTGCTGTTGAGTTGGACTCAAATCATAGTGACTCCTCCTTGGGTTTCCAAGGTGGTATCACTATGAAAGTAGATTGTCCAACCTTCCTTCTGAGGAATAGCTTGTAAATTTGAACTACCAGCCTTCTGGTTAGCTGTCAAGTGACTTAGGCACTATGCCACCAGAAGTATATTAAAAGATATTTTTGTTGTTTTTATTAGCTGATATGGAGTTGGCCTTTGACTCATGGCAACCCTGTGCACAATAGGATGACAATTGGCACAGTTCTACACTATACCCACCAGTGACTCCATGGAAGGAAGACCCAGCAATCTACTTCTTTAAAGATTTACTGCATTGGGAGCCCAATGAGGGTCTCTATGTATTGGAATCAACTTGATGGTAGTGGATTTTTTTTTTTTTTCTGTTTGCACCATATCTATGATCTGTTGTGGATCAGACTTTTGTGATCCATAGAGTTTTCATTTCATGGACCGAGTTTCGAAAGTAGATTGCTAGGCTATTTTTCCCTAGGCCCTCTTAGTTTGTATGTTCCACTGAAAACTGTTTAGCATCATAACAATAGTCAAGTTCTTCACTGAAAACTTATTGTTGGTTAGATTGACTCCACATTTAGCCCAAATATATAAAGCAGTTGCCAAATCCTTTTACCCTAAAGGTAAAAGCAAATGAAAATTATAAAATTTTAGTAAAATAAAATTAAAATGGTTAATAAACATATTTATTTTTCCTAAATGAGATTATAAATTAATTGAGGGACAACATGATATATTTCATTTTTCATCAGGTACCTCCTAGTGACAGAGTGGTGACTGCTGCATAAGAGGTCCACTGGACAGAAATCAAATCTGGGTTCTCCTACGTGAAAGGCAAGCATTCTACCACTGAAACACCAATGTCCTCATATAATTTTTTTAGAAATGTATAAACAACAACAACTGTCTCTCCTGCAGCCTGTGAACAATGTGAATTACAATTCATCTGTAGAATGGTTTTATTTTTTTCTGATTTGATCTTCATAACCATCAGTTGGACTGGCATTATTTTTTTAATCTTATTTTAAAGATGAGAGAATTGAGGCTCAGACAAAGCAGTTTGCCTTGCTATAGTGACACAGCTAGTAAGTACTATAACCTGTAATTCAAAGTATGATATTCATTACTATTTACTATCCCTTGATGTAGGAGCTCTGGTGGTATAGTGACTAAGGCATTTGACTGCTAACCAGAAGGCTGGCAGTTCATACCCACCAGCCACTCCTTAGAAGGAAGGTTGGGCAATCTACTTCCATAGTGATGTCGCCTTGGAAGCCCAAGGAGGGGTCACTGTGAGTCGGAACCCGACTTGATGGCAGTGAGTTTAGTTTGGTTTGGTATGCCTTGATATTTCTTAATAAGATATATCTTTCATTAAAATTACAATTATAATCACTCAGTGACCAAAGCTGATAGAGCAGCCACCATCTTGAACATTGTCAGTCACCATGTCAGATAAAAAGAGAACTCTAGAAGCATTTTCAGTGTGTACAAATTTCTAAATTATGACTTAGTTTCTAGGCATGGCAATAGCATCTTATCAACTTCAACATATGAGTATTGTCTAATTTGATTACCTGTATAATTTATCACCAGATAAGTGGGATAGCAAAGTCATCATGTACATGAATTATATTAATGATCAACACATCACATTATCTATTTTGCATATAGTCAATTATAACAAGAGAAAAAAAAATTAAAAAAAAAAAAACTACCCCTAGGTGAATCAATGGACATATTTTTACAAATACAGAAAGATTCCCTAGTGTGGTAGTTAAGGTTATGTGTCAGCTTGGCGGGGCCTGGTTTTTGAGTAGCTGGGCAGCTGGTGGTAGTTATGGAAATGATGAGACCAGGACTTAACTCCATGCTGGAATCTGCCAGGAGCAGCTGAATAGATGCTTTAGGGACGTGGCCCATTTCCTGCATAAAAGAAGAAGCTTTAGGAATGGTCTGCAGCCTTTGGCACACTTGACTGCTGCATGTAGCTATGTCATTATTCTGCAGCCTGCAATGCTGTCTCCTGATCTTGGGACTCCTAATGAACTTGAATCAATGGCCTGCCATGTAGTTTTCATAATTTCAGGCTGTGCCATCTTAATTGTCAACCTTGGGTTTGTCAGCCTCAGCAGCCAACAGCTTCCTCAGTGAAGAGATGCCTCTAACTCCAATGGACCAGGAGCAAGATGCAGAGCTGAAGTCCAAGGTTGAGGGGCTTTCACCCGGCCCCTAGAGCCTGGCACTTTGAACTCGGAGTTCTAGCCTCCAAAAGTGTAAGAGAATAAACTCTGTTTGTTAAAGCCGTCTCATTTACGGTATCTTCTGTTAGAGTGGCACAAAGTTACCAAAACACATAGCTTCATGACTCTTGCTCCCACATCAGGAGTAATGCTGCCCCTCTGTCCTAACATTTCAGAGTCAGAAGTTCTAACCCTCTCATAGAATCTAATTCACAGTGACGGCATAAGCAGCTGCTAGAAAAGAGAGAACACATATATCTGTGAAACTACTAATGGAGTATTGCAGGCACCGTGTCCCCTTTATTTCTAGCCCCAAAGAATTGATAGATAGACAAATCATTTTAGTCTTTTTATATTAAATAGCTTGTCAAATTGTCCTGTATTAGTAAGTTATTTGGAAAATTAACATTGTTCAGTCTTCACTTATTACGTTAAATGTAGTAGAATGAATGTGATTCAGTTTCTTGTGGGTCTTGGCTCTCACATAGCATTGCCATCTTGCACTGGTAAGAAAATGTTCTAGCTCAGAAGGGACTGATATAACTTCCCCACACAGGTGGTTGGATACAATAAGCAGGTGTCCACACAGAAATACAAGATAACCATGAAGTAAAATTCAAATTTTAGAATACTAATATCCACCACACAGTTGTAGGAGTACATCAACAGAAATGGAAGCCAGATTTAGAAAAAGACATAGAATGAGAAATATCATTGCTGATGTCAGATGGAAATTGGATGAAAGCAGAGAATACCAGAAAGATGTTTACCATTTTCTGTTTTGTTTTGGACTATGGAAAGCCATGTACAATAGTATAGTTAACATTGCATAGAATGGGAATTCCAGAACACTGAATTATGCTCATGAGGAACCTGTACATAGATCAAGAAGCTATTGTTTGAACAGAACAAGGAGATACTCAGGAAAAGTGTATGTCAGGGTTGTATCCTTTTACTGTATTTATTCGATCTGTATGCT
This sequence comes from Orycteropus afer afer, assembly GCF_000298275.1. NCBI lineage: Eukaryota > Metazoa > Chordata > Mammalia > Tubulidentata > Orycteropodidae > Orycteropus > Orycteropus afer. The sequence goes on along the minus strand of NW_006921609.1, from coordinate 13,561,602 downwards.
GAGCCTGGACTATATGAAGAACATAATCAGTGAACCTGGACTATATGAAGAACATAATGTTAGGATTTGAGGAAGATTCATTTTACACTGTGTTGTTAGGTGCCCTTGAGTCAGCTCAGAGTCATAGCTACCCTATGTACAACAGAACAAAATGCTGCCTTGTCCTGTGCCAGTCTCGCAATCTTTGCTATGCCTGAGGCTATCGTTGCAGCCACTGTATCAATCCATCTTTTTGAGAGTCTTCCCCTTTTTCAGTGACCCTCCACTTTACCAAGCATGGTGTCCTTCTCCAGGGATTGATTCTTTCTGACAACACGATCAAAGTAGGTGAGACTAAATCTGGTCATTCTTGCTTCCAAGGAGTATTCCAGCTGAACTTCTTCCTGGAAAGATTTGTTAATTATTCTGGCATTTCATGGTACTTTCAGTATTTTCCCACCAACACCGCAACTCAAAACCATCAAGTCTTCTTTGATCTTCCTTATTCATTGTCCAGCTTTCATATGCATATGATGCAACTGAAAATACCTGGGTTTGGGTTAGGTGCACCTTTGTCTTCAATATGACATCTTTGCTCTTCAATACTTTAAAGAGTGTTTTGCAGCAGATTTGCCCAGTGTGATACAACGTCCTATTTCTTGATTGCTTCTTTCATTGATGTTGACTGTGAAACTAAGTAATATGAAATCTTTGACAACTTCAATATTTTCTCCATTTATTGTCATGCTGCTCATTTGTCCAGTTGTGAAGATTTTTGTTTTCTTTATGTTGAGGTGTAATTCATACTGAAGACTATTTCATCAATAAGTGCTTCAAGTTATCTTCACTTTCAGCAAGGAAGGTTGTGTTGTCTGCATATCACAGGTTGATTAATGAGTCTTCCTTCAATCTCGATGCTGCATTCTTCTTTATATAGTCCAATTTCTTGGATTATTTGCACAGCATACAGATTGAATAAGTATGATGAAAGGATACAATCTTGTTGCACACCCTTAAACCATGCAGCTTCTCCTTATTCTGTTCAAATGACAGCCTCCTGGTTTCATGAGCAGTTTCCTCATGAGCACAATCAAGTGTTCTGGAATTCCCATTCTTTTCAGTGTTATCTATTACTTATTATGATCCATACAATCGAATGCTTTTGCATCGTCAATAAAACACAAGTAAACATCTTTTTTCTTTGCTTTCAGTCAAGATCCATCTGACATCAGCAATGCTATGTCTCCTTCTACATCTTCTTCTGAATCCAACTTGCATTTCTGGAAGTTCTATGTCAATATACTCCTGCAACCATTTTTTAAATTATCTTCAGCAAGATCTTACTTGCATGGGATATTAATGATATTGTTTGATAATTTCCACATTCTGTGGGGTGACCTTTCTTTGGAATGGGTACAAATATGGATCTCTTCCAGTCAGTTGGCCAGGCAGCTGTTTCCCAAATTTCTTGGCATAGATGAGTAAGTGCTTCTAGCATAGCATCCATTTGTTGAAACACCTCAATGGGTATTACCTCAATTCCTCTAGTTGCGATATTGAAAGATTCTATGGACAAAATATTGAATGATGCAGGAAACATCAAAAGAAGATGGAAGGAATACAGAGAGTAATTGTACCAAAAACAGTTGGTCAATGTTCATCTATTTTAGAAAGTGTTATATGATCAAGAACCAATGGTATTGAAAAAAGAAATCTAAGCTGCACTGAAAACATTGGTGAAAAACAAGGCTCTAGGAATTGATTGGGGGAGCTCTGGTAGCACAGTGGCTAAGACACTTGCCTGCTAACCAGATGGCTGGTGGTTCAAACCCACCAGCCACTCCTCGGAAGGAAGGTTGGGCAATCCTACTTCCGTAGTGATACTGCCTCGGAAACCCAAGGAGGGGTCGCTATGAGTCGGGTTTGACTCGATGGCACATAACAACAACAACAACAGGAATTGATTGAATACCCATTTATACTATAGCAAACCCTAATTCAGATTAGCCACTTTTCAAGTTCTCAGTAGTCACATGTATCTAGTGGTTACTATACTGGATAGTATCTTTCTAATAGTTTTGCCAGTTACTGAAGAGTTCTTGTTTCTGAACAGTTACTGATGATTTGTTGATAATTTAGTCTTCTTAGGCATAAAGATAGCCCACTTTATGCATCCGGACATAGTACTAGCCCCTAGTTAAGTACTCAACAAATGTTTACTGAGTAGATGTAAGGCTCAATTTACAAATATTTGCACATTTATTTAGCTGCAACTTTGTGTCAGAGACTTTTCTAGGCACTGGGAAATCCAGAACTGACAGAAGAGACAAAATCCTCCTGTGGAATTTAAGTTTTATTGGTTGAGAAGCTGATTCCAAAGAGTTTTATAAAAAATTTAAAAAATGTAGCCTCTGGTAGGTCAATAGCCTGTATTTTAAATGGATTTTTCCACATCCTAGATTGTGCAACCTACTTCTGTAGTGATACTGCCTTGGAAACCCAAGGAGGGTTTGCTATGAGTTGGATCTGACTCGACAGCAGTGTTTTTGTTTTGTTTTGTTTTGCTTTTGTTGTTTTAATTATCTTCTTTTATTGATGCCCATCAAGTATTACCTTCTGGCCACCCAAAATCTTTTATTGCAACATTCTACATAAATATTGCCTTCTGAAGAAGGCATAAAGATTTTTTTTGTTGTTGTTTTTCAAGCTAAAGAGTCTTTTTTCCAATCTTGTCTTTCTTGAGCATCTGTTATACCTGCACTTATAATTCAATGCTAAGTTCAATTGATAATATTGTCTATGAATCCTCCCCTTGGTCCCTCTGTCAGTTTTTTTGTTCTTCACTCCTTGTTTATAAACACTATGTGCAGGTCTCTATTACGGCATTTATTTTGGGTTGTAATTATATGTTAATTCATCCTTAGACCTTTACTTATTCACTTTAACTCTTGTAAATAACAATGAGACTGGCACACAAGAGAGACTCAGAAAAATGTGTAGGATAGAAGCACAGTTTATCTGTTCTATGTTAGAATCTCTTATTCCCTCCTGATTCAAAAAAATCTGAAGTCATAGGTTTTTTTGCTATAACCTATCTAGTAACACTTTTGCAGTTATCAGTGTTTTCATGGACATGTTGGAAAGCATTACTACAATGGTGTGGTTAGAACCAGAATTATGGGTGAAATACCCAGGAGAAAGCCTCAGCCTATGTTTATATACTCTCCCCTCCCCATGAGAGATGAAATTCTGATCTTATATCCAAGTCAGGCTATGATTTTATTTTTCCCATCTTCAATGTTATTCAGATATCAGTGTTTTTTAGCCTTTTGTGGTGTGGTAGTTAAGGTTGTCTGTCAACTTGGCTGGACCTGGATGAGTGGCTGGGCAGCTAGTGGTAGTTATTCCTCATGATGAGACTGGCAATCAACTCCATGGTGGGATCTACCACAAGCAGCTGAGTAGCTGCTTTAGGACTGTGGTCTGCTTCCTGTATATAAGAAGCAACTTTGGGAATGGTCTCTAGCTTATGGCATGCTTGAACCCTGCATGTAGCCAAGTCGTTCAGCAGCCTGCCTTGCTCTGCCAATCTTGGGACTTTCAATGGACTTGAATCAATGGCCTGCCATGTTGTTTGGTAACATTGAGACTGTGCCTTTTTTACTTGTCCACCTTGAGTTTGTCAGTCTCAGTTGCCAGTAGCTGTTTGAGTGAAGAAAAGCCTCTAGCTTTATTGGGCTGGGAGCATGAGGCAGAGCTGAAGCCCAAGGTTGAGGGACTTTCACCGACCCCTAGAGCCTGGCACTTTGAGCTCAGATTTAAAGCCTCCAAACTGTAATAGAATAAACTCCTATTTGTTAAAGCCATCCCATTTCTGGTATTAGAGCAGCACAGAGGTAACCAAAACAGGTGGTTTTTCAGTGCTAATTCAGAAAAGATATTTCTAAACTATAATTGTCATTTAAATAAAAATAGTGAACCATTCCCCATCCAACTCTGAAGGTAGCATTATTCACACATTGAAGAGGCATAGAGGCTAAATTTATCCTTTTGGCACCATGGGGGAGAGAAGATTGATACTTTTACTCACATAATAAACACATGAATGCTTTCTTAAAAAGCATCATTATAACACAGTTTTTATCATATGGATGAGAATCTGACTGACTGCAATTAGATAAGGGAATCCTTAAGAAAATTGTGATCCCTGCCTGTGATATTGTTAGTCATTTTTTATGGTCTGTTCCCCTTTCTGGACTCATGAATGAGTTCCTCTTAGGAACTTAGTGCCTAAGGCACTTGACTGCTAAGCAGAAGACTGGCATTTCAAACACACCAGCCACTCCTCGGAAGGAAGGTTGGGCAATCTACTTCCCTAGTGATACCGCCTTGCAAGCCCAAGGAAGGGTCGCTATGAGTCAGTCCTGTCTGACTCGACAGCATATAACAACAAACAGGGACTTGAGTAAGGAGTTATGGTGGCGCGTTGTTGTTGTTATGTGCCGTTGAGTCGGACCCGACCCATAGTGACCCCTCCTTGGGTTTCCGAGGCAGTATCACTATTGAAGTAGATTGCCCCATCTTTCCTAGGAGTGGCTGGTGGGTTTGAACCTCCAGCCTTCTGGTTAGCAGTCTAGTGCCTTAGGCACTATGCTACCAGAGCTCACTATGGTGGCGTAGTGGGTCAATACACTTCCGTAAAGATATACAACATCAGAAATCTAATGGTGGTCATTCTGAGTTGGAATTGACTCGATGGCAGTGAGGTTTAGTGTGTGTGTGTGTGTGTGTGTGTGTGTGTGTGTGAGTGAGGGACTTGGGTAATTGGTGTCTGCAGTTGTAAGATTTTACCACTAGATGGTAACATAGGTTTACCTACCAACATGTGGGAGTGCCTATTTTGTTAAATGTGATACAGATACTGGCTGGACTATAATTCTGTCATTCCTTAGGAAATTACTGAAATAGAACTTTCAGACTAGTATATATTTAATTTATCTAGAGAGGAAGATCATAAAGTAAAACCCTATTAGAATATAATTTTCCAGTCTTACAAGGGCCAAAGTGTATTTTTCCACTACAATGTCTCAGTTTCTGGATTTTTTTTTTTTCTGTTGTTTGTTTGGTTT
>NW_006921609.1:13552040-13556169 GCF_000298275.1 Orycteropus afer afer | reverse complement strand
TCTTCCTCTATAAATATTGTGAACACAGAAATGAAATATTGCATATAAAGTACTTTACACATATTAAATAATAGATAAATAAATGCAAGTTCTCTCACCTTTTATTTCCCTCTCAAGGAAATTAAAACAAAACAACTTTTATACTATTAGTTTCATAGGTTCCTTTTCCAACAATGAAAGCATAAGGCCTTCCTCTCAAATTTTTATTCAATATCTTCTTCCTTATCTCCAAGGAGAATGCAGAAATTTCCAAACCTCTGCTGGTATGAAACATACCAGTTAGGGCTTTCTAGTTATTCCATGTGTTCTTGTATCTCAAAGTCTATTTTTATTTTAATCCCTTTGTGACTCATGTGTCACGTAGTGCCCACTTAGATCTTCTGCTTCTGGGGTTTAGTAGGAAACTACTATGCTATTTTTAAAGGAAGCTGTGATTTGGTGGGGGCCTGTGTTACTGGTGGCACAATGCCTAAGGCATATGACTGTTATCCAGAAGGTTGGCAGTTCTAACCCACCAGCTGCTCCATGAAATGAAGATAGGGCAATCTACTTCTGTAAAAATTTACCACCTCATGAACCCAATGAAGATCACTATGAGTCAGAATTGACTCGATGGCAGTGAGATTGCTTGTATAACTGCGTGAATTTGAAGAAATGGGCCTTATCTCACCAACTCCAGTACTAGAGACTCCTTTGGACAAATGAGTCCCACTAATTGTATCAGAATCTTTACTACTGCAAAAACATTGTTTTCATTTTATTCAAAATATCTTCTGTTACCAAAAACACATGATTTCAACAAAAAGTTCAAAGCCAAAAATGATTCTATCTTGAAATAATTAAAAGATTTCCTCAGGAGAAAAAATCCTAGAAAATAAATATAGTTGTGGATATTTCAGACAACTGCCTCCTCAACTAGATGATAAATTCATGGAGAAAGTGGATCACACTATATCCATTCTTTATTTTCTTAGAATTTAAAAACACTAACCATTGAGAAGAGTACTCAGAAGCCCATTTCTAAAAAGAGTAATAAATGAGAGTGATGAACTCTTTTTACTTTGACTGAGGTCAGTAGAAAGGAAGATATTTAAAAGTATAAACCATTGCAGAAAGATAAATAGAGTCAGGTAATATTTCATGATATAGATTTTGCATTATCAAAAGAGTTAGGTTAACATCACATTTAAATCTGTTTGGAGAGAAATCTCTCATTTTGAATCGTAAGGAATTTCAGACGCAACATTCAATCAGAATTTAAAATAAAACTGGTATGTAATCTTCTAGGTTTCTTTATGATGACCTATATTATTTCATTCAGGACTCTGTTTATCAACCCTTCCTCAATTTTTTTTCTTTTTGGAAAATGTTAACTTTATGCATGATACAAAACCAACAATGGTTGTATCCTCTTCACTACCAGCAATATATGAGCATCTTGTTTGACACATATCCTCATCAACATTTTGGAATTGTCAGTCTTTTTTTTTTTTTTCAATTTTAATTAATCTTGAATGCATAAAGTGACACCCATTGTTATTTTAATTTGCAGTTCCCTAATAGGAACTCTGGTAGCGTAGTACCTAGGGCACTTAACTGCTAACCAGAAGACTGTTGGTTCAAACCCACCAGCCACTCCATGGAAGGAAGACAAGGCAATCTACTTCTGTAGAGATTTATGGCCTTGGAAACCCAGTGGGGGTACTTTGAGTCAGAATTGACTCAATGACAGTAGGTTTGGTTTTTGGTTTGGTGGTTTCATCATTAAGGCATTTGGTCAGTGGTTCCAATCTACCAGTTGCTCCATGGATGAAAGATGGGAAGGTCTGCTTCCCTAAAGATTTACAGCCTTGGAAACCCAATGGGGGTTGATATGAGTCAGAATCAACTTCATGGCAGTGAAATTGTTTTTATTAATTGTCCATTTATGTATTGTCCTTGCAAAATATGTTTACATCTCTTTTCTGTATTTATTGAGTTGTTTGCTTTCTTATGACTGAGTTTTAAGAAACTTACTAAACTTACTGGGGAGTTCTGGTAGCACAGTGCCTAAGGTACTTAACTGCTAACCAGAAGGCTGGTGGTTCAAACCCACTAGCCACTCCTCGGAAGGAAGGTTGGGCAATCTACTTCCCTAGTGATACTGCCTTGGAAACCCAAAGAGGGATCACTATGAGTCGGGTGAGACTCGATGGCACCTAACAACAACAACAACAACTGTGTTTTAAATTTGCATATAATTTGTAGAGGATCCTATATCTCAGGTACATTTTGCAAGAAGCTAGCTGTTGGGTTATTTGTATGTTTTCCCTCAGTAAACATTTCTGAATATTTTATTTGTGCACTACTATAGTTTCCCACCTCTTTCAAGGTCTCTCTTTCTCCTTCTACTGAAAATCAGTTGCATGCCTTTGTTCACCCTTATACTTTCCTGATCTGCCTTGAGTGATGATATAAGGAAGATTGGTAGTCCATTCTAGTTTCATTTGTGTTTAGCAGTTTTTTGGCTGAACTAGATCTGAAAAGCCTTTTCAGCCTAAGGAGTAGCCACTGGACTTAATTATACTGCCCATATTTTACCCTCAAGCTCTTCTCTCTGTAGAATTTATTATTCACATATTTTATACTTTTTTCTTATAGTCTACAAATATGCAAATAATTCCTATCCACTTAAATTCATTTATTAGAAGAGTTAAAATCAGTGTGGTAACATTTTCATTATTTACAGCAAGTTCCTGGCATCTTTGAACAAGATTTAAAATCGACTAGGCTAAAAATATGTGAAAATATTAAAATAAAATTTGTAGATGATCACATGGTTACATTTGCTGAAAACTTACAAAGTAGTGTTTCTCTGGTGTTTCATTCCTTAAGGTATAAACAATGCTGCTAGAACATGGCCAACAAACTTGGAGGAGGGGGGATTGGGGGGAAAGAGTGAGACTCACAAAACTCCTAAGTACTTCTCCACATTGCTTCAATAACTCTCAGTTCTGTTTCTGATTCCAGTCAGGCTAGATAATTATTATACTTGAGATGGAAGGTGGATATTTCTCCTGCTTCATTGCTTTAAGCATCTAAAGTATAAACCTCAAGGTCACTGGCTGTGTTTCAAAGTCCAAAGCATAACATAAAATCCTAAGTGACCCTTAGTATAAAGTCTATTAAAACTGAACTAATAGCCTTGGAAATAAAATTGTCATTACTAGGAATACAACAAAAAGGAATAAAGTCTACCAGTACTTGATATATTCAGGAGAATTTTTTACACAAGAAGGGAATGAGAATTCTTTGGTTACTTCTTCTTGTTGTTATGTGCTGTTGAGATGGACCTGACTCAGAGCTACCCCTCCTTGGGTTTCCGAGGCAGTATCACTATGGAAATAAATTGCCCCATCTTCCTTCCGAGGAGTGGCTAGTGGGTTTGAACCATCAGTCTTCTAGTTAGCAGTCAAGTGCCTTAGCCACTATGCTACCAGAGCTAGTAGGGAACAACACAAGCCTAGATGAGCATGAAAAATGGCCAACATGAATATAGAAAAATGAAATATGATGTTAATTCCTGAAAGTATAATTAGAGTCAACACAAAATAATTTGAATTACCCAAATACAAGAGGGAATTATAGGGATAAATATTTATGCTGGTGTTGGTAGGTGCCATTGAGCAGGTTCCAATTCAAAGTACCCCTATGTAAACAGAATGATACAGTGCTTGGTCCTGCACCATCCTCAAAATCTATGCTTTTTTGAGTTCATTGTTGCAGCCACTGTGTCAATCCATCTTGTTGATGGTCCTCCTCTTTTTCACTGACTGTACACTTTACCAATTTTGTTATTCTTCTTCAGGAACTGGTACCTCCTGATAACATGACCAAGGTACAAGAGATGAGGTCTGGCCATTCTTGCTTCTAAGGGGCCTTTCAGGTGTATGTCTTCCAAGACAGATTTATTCATACTTCTGTAAGTCCATGGTATATTCAATATTCTTCACCAACACCATAACTCAAATGCATCAATCCTTTTGTAGTCTTCCTTATTCATTGTCTAGCTTTCATATATTTACATATATATATATATGTGTGTGTGTGTGTGTGTGTGTGTGTGTAAACTGACTGGAAGATATCCATA
>NW_006921609.1:13536203-13550999 GCF_000298275.1 Orycteropus afer afer | reverse complement strand
AGATCTGTCCTGGAGGAAGTGCAGCCAGAATGCTCCTTGGAAGCAAGAATGGCCAGACTTCGTCTCACCTATTTTGGTCAGGTTGTCAGAAGGGACTATTCCCTGGAGAAGGATGCCTTGCTTGGTAGGGTGGAGGGTCAACGAAAGAGGGGGAGGCCTTCAACGAGATGGTTTGACATGGTGGCTGCAATGATGGGCTCAAGTATAGCAGGGATTGTGGGGCTGCATATACATATATATAAACATATACATATATACATATACATATACATATATATATACATAAATATATATATAGGCTATTGAAGAAACAATGGCTTGGGTCAGGAGCATCTTAGTTTTTAAAGTGATATCTTTGGTCTTTAACACTTTAAAGAGGTCCTATGCAGCCCATTTGCCCAGTGCAATATGTTGTGTGATCTCCCACTTGCTCCTTCCATGGGTGTTGAATGTGGATCCAAGTAAAATGAAAGCCTTGACAACTTCAGTATTTTCTCCACATATCATGATGCTACTTTCTGATCCAGTTGTGAGAATTTTTTTTCTTTATGCTGAGGTATAATCCATACTGAAGGCTGTAGTCTGATCTTCATCAGTAAGTACATTACGTCTTCTTCATTTTCAGCAAGCAAGGTTGTATTTTCTGCGTGTTGCAGAGTGTCTATCAGTCTTCATACAGATTGAGTAAGTATGGTGAAAAGATACAACCCTGGTAAATACCTTTCCTGATTTTAAACTGTGTAGTATCCCCTTGTTCTTTTTGAACAACTGCCTTTTGGTCTATGTACAGCTTCCTCAGGAGCACAACTAAACGTTTTGGAATTCCTATTCTACAAAAATTTATCCATATTTTGTCATGATTCACACAGTCAAATGCCTTGCATAGTCAACAAAACACTAAAAACAATAGAGAAGTCTCATGTATATACTCATGACTTAATTATCGAATACCTACTGTCTAACAAGCATAAATGCCTTACGTGGATTTTCTAATTTAGTTCAGTCATACCAGCCCTATAATTGTTCTGCACTATAGACGAAGAAACTAAGGCCTCAGAAACCACTGAGGGTTCTGAGGTTTCTGAGGGCTTTTAGCCATCAGAAGCAGACCTGAGATTTGAATTTAGGTGTCACTCTTAAACAGGCTAGTTTAATTCCTGGAAGAATTTTTTATCAAATTTGTGAGCTAAATGGTTTCTTAATTTCTCTGGGCTTTAATTTTGAATCTGTGATATTGGGATAACAAACTTGCAGGTAACTGTAAAATTAAATTGAGGTACTATTTCTAAAGTGTTATAAATATCATGATGCCTGGATCCATATTGGGTGATCCAAAGATAGTAGCTATTCTTTTCGATGTATAGCAGTTTCTTCTCACTTTGCTTAATTTTATTCAGCTCCTCAGATCTGGCGGATTTGAATGAACTATAAAATCTAGTTTCTGAGGCATCAACCATGATAGACCAATAAATTTTTATTTTTTATGAGGCCTTGTCTGTTATTGTTGTTGTTAGGTATTGTCGAGTTGTCTCTGACTCATAGCACCCTTATGCACAACAGAATGAAACACTGCCCTGTCTTGTGCCAGCCTCATGATCCTTGCTATACCTGAGCCCATCATTGCAGCCACTGTATCTATCCCTCTCATTGAGGGCCCTCCCCTTCTTCATTGACCCTCCACTTTACCAAGCATGATATCCTTCTCCAGGGAATGGTTCCTTCTGACAACATGCCCAAAGTAGGTGAGACAAAGTCTGGTCATTCTCACTTCCAAAGAATATTTTGGCTGCATTTCTTCCATGACAGAGTTATTAGTCCTTTTAGCTGACCATGGTACTCTTAGCATTCTTCTCCAACACCATAACTTAAAAGCATAACACTTCTTTGGTCTTCCTTACTCAATATCCAACTCTCACATGCATAAGAGGTGATGGGAAATACTGTGGCTTGGGTTAGGCACACCTTAGTCTTCAAGGAGACATCTTTGCTCTTCCTCACTTGAAAGAGGTCTTTTGCAGCGGATTTGCCCAATGCAATACATGGTCTAGTGTCTGGACTGCTGCTTCCATTGACATTGATTGTAGAACCAAGTAATATGAAATCCTTTACAACTTCAATCTTTTCTCCATCCACCGTGAAGCTGTTTATAGGACTAGTTGTAAGGATTTTTGTTTTCTTATATTGAGGTGTAAGCCATACTGCAGACTGTAGTCTTTAATCTTCATCAGTAAATGTTTCAAATCATCCTCACTTTCAGCAAGCGAAGTTGTGACATCTGCATATCACAGGTTGTTAAAGAGACTTCCTTCAATCCCGATGCCATGTTCTTCTTCATTAAATCCAGCTTCTCTGATTATTTGCTCAGCATACAAGTTGAATAAGTATGGTGGAAGATAAAACCTTGAGGCACTCCCTTCTTGATTTTGAAGCATGCAGGATCCTCTTGTTCTGTTTGAACAACAGCCTCCTGATCTATGTACAGGTTCCTCATTAGTACAATCAAGTGTTCTGGATTTCCCATTCTTCTCATTGTTATTCATAATTTGTTATGACCCACACAATCAAATGCTTTTCCATAGTCAATAAAGCACAAGTAAACATCTTTCTGGTATTCTTTGCTTTGAGCCAAGATCCATCTGACATTAGCAATGATATCCCTCATTCCACATCCTCTTCTGAATCCAGCTTGCATTTCTGGAAACTCTCTGTCAATATACTGCTGCAACCGTTTGTGAATTATATTCAGTAAAATTTTACTTGTATGTGATATTAACGATATTGTTTGAAAATTTCAACATTCTGTGGGTTCACTTTTCTTTGGAATAAGTACAAATATAGATCTCTTCCAGTCAGTTGGCCAGGAAGTGGTCTTCCAATCCTCTTGGCATAGCCAAGTGAGTGCCTCCAGTGCGGCATCCATTTATTGAAACATCTCAATAGGTATTCAGTCACTTCCTGGAGTCTTGTGTTTTTTTTGCCAATTCCTTCAGTGCAGCTTCAACTTCTTCCTTCAGTACCATTGGCTCTTCATCACATGCCACCTCCTTGAATGAAAATTGACCAGGTCTTTTTGGTACAATGACTCTGTGTATTCCTTCTATTTTCTTTTGATGTTTCCTGCATCATTCAATATTTTGCCCATAGAATCTTTCAATACTACAACTCGAGGCTTGATATTTTCCTCAGTTCTTTCAGCTTGAGAAAAGCAAGCATGTTCTTCCCTTTTGGTTTTCTAACTCCAAATTTTTGCACATTTCATTATAGAAAATGGCTTTGTCTGCTCGAGCTTCTCTTTGAAATTTTCTATTCAACTCTTTTATCTTGTCATTTCTTCCATTTGCTTTAGCTACTGTTCACTCAAGAGCAAGTTTCACAGTCTCTTCTGACATCCATTTTGGTCTTTTCTTCTTTCCCAACTTTTTAATGACCTATTGCTTTCTTCATGGATGATGTTCTTGATGTCATTCCACAATTGCTCTGGTTTTCAGTAATTGGTATTCGATGCATTCAATCTATTCTTTAAATCTATTCCTAAAAAAGGAGGGGTGTTACTAAGGTCATATTTTGGCTCTCATGGACTTGTTTTAATTATCAACTTCAACTTGAATGTGCATATGAGCATTTGATGGTCTGTTCCACAATCAGCTCCTGGCTTTGTTTTGGCTGAAGATATTGAACTTCTCCATTGCCTCCTTCCACAGATATAGTCAACCTGATTCCTCTGTATTCTATCTGGTGAAGTTCATGTGTATAGTCATCACTTATGTTGTTGAAAAAAGGTATTTGCAATGAATAAGTCATTGGTCTTGCAAAATTCTATCATGCTATCTCCAGAGTTATTTCTATCTCCAAGGCCGTATTTTTTCAGCTACCAATAACTCTTCTTTGTTTCCAACTTTTGCATTCTAGTCACCAGTGATAATCAACATATTTTGATTGTGTGTTCGGTCAATTTCAGACTGCAGAAGTTGGTAGAAATCTTCAATTTCCTCATCTTTGGCTTTGCTAGTTGATGCATAAATTTGAGTAATAATAGTATTAACTGGTCATCTTTGGAGGTTTGTGGATATTATCCTACCACTGATGACATTGTACTTCAGGACAGATCTTGAAACATTCTTTGTAACAATGAATGCCACACCATTCCTCTTCAATTTGTGATTCTCAGCATAGTAGATCATATGGTTGTCTGATACAAAATGGCCAGAACCAGTCCATTTCAGCTCATTTTAAGCCTAAGATATCAATATTTATGTGTTCCATTTCACTTTTGGCAACTTCTAGTTTTCCTAGATTCATACTTCATACATTCCATGTTTCAGTTATTAATGGATATTTACATCTGTTTCTACTCATTTTGAGTCATGCCACATCAGCCAATGGAGGTCCTGAAAGCTATACTCTATCCATATTGTTAAAGTCATCTCTACTCTAAGGAGTCAGCTTTTCCCCAGTCAAATTTTGAGTGCCTTCTGACCTGGTAGGCTCATCTTCTGGCTCTATATCAGGCAATGTTTTAGGGCTCTTCATGAAGTTTTCCAGTAATATATTACACAATGTCTCACTGCTATTCATCAGGTTTTCACTAGCCAATTGTTTGAGAAATGGATGGCCTCTTCCTTCTTCCAAGTCTGTCTTAACTTGGAAACTCCACTGAAATCTGCCCACCATGGTAACCCTGCTGGAATTTTGCAACATGGTGGCATAGCCTTTGGCCTCATAGCAACATGTAATCCACCACAGGACGACAAACTGACAGACAAGTTTGTCTCTCTTAGTTGTTCCTAACTCCTCTCCACCTGCCTATCTCAGGCAATGACCTTAAAATAGAGCTGCCCACAAGTGAAAAGCAGCTCCCAAGCCCCAGCTTGTCTACCTCAGGTGCCACCCCTAATATAGGGCCACACCCAAGTGAAAAGCAGCCTCCAAGCCTCAGGCCTGCCTACCTCAGACCCTGGCCTTAATAAAGAGCCTCCTCCAAGTGAAAAGCAGTCTCCAAGCCACAGGTCTGCCTATCTCAGGCCCCTGCCTTAATATAGAGCCACCCCCAAGTGAAAAGTAGCCTCCAAGCCTAGGACCTTGGCCTTGTCTATATCTATTAAATTTCTCACTTTAAACACCATTTTTAATTCTCTCAGAAATTAGCATATTAAAAGCTAATTTTTAGCTTAATTTGGCAAAAATATATGCTTTGAGTCATTGTACCAAAAAGAATTGTTTGACAGTCAACTATTTTAGGAAATAGCATGTGATCAATAATTGATACTGAAGAAAGAAATCCAAGCTCCACTGAAAGTACTGGTGAAAAACAAGGCTCCAGAAACTGATGGAATGTCAATTGAGATGTTTCAATAAACAGATAAAAAACTGGAAGCACTCGCTTATCTATGCCAAGAAATTTGGAAGGCAGCTACTACTAACCAATTGGTAAAAATCCATTATTTGTGCTTATCCCAAAGATAAGTGATCCAACAGAATGCAGATATTATCAAATAATATTATTAAAATCACACACAAGAATTTTTTGCTGAAGATAGTTTTAAAATGGTGGCAACACTACACTGACAGAGAACTGCTGGATTCAAAATAGGACGTGAAACGAGAGATATCATTACTGATGCCAAATTGATCTTTGCTGAAAGTAGAGAATGCTAGAAAGATGTTTACCTTTGTTTTATTAAGTATGGAAAGGCATTTACCTGTGTGCATCATGGCAAATTGTGGATGTCATTACAAAACACAAAAAAAGAAAAAGTGAATTCCAGAGCACTTGGTGCTAATGTGTAGTGAGTACATAGACCAGGAGGCACTTGTTAGAACAGAACAAAGGAATCCTGCAACGTTTGCAATCAAGAAAAGTGTGCGTTAGGTTTGTATCCTTATACCATACTTACTCAATTTGTACACTGAGCAAATAATCTGAGAAGCTGGACTATGTGAAGAAGAGCATGTCAACATTTAAGAACTACAACAAGCAGATGACACAGCATAGCTTGCTGAAGGTGAGGAAGACTTAAAACTGTTGCTGATAAGGACTGGAAATTGTAGCCTTCAGTGTGGATTATATCTAAACATAAAGAAAGTTCAAACCAAAACCAAAATACCAAACTCACTCATAGTGACCCCCTTTTGGTTTCTGAGGTGGTAAATCTTTATGGAAGTAGATTGCCCCGTCTTTCTTTCGAGGACTGCCTGGTGAGTTTGAACCTCCAACCTTCTGATTAGCAGTCAAATGCCTTAGTCACTATGCCACTTGAGCTAAGAAAGTTAAAGTCATCTCCACTGGACTAATAAGCAAGATTGTGGTAAATGAAGAAAATGTTGAAGTTGTCAAGTATTTCATTTTACTTGGATCCATAGTCAACACCCACGGGACAGCAGTCGGTAAATCAAAGGACCTATTGCATTTGGCAGATTTGTTGCAAGTGAGCTCTTAAAAATATTAAAACACAAAAATGTCAGTTTGAGGACTGAGGTGCACCTGACACAAGTTAAGGAATTTTCAATCATCATATATGCACTCAAGAGCTGAACAACGAAGGAGGAAGACCAAAGAAGGGTTTATGCCATTAAATTATGGTATTCACTAAGAATATTGAATATACTATGGACTACCAGAAGAACAAAAAAGTCTGTCTTGGAGGTAGAGACAAGATGCTCTTCTGAGCCAAGAATGGCAAGACTTTTTCTCAAGTGCTTTGAACATGTTACTTAGAGGGATCATCAATCGGGAGGGATTATTGAGAAGGAGATACTGCTTGGTTGAGTAGAGGGTCAGTGAAAAGGAGGAGGCCACTCAACAGGATGGACTAACACAGTGGCTGCTGTAATAGGCTTAAGCACGGCAACAATTATGAAGATGGCTCAGGACAGGGCAGTGCCTTGTTTTACTTTGTACATGAGGTTTTATTTTTTACATGGGGTCATTGTGGAACTGACTGAAATGCACCTAACAACAACAACATCAATAAATTGCAAATAGGTACTAATGACAAAAAAGAGACAAAGACTAAAATTTAGAATAGTATTTGTAACTGAAAATGTCTAACTATGCTCTGGATTTAATACCCATTCATATCTTTATGTGGGCCAAAGAACAATAAACCCAACCTGTAGCCATCAATTATATTACAACTCATAGCAACAGCTGAGTCAAATCAGCTATGTGGACCTATTTGGTTTGGCAGGTAAAATGCTTTTTAAAAAGTTGAAACAAGAATGTCTTTGTGTGGTGCCATTTAATCTCCAGATCTGTTCAGGAACCTCCCTGCCAACACCCTCTAGCCTCACCTTCAGCCCAGTCATTTCCTTGGCTTAGATCACATTACTTACCTGGCTACTGTGGCATTTAAGTTTGCCACCTTTGGTTTATTGGTTAGCCCAAATAACTGCATTTAAAACTTGTTATTGTTAAATATTTTGAAGTGTCAGTAGCATTAAAAACTACTGACCTTAATTTTCAATGAATGTAATTTCCAAATACCTAAACTTTTCCGGGAAGGGTTGCTATGAGTCGGGTCCGACTCCATGGCACATAACAACAACAACAACAGCAACAACAAACTTTTCAAAAATATTGAAGAATTTTAAAATTTTTCAATGTTTACATTTTTGGGTCAGACTTTAATAACCATTCTCATATGTTACCTTGTTGTTGTTGTTGTTGTTATGTGCCGTCGAGTCGGCCCCGACTCATAGCGACCCCTCCTTGGGTTTCCGAGGCAGTATCACTATGGAAGTAGGATTGCCCAACCTTCCTTCCGAGGAGCGGCTGGTGGGTTTGAACCATCAGCCTTCTGGTTAGCAGGCAAATGACTTAGCCACTATGCTACCTTATCAACGTGTATATATTGTCCTTCACATGTACATTGTGTGTGTGTGTGTGTCTGTGTGTATAACAGCATTTAATGAGACACTTATATCTATTAGGCATTGATGCTTATTTTATGAGTATTAATTCACTTGTCCATCTTCTCTACTAAATAAGAATTTATTTATTAGCCATTTATTAACAATATCAAAGATATGTTTGGCTTTCAATGTTTATTGAATGAATATATGTAAGCAGGAAGAGCCAATATCAATTAATAAGAAAAGCTCTGTCAGAAAATCAAATTGAGGTACCCAAAAGGCTCAAATGGCTTTAGGAATACTGTGTCTTTAAATTGTAGCTAGCTTTATATTCTATACCACAATGATATGAAGAATTAGACCTGAGAATATGAAAAAGGAAGTAATTTCTGCATTTGCTTATTTTTTTCTGATGCAGTATTGTCCCAGTCAAGTCTTACTATAAAAATTCCTCATGCAATAAAAAAAAAAATAATTAAATATATTCATTTATTTGCAAAAATGCAATGCTGTAAAAAATATATCCTGTCTGATTTTTCGTTTTTTGATTTTATAAAAACAATCTCTCCAAAGCTGACATCTTCAACATGTAGTTCAATATAGAGCAAATGTTTATAGCTGAGATATAAACCTCTTGAAGCATGGAAGTGGTAGCAAAGTATTAACTGTTAGCAGCATCATTATAATCAATTATAGAGATATGTGGCAGACTTAATTCTTAGAAATGTTCAATAATACACTTTTGGAATAAAGATTTGCTGATTTCATTTCCCAATTGCAACCTTAATTATTTATAGAGATAGAAAGATTAGGTGGATAAAACTAAAACTGTGAGTACTTATGGGCAGGATATATTTGCATGGATATGAATGAGTAAGTGGAAATTGCTGTCTATTTTCTCTTAAGATTATTTAAGATTATATTTTAAAACATACACTAGTTAGAAGATATAACTTTTAAAAATCACTACCTCTTTCTTTAAGATAAATTCATTTCTCCATTGAAAATTTGGGATTTTATTAACTTGTGTTTTTGAAATTTTTCCAGCTTAATGGGCAGTGACAAAAATAGAAACTGTTCTGTTAATGTTGTGATAGGTGCGCTCCTTCCCTGTGAAAGAAAAAATATATATATAGTTTCACAAATTTAAAAGGTATTTTTGGAAAAATTCATGAAGAAAAATACCTTTGAAACTTTAGGTTTAGTTGTTGTTGTTTGTTTTAGTTATGTTGCTTTTTGAATTTATTCATTAAATATTTAAGGTTTTCAATTCATTACAGGCAAGCTTTTCCCTCTTCAAGGTGCATATCAGAGACTTTAATCCTCCTTTAACTGGTCCAGATTATAAAAGATGAGTGCTGTTAAAAACTTCCTTCTGCATTTTTTGATCTTAGAAAATAGTTCCAATCTAGAAACATCTGATTGATAGAATTATGAATAATTCTGGAGGTCTAATCTCTAAAGAGTTTCTGTTATTCTGTTATTAAAATATATATAATAAAGTGAAGTCAGGTTGAGGAGAAAAAATACAGTTGTTACTTTAAGTTATACTGAACAAGTAATGTCTATTATCTTTATGCCAGTGGGCATTGCAGATATTATGGGTATAAATATGTGTAGGTAAAATCAGGACTTCACCTTGGAAAATAATTGCATAATTTTTTAATATCTGGAAATTATGCTATGTAATACTGAGTAGTTAAATGGCAAGAGTATCAGAAAAATGTTTACTTGTGTTTTATTGACTATGCAAATGCATTTGACTGTGTGGATCATAACAAATGATGGGTAATATTGTAAAGAATGGGAATTCCAAAGCACTTAATTGTGCTCATCAAGAACATATACACAGAGCAAGAGGCTGTCATTCAAACAGAACAAGGACATACTTCAGAGTTTAAAATCAGGAAAGGTGTATGTCAGGGATGTATCCTTTCACTAATCTGTATGCTAAGCAAATAATCTGAAAAGCTGGACTATATGAAGAATACTGCATTAGGATTAGAGGAACAATCATTAACAACCTACAATATGAAGATGACCCAATCTTGCTTTCTGAAAGTGAAGATGACTTAAAGCACTTACTGATAAAGATTAAAGATATAGTCTTCAGTACGTACTACACTTCAACATAAAGAAAACAAAAATCCTCCCAACTGGATCAATAAACGCCATTATTATAAAAGGATTAAAGACTGAAGTTGTAAGGGATTTCATTTTACTTGGATCTACAGTCAACATGCATGGAAGCAGCAGTCAGAAAATCAGACATTGTAATGCACTGGGAAAATCTGCTGCAAAATAAACCTCTTAAAGTGTTAAGAAGCTAAGATGTCACTTTGAAGACTAAAGTGTGCTTGACCCAAACAATGGTATTTCAATAGCCTCACATGCATGTGAAAGTTGGACGATGAATGAGAAAGACTGAAGAAAAGTTTATGTATTTGAATAGTGGTGTTGGCAAAGAATATTGAAAAGACTATGAATTGTAAGAAGAACAAACAAATCTGTCTTAGAAGAAGTGCAGACAGAATGCTCCTTAGAATGAGAATGGCCAGACTTCATCTCACCTAACTTGGTCATGTTGTCAGAAGGGACGATTCCGTGGAGAGGGATATCATGCTTGATAAAGAAGGTTAGTGAAGAATGGGAAGACCCTCAATGTGGTGGATTGACAGTGTCTGCAGTGATGGGTTCAAGCATAGCAAGAATAGTGAGGATGGCATAGGACCAGGCTGTGTTTGGTTCTGTTGCACATAGGGTTGCTATGAGTGGAAGCTGACTTGATGGCATTAACAGCTAAATATTTAGATGAATATGAATGTGGTCATCCTTAAGGATATATAAAAAAAAAAGTTGCTGCTGAGTCAGTTCTGACTCATGGTGACTACACGTATCACAAAGTAGACCTGTTCACCATAGGGTTTTCAATGGTTGATTTTTTGGAAATAAATGTCCAGCTATTTCTTCTGAAGTGTCTCTGGGTAGACTCAAAAATCCAGTCTTTCAGCCAGCAGTGTTAATCATCTGCACTGCGAAGGGACGCCTAAAATATACAGCATTGTACAAATGCACTTTCCTTCTAACTCAAAAAGCTGGTTTCAGCTCTACTTACCTGTATATGCTTTTATCACCAACATAAGGCTTGATGGGACTGCCTGTTTTTCTGGGTTTTGTAAGTTTTCTGCCTTTACAAGGTGCAGTCATACCACTTTTCTGTGGCTAGTATTAAAGGAAAGTATTTGAATTTTCCTTCTCTTATAGGTTCCAGCTTTCATAGGTTTTATTACACAATTACATATGAGAGGTCATACTTTTTTATTTTTCCATAATTGAATATACTTCCTATTTTAAGTCCACATTTTCCTAGTAACACAGAACTTAAGTTTACCATCAAAGATCAAATACAAGTGTGTTATAGATTTCTCAGTTGATTCAGGTAAAATGTGTCAGTATAGAGTTCTTCTTGCTCTCTTCATTTCCACAATGACTTAAAAGTTTTGAAGAATATTGTTAGAATTGTAGATGGAACTGTGAGAGGCATCTGGTCAGTAGCTGAAAATGGTTCATGATCATATCCACAAAGACATAAAGAGTACACCCATTGAGTTTTCACTTGTGGTCACTGGGATTTGCCAAGATGCCACATTATCAAGTGTTTCTTGGGCCTACTGTTTAAGCAGCATTTGCTGATGATGTTATCTCTTTCTGAGCACTAGACCTCTCCATGACCACCATTGTCACTGCTATGAAAGTACCATCCTTAGTCTTATGAGAGACTATATAGTTAATTGCCATACGGTAATGTGATGAATTTCTGTTAGCTTTCTGTCAAAGGCAACAAATAATAATTAATTGAACTCCTTACTCTCAGTTCTCGCATACCTCCTGGTGCCCAGAGCTTGGCAGGGAAGATGGAGCAGAGACACATACATGGAAAGTCTCAGTGGTATCTATTTCACCCTGCCCACTGACTTTCTCCTTTCCTGCTGCTATCCAGAGGAGTTTTATTTAACCTGAGAGATTCGGACAAGTCCTTTCTTTTTTTCCCTTATCAATTTTAGGCCAATTTATAGGCTAAAATATCAGATCTTAGTTAGTAGCTTGAAATTCTTGTAACTTAAAACACTCTAAGTCTCAAGAAACTTTTCCTTTGTAAAGTCTTTCTGAAGTTAAATTAAAGTAATATTAAGCCAGTTTATTTTTCTCTTTGCGTGTCTTCTATAATCTAGTTGAGGCTAGTAAATTCAGAATGGCTGTGTTATTTCAGCTACAGGTACAAAATAGTACAAGACTTCTCCTTGTCTATCTCTAATCTCTTTTGTTCTTTCATTTGAAATTATCTAGGCTAAGAGAAGAGAACTTGTGAAGAATTGGATAGTGACCTTTCAGGAAAGGGTAACTACATTTGAATTAACATGGTTGTAAAGAATAAAAAGAGACTAAATCTGTATTTCTTTTATTAATATTAATAGACGTTAACCTTCAAATACTGTCAGTGAACAGAATTGATTGCAAATGGAGTATTTCTCTTGATAGACACACTATGTCATGTGGACATTTATTAATTTATCAGTAATGTACACCACATTAGTTGATTTATGGTTATTTGAAAGAAAGGTCAATTAATGAGTGAGAACGCAGACTGTAATTAAGTAATCTTTTCTTTACTCTGTTTCTCTTCATGTTAGAGAACAGTTCTGAATGTTGATGAGACAACATCTATTACAATGCCATCTAGTCAGAGTTGGGTAATTAACTCAGAATGAAACACAACAAAATATTTGTCTTAAAGGCAGAAGTCTAACAGGTATGGAAATCAGGTAGCAATGAGAACAATTGTCACAATTATGATGAAGATTTTCATAGGCCTACTTCTTTATTAAGTTAGAATAAGAAAATTATTCTCTAAGAGTGGAATGCTGTACGTCTGACTAGTATTAGGTCACCATAGGCACTGGGAACCAAGAAGCCATTTCTTCAGCCAGTGAGTTGAAGTTCTCTATTGTGCCCATAAATAAATGTTTTAAAGGAACAATTTCTTTTCTATGGAAGCTTTGGCATGGATCTTACTTTTAAAGGCCAAATCTTTGAATCGCCTGAGGATGAATACAAAGTGAGTTTTTGTAGTATGTTTTGCAAATTGCTGTTCTACTTTAAATTCTCTCCTGAGAAGAATATGTATCAGGAAGTTAGACCAGATCCATTTTGTTTAACTCAGCATGTTAACTATAATGGAGAATTTTCTCCCCACTCTCATTTACATAAGTCATTCACTTTGAATCACTTCTGAACCTACAACAGTTTCTTAAACTTATAACGTTCTTAAAGAAATGTATCAAAATAGAAGTGCTTTTAAAAATATAAATTCTCTTTTGGGCTTTCATATACCTACTGATTCAGGATCTCTGTGCCTAGGGCAAGAAATCTGCACTTTAACAAATGTTGATTCTTGTAAATATTAAGAAACACTGACCTATAGACTTTTGGGACTTGGCTTTAGGAATGTTCTAAGCCATTTGAATCACAAATATATATGTATGAAAACTCATTAGAGTAAAACCATTTTCTTCTTTTTCTTTTCAGTGGTTTCCTTACGTAAAAGTCAGGTGCCATCTGTTATGCGTTGAATTGTATCCCCATTAAAAATATGTTGAAATTCTTTCCCCTAGTATCTGTAAATGTTATCTTATTTGGAAATAAGATGTTTAAGATCCAATTAATTAAGATAACATGAAGCTATACTGGAGTAGATTGGGTTCTAATCAATTAATGAGTGGTATCTGTAAGGTTCAGTGCTGAGAGAGAAATCAGGCTGGTAGAGTTTGAAAGAAAGTTTATTAAAGCATGTGCATGCAGATGGGCTGAGACCAGAATGGTGTCAACCCGGGCTGAGCTCAACAATGCATCAGCCCTGAGCTGGGAAAGTTGGGAGGTTTAAGTAGGGTGGCAGGAAGTTTATCAGCAGTTCTCTTGTGGGAGAGCAGACCACGACTGTCTTGGTAGCAATAGTTAAGACAGCAGATGTTCAGCTGTGTTCTTGGAACTGTAAGCTTCAGTCGTTCTTTGTGCTTCTGTCTGTCTTACCCACCAAGTTCTTAGAACTGGATTGTGAGCACTTGTGGTGGTTATGTTTGTCTGTCAACTTGACTGGGCCTGGTTGTGTGGCTGGGCAGCTGGTGGTAGTATTCCTCATGATGAGACTAGCAATCAACTCCATGGTGGAATCTACTGGGATAGCTGAGTAGCTGCCTTTGGGTATGTGGTCTGCTTCCTGGATATAAGAAACAGCTTTGGGAATGGTATCTAGGTTCTGGCACATTTAGACCCTGCTTGTAGCCGTGTCATTGTTCAGCAGCCTGCCATCCTCTGCTGACTTTGGGACTTCAAATGGACTTAAATTAGTGGCCTGCCATGTGGTTTGGTAACATCATGACTGTGCCTTTTTACTTGTCAACTTCGGGTTTGTCACTCTCAGCAGCCAGCAGCTGTCTGAGTGAAGAAACGGCTCTAGCTCCAGTGGGCTGGGAGCAAGAGGCAGAGCTGGACCCAAGGTTGAGGGGCTTTCACCCAGCCCCTAGAGCACGGCATTTTAAACTTAGACTTAAAACCTACAATTGTAAGCATAAGCTCATTTGTTCAAGCCATCCCATTTGTAACATATTTCTGTAAGAGCAGCACTAGGTAACCAGAGCACCACTGTCCTGTTATTCAATTTCATTTTTGGAGAGAAAAAGGATTAGGATTAAAGTATAAAAATAACATGAGAAGACAGAAGTAAAGGGAGGCGGGGCAAGATGGCGGACTAGGCAGAAGGATTGCACAGACCCTCTTCAACAAAGAACAGGGAAACCAATTAACACAGACACAGAAGATAATCTTGGACCCCTGAGCCTTGAAGGAAAGGATGCAGATTTGGACTAAACCCCAACTAGCAGAAGAATT
>NW_006921609.1:13521115-13529002 GCF_000298275.1 Orycteropus afer afer | reverse complement strand
AAGAGAAAAAAAAAATAAATAACATGAGAATTCTAAGTCAAGGCTTATATCTATCAGTATCCTTATAAAAGACAAAAGACACAGACTTAGAGAAATACAAGGAACAATGTTATATGAAGAAAGAGGCAGAAAATGCAACTGAAATCTAAGAAATACTGAGACTAGTAAAAGCTGGGAGAGATAAGAAGTATCCTCCCTTAGGAACTACTGAGACAGTGCATTTGTACTTTCTAGTCTCCAGAACCGAAAGAGAATGAATTTATATTGTTTAAAACTTACTGTATGTGTCACTTTGTTACATCTCCCCTAGGAATCTAATATGCAATCTGAGCACCAGCTACTACTCTCATTCAATAGGTCATGCATCAGATATTTACAGAGTATCTACTCTATGAGTCTAGATGATAGGGATAAAACAGCAAACAAAACAACAACAAATCCCTGCCCTCCCGGAGCCTTTATTCTTGATGGGAAGACAGACAAGAGATATACTGATAGGAAGATTATGTACTTACTTCATTAGATATTGATGAATGCTAACAAAAAGAAATAAAATAAAAATAAAAAATAAATAAAATAAGAAAGAAGAATTTTACTGTTTGGAGGAAAACATTAAAATATTAAATGGGATGATTGAATTCAAACATATTTAGATGATAATTTTTTGTTTATTTTTTTTATTGTGATTTGGGTAAGAGTTTAGAGAGCAAATTCATTATCCATACAGCAGTTTGTACACATTTTGTTTCATGACATTGATTGCAATCCCTTCAATGTAACAGCTCTCTTCCTACTTCCTACCTGTAGTTAACCTTTTCCCTATCTTTTCCTATGCATTCCTGCCCTCTGAGCTATCTCCCTGTGCAAATACTGCCCTTCTGATCTCCCATGACTGATTGTTCTAAGGAGTGTACTCACCTGGCATAAATATTCACCTTATATGTCTGTCTACTGTTTGGCTGGAAGCCATGGGAATGAGTTCAAATCCAAGCCTGAAGGGTGGATAGGAGCCACATTCTTGGGGGTTTCACCAGTCTCTATCAGACCGGTAAGGCTTGTCTTTTTTATAATTTTGAGATGATTTTTTTTTTTTAATAGTGATCTGATGAAAGTGAGGGAGCTAGCTATGTGAACATCTCGGGATGCCCTCAATGAGGGAAGAGCAGTTGTGAAGATCTAGAGGCAATAGAGAGTCTGGCAAGTCATAGTGGCTGGAGTAAGGTTCGTGAGATGGTGAGGTGAGCCAACAGGGAGAGTGGAGATCACATAGGGACTTGTAGATCATAAATAATTTGACTTTTGCTCTTAGTGAATTGGGAAAGTAATGGAGTATTTAGAGGTTGCATTAAGAATATTCTGAAAGGGTCAAGAGAAGAAGCAGGGAACCACCAAGTTAGGAGGCTTTTGCTACAATCTAGGTGTAAGATGATGGGCTTTTGGACCAGGAAAGTGGGAAGGGGTGTCAAGATAAGGGAGAAGATAAATGGACAGTCCCTGTAAAAGAAGTAGGGACCAAGCATGACTCTAAGATTTTTGGCCTCAGCAACTGGAATGTTAACATTGACATTAGTGAAGGAAAAGTTATAGGAGAAACAGATTGGGGTGAAATAACAAGCTTAACTTTAGATATATTAAGATATATATGGCTCTTAAATATTCAAGTGAGATGTTAAGTAGGCCATTGGATATATAAATTTTGGGGTTTGGGAAATATTAAATCGATCATGTAGATGCTATTTAGAATCAAGGAACCAGATGAGATAATCCAGGGAATCAGTGGAGAGATCAAAGAAGTTTAAGGACTAGGAAACCCCAACATTTAGAGGTTGGGATGAGAAACTACCAGTAATTAAGGCTGAGAAGGAGTGAAGTGAGATAGAAGAAATACAAGGCAAATTGGATATCCTGAAAGAAAAGAAGGACAAGTATTTGAGAAATAGACTGATCAATCCATTGTATCATAATGATGTTTCTGGACCAGGATTAAAAATAAAAAAAAAAAACAGGGTTTAGCTGTGAAGAGATAGTCAGACAAATATTAGGGGTAAAACCCACATTAGAATAGATTCAAGGGAGATTGGTAGGAAATCTATTGGAGTCAGATATTGAAAACAACTTTTGCTTTAGGGGAAAGAAATGGGTATTATCTAGAATGTAAATGGATTTTAAAAAGTCTTGTTTTGTGCCATTATTTTAAGAAATAAATAAGTACACTTTTAAATGAAATGGATATGAGAATAATGTGGTCAAAGAGGAAAAAAAATGTCATTCATAAGGTAAAGGTGGATAAGATTTATTGTATACTTGTGAGGATTGGGCTTAGCTAAGATAGCACACAACATTCAATAATGACAGAAGTAGAAGCAGAATATTCTAACATAAAACTCACTTGGTGGGTTGTTGTGGGAGTGGAAGTTTATAGGGTTTCTCCAGTATATTCTGCTTTTTCAATGAAGAAAGTAATGATGTCAATGACTAAGAGTGAAGATGGAGGAGTGTTGGAGGCTTGAGTGGAGGGAAGAAAGTATAAAATAGAAAGCAGCAAAAGTAAAGCAAAGGGCTGTTGTTTTTGTGTGCCGTCGAGTCGGCCCCGACTCATAGCGACCCCTCCTTGGGTTTCCGAGGCAGTTATCACTATGGAAGTAGGATTGCCCAACTTTCCTTCCGAGGAGTGGCTGGTGGGTTTGAACCGCCAGCCGTCTGGTTAGCAGGCAAGTGTCTTAGCCACTATGCTACCAGAGCTCCCAAAGCAAAAGGCTAGGAACATTTATTATGATAGAATGACTACTCAAGGTTAATAACCATACATTTAAACTAACACTATTCAGTATGATTTGCACTTCTTTTTCCCCCTTTGCTTTGTTTCATTTTTCTCTGCCTATTTCAGCAGCATGAGATAAGCATGGAGTGTTGAGAGAACTGGAAATAGATGAAGCTGTGGTTTAGTGACACATGAACTAAAAATAGGAAAAGGAAATTGGGAATACATCTTAAAAAAATAATGACAATAATTGACCATCTAATTAAAACTGGAGAGGAGAGGATATAATGGAGATGAGGATAGTGCAAATTTGGAGGTATCCAAGGATTTAATTTCCTGGGAAAGTAAAGGAATGTTGGAGTGGGGTAATGATATGAGGTGGGATGAGTAGAAAATGTGTTAGTTCCTATTTGAGATTGAGATTATAGAACAATTGAAGTTATCAGTAACGGCAAAGTCAAAGAAATGACCATGTTATTGCACGATAGAGGAAGATGGGAGAAAGTGACAGGGGAAAAGATCAAGGAAATTAAAGTTCAGGATATTGTAAAGACTATTAATTGAAGTTGAATTCATGAAAAACTATGAAAGGAATAGTAATGGAATGAGTAACAATGTGACAAAGATCTAAATTTTTCAAATAATAAAGTGAGGATGGGGTGAGAGTTGGTACTGTAGATGATGCAACAAAGTGAAATGGTAGAAGATGTTTGTAATTGACATGAAATTGAAAACCTGAGGTTGTAAAGAACAACATCTATTCAATCCTTGTGCTCAGCCATGACTTGAGAAAGCAGGAGGAGAATCAGTGTCCTGAGTAGAGGCAAACATTTTGCTAGAGCATGAGGATAAAGAGATCGCTTTTATGTTTAGAAGAAATTTTGCTGATAATAAACATTGAATTCCAGAGGATATACTGAAAGGATCTCAGTGTCTGGGAAAGACACTGAGGCAGAGCATGAGAAATGGAGATGAGCACAATCATATGTGGATTAGAATCCAGGAAGGCAATTAGAATTGACCAAGGAATCTCCACTTTTGTGTGGTGACTGTCATAGACACAAATGAGAGGTCTGGAGAGGTGAGTTCTGATTGCCCAGGTATGACATGATGGAGAAGGTGTGAGTGAGGGAAGGAAGGTGTGTGAGCTCTAGGGGTTCCACTTGACTACCACTGATGGAAATACAGAGTTTTGTTGAGCAGTAGTCTTACTCCAAATACCAATAAAAAGGTAGGCTTACTTAGGTTCACTAGCCTTCCTTTATCAGTTGCTGAACGGCAGTTTGCAAAAGAGTATAAGGGAAAAGGAGGGAGATGACAAATAAATAAACTAAAAAATTCTCCTTGCTATAGTTTTGGGATCTCTGGTGGCATAGTGCCTAAGGCATTTGACTGCTAACCAAAAGGCTGGCAGTTCAAACCTATCAGCCACTCCTCGGAAGGAAGAAAGGTTGGACAATCTACTTCCATAGTGTTACCACCTCGGAAACCCAAAGAGGAATTGTTATGAGATGAATACAACTTGATGGCAGTGGGTTTATAATTTTATCTTAAATCCATCCATGTAAATAGGCCACAGAGGCAACATTACATTGACATACAATTCAATTTTTCTAAACATATTAATGTGATTTGCAGACAGAATTAGTATTTTTATAGTATCCCTATGGAAATTGGCAGGAGACAAGTAATGTATATGTAAGACCCTTGTGCCAGGATAACTTGAGTGAGAGGCTTACTGTTTAGATTAGTGGGAATAGCCTATATATCTATATTTTAACTCACATGTTTGACTTGTTTACTGTCAAATATTACATTTAAAAAATAATAATAGGCTATAATTTTTTCTCTTATATGATTGTTCAATTGATCTTTGGAAATAGTGAACAAACGAAGACTATCAAATCACTATGTATATAAAAATTCATAGAAATGCAGGAAACATTTAAAAATACAGCAAAATTGGGGACATTTTATTATATGACCCAGAAGCATCCTTCACAATCTTTTGTTTATGAAGATATTTTCCAAAAATCATCATAAGCAGTACCACTATAGTATATGGAGAATGCTATTCAAATACCCCCCAAAAGGTTATAAAAATATGAAATATTTGAGGCAAGGGTTTCTAAGTACAAGTATTTTCCTTGGCTTCAGAGCAAGACAAACTGTTCACTGAAAGGGCAGTTCCTCCCGGGTGTTGAGAATAACTGTTAGTCTCATGTGAACTGGGTGTGCTTTGTTCAATTCATTTTAAAATGTGTTGTTTTTCTTGGAAAGCATAGTATGTAAATTTTTTTATTTTATTTTATTGAGTTAGCTCCCTGACACTTAAAAGGTACAAATTGTGTTCTGGTTTTTAGACAAATAAAATTTCAAACAAAGAAAATTTGTATTCAGGCCATATAGGTATTATTGTTGTTTGGAGAGAATTGTTTGGGGATTTAAAAAATGGAAACTAAAAAAAGATTATACTGTGGAACTTTGTTACTAGTATTTTTTATTACATCAGCTACCTTTTAAATAAATTGGATTTATTAATAATGGTAGTACAATCGGTAGCATATGTTCAACAACCTATACTTTGTGGTAAAATTTTGACAAATTAAAAAAAAAAATGAATAAAGCCAACATAAATTCAAACATTTTTTTCATTCTTTTATTTATTTATTTAATTCAAGAAATTAATATGATACCTGTCTTCAGATGAGATTAAAAAAAAAAGGAAGAGGCAATTACAATACTGAGTAGTAACTGGAATAATAGAGGAAATTACAGTCCCTGGAGAAGGATATCATGCTTGGTTACATCATTAGTGAAAAAGTAGAGGGGCCTCAATGAGATGGATAGACACAGTGGCAACAAGGATGGGCTCAAGCATAGCAAGGCTTTTGAGGATGGCTCAGGACCAGGCAGTGTTTCACTCTGTTGTACATAGGGTCACTATGAGTCAGAACCAACTCAATAGCACCTGACAACAAAAGCAGGGTAATGGTACATAAAAAATCAAACTAATTCATACTTGGTTATTGGAGATAAACTTCCTAGGTGAAGTGTTACTCACTCAGAGGATGAACAAAAGTTACTCTGGCAAAATAGCAAGGAAATTTTTCTCTAAGCAGAGAATATGGTTTTTGGGGCAGTAGCGTAGTGCCTAAGGCACTTGACTGCTAACCAGAAGACTGGCAGTTCAAACCCACCAGCCACTCCTTGGAAGGAAGATGGGGCAATCTACTTCCGTAGTGATACTGCCTCAGAAATTCAAGGAGGGGTCACTATGAGTTGGGCCCGACTTGATGGCACATAACAACAACAATATCTCTAGAGAAGTAGATTGCCCAATCTTCCCTCCAAGGAGTGGCTGGGGTTTGAACCACCAGCCTTCTGGTTAGCAGTCAAATGCCTTAGACACTATGTCACCAGACCTCTCATAATTTGGAAAAGAGAGAGTTTATTTCTTGATAGAATCCATGAAGGGGTTAAACAAATAAATTTTAGACAGTGTGGGTATGTAGCTGTACTTGTTGTTGGGAGCCAGGGACAATCTTTTTTTCTGTGTTTTTTTCCCTCTTGTTTTCATAAGATAGTTTCATTACCTTTCACTTCAAAATGACTTTATGTGAAATGACCATGGGGAAAAAAGGCCACTTGATTTTGACCCTTTAAATTTAAAATTCTGATATCTGAGGATACATTTTTTTTGTTCAGCTTATGTCTGGTCACTAATCCTAAATTAATCAATGACCAGAGTGAGGTATTGTGTGGTAATTAAAACACTCAGTTAATAACCACATGGATTAGGTGTGAGGAGCTTCAGTTCCTGAGTGAAATAATCTTCAAAAGGCAGTACCATAAACATTTATGATTCAACATTTTTATTGCTCAACAGCATTCTGATATTTCAAGTTTTCTACCAGTGATTACATTTACTATTTCCCTCCAAATATTCATACAAATGATCAATACATCTCAAGCATAATAAATTTGAACCAAGACCAGAGGAATTGTGAGATGCCATCAAGGATATCACATATGAAGAAAGCAAAAACTTATTAAAAAGACAAGAAAAAAGGAAAAGACCAGAATAAATTTCAAAAGAGACTATAAAACTTATTCCAAATGTAGAGTAGCTAAAGTGAATGGAAGAAATACCTGAAATATGTTTACCTGTGTTTTACTGACTATGAAAAGACATTCATTTGACTGGGTGGATCATAACAAATTATGGATAAACATTACAAAGAATGGGCATTCCAGAACACCTCCTGTTGCTGATGCAGAATCTATACATAGACCAAAAGGCAGTCATTCAAACAAAATGAGGGGAGACTGCATGATTTAAAATCAGGAAAGGTGTGTGTTGGGATTGCATTCTTTCACCATACCTATTCAACCTGTATGCTAAGCAAATAATCTGAGAATCTGAACTATATGATTCATTAACAATCGGCAATATGTGGATGACAGAATCTTCCTTGCTGAAAGTGAAGATGACCTGAAATACTTACTGATGAAAACCAAAGACTATATATAATCTTCTCTATGGATTGCACCTCAATATAAAACAAAAATTCTCACAAATGGACAAATATGCACCATGATGATAAATGGAGAAAAAATTGAAATTGTCAAGGATTTAAATTTACTTCAATCTATAATCAACAGCCAAAGCAAGAGTCAAAAAATAGAATGGTATATTGCGCTGGATAAATCTGTTGTAAAAGACTTCTTTAAAGTGTTAAAGGGCAAAGACATCACTTTGAGTACTAAGGTGTGCCTGACACACACCATGGTATTTTCCATCATCTCAATGAATGCAAAAACTAGGCAGTGAATAAGGAGGACTGAAGAAGAATTGATGACTTTGAATTATGGTGTGGGCCAAGAATACGGAATTCTGGACTACTAGAAGAATGAATAAATCTGTTCTGGAAGAAGTACAGCCAGACTGTTCCTTTGAAAAGGAAGGCAAAACTTTGTCTTGTGTACTTTGGAAATATTAACAGGAGGGACCAGTCCTTAGAGAAGGACATCATGTGTGGTTGAGTTGATGAAAAAGAGGAAGATTCTCTTTTAGGTCTATCCTGCTTGGGGTTCATTGGACTCCTTGAATGTATATATTCTCA
>NW_006921609.1:13520186-13520850 GCF_000298275.1 Orycteropus afer afer | reverse complement strand
ATCATTTCTAATTTTCCATTTATTTTGTCATTTTATTCTTGTGTTGTCTTCCAAAAGTGTTCCAAGGTTTTGTCTGTGTTTTCCTTAATTTTGTCAGTGTTTTCCTTGATTTGTCTCAATCTCCTGTTGTTGTTATGTGCCGTTGAGTCGGACCTGAATCATAGTGACCCCTCCTTGGATTTCTGAGATGGTATCACTACAGGAATAGATTGCCCAATCTTCCTTCTGAGGAGTGGCTGGTTGGTTTGAACTGCCAGCCCTCTGGTTAGCAGTCAAGTGCATTAGGCACTACAAAGGCACCTAAATATAATTCTTTTAAATTCCTTATCAGGGAGTTCCAGTGTTGCATCTTCCTCAGGGATGTTTTCGGGTTCTCTATTCTGGTCCTTTGTTTGTACTATTTTATCTTGCTTCTTTGTGTGGACTATGATGGTCTGTTTTCTCCAAAGCATTGTGGTGGTATCGTATTTATATTTAATTGGTAATTGTATGGTGGAATGATTCACCCAAGATGTTTGTTTTCTTTGGATATATCTGAGTAAGTAGTATACTGTGTTCCTCTATTCAGTATTTGGCAGCACTTATGAACTCACCACCTGTCTCCTGGTGGTTGTGATAGAGAATTAGAGTGGGTACACAGACCTTTGTTAGCTGTTTGTGAAGA